>NC_137653.1:24807992-25287992 GCF_963422515.1 Blennius ocellaris | reverse complement strand
TATTTGCGTGTCAGCTGCAGTGGTAGTGCACGTGTCTGCTGTGGGGTAAGGCAATGATGTGAAAGTGTGTGTGTGTGTGTGTGTGTGTGTGTGTGTGTGTGTGTGTTCGCTGATCATGAATGTGGCTTCCAAGCGCTTCCTAAGTGATGTGTTTTGTTTACCTCCATCTTCCCAACCCCCCCCCCCTTTCCATGCTCCATCTTTCCACCGCCAGACGGAAAACTGTTGTTGTCACTTGTACGACTAATAGTCTTTGGCACGCCAAGCGAAGTCCCTCGGCGAACTGGGTTTCATCTGTTCCTCCACTGTTTGTTAGCGCGCATACGTGTGTGTGTGTGTGTGTGTGTGTGTGCGTGACGGGGTTCTTGACATAGGTCAGGTCTCGGGAGGCTGAATGAAAGGAGCAACTCGACTGTTTGGGCCTCGTCTTCACCCCTGGCGGTGACGCTGCAGGGATGAAGGGAGGCGAGGCCAGAATAGAGAAGAGAAGGATAAAGAAAAGAGGTGAAGAATGAGGAACGGGTTCGTGCTCCTGGTTCGGGTGGTTGAAAGAGAGGGAGGCCCTGTGGTGATTCTAAAGTCTGGAGACTCCGGGTCGTCTGAGGAACCGCACCGTCAATGCGTCATGAATGATCCGTCAGGTCAAAATGTTCCTTCCCTCGTCTTCCTATGTTGCTCCTGCTTCTGACAATACTTCACTTTTCTTGGATGGTTTTTATAGTTTTGACTCCAAATCTTTAACCCAACTAATGTGTGACCTTTCTCTGCTTAAAACTTAGGAATTTGGTAAATCTTTCTTCATACAACATCCCAAGTCGCTCAATTCTGGACAATCCAGATGACCTCGGGTCTAAAAAGTAACTGAGAGGATGTCTCCAGTCAATATGCCATTTATTTCTGTACATAGTCCAAATTGCATCCTACGTCTTCCTCGTGGCTTTGACCTCAGTTTTTCCTGACCCTTTGCCTCCACATACACACTTTTAAGGATTCATGCATTACTCCCCTTCATGTAACATTCTAATTTCACTCCCATTGCCCAAAAGAACAGTTGCGGAGAGATCAGCTGCTCAAAAGTCGCTTGATTGCACAGAAAAAACTAATTGTCTACTACGTGCATTGAAACCGATGTGTGGCTCTGTTACCAGTGATTTGATCCCATGACCACCTCAAAACAAAACACATTTATTAAATATTCTTGTTTCGTTAGATTAAAGCTTGTACATTTTCATTTGACGACACACCAGAGTCACACCATCAACACACGAGTCCATAACTTTTGTCTTGTTTTTCGTCAAAACATTGCGACACATATATTAGTCCACAAACTGACAATAGAGATTGTGTTGGATTACACAGACTCGCTGTTTGACTTTCTAGAGTCAGTAAATATTTTTGATCATTAAGCAGACAAAATGTGAAATGTGAAAACTACAAACAGTCATAGTATAATTGCATCACTTGGTCAAATCTTCGGTCGTGGCTGTTTTTCAGTTTCCTCCAAAGCTTCGGGGTTTGTAACGACGCCCAACGAAGGCTCGAGTCATTAACAGTTTTTGCAGGCCTACCTGCGGCATCCGCACCGTCTATGTTTCGTCCTGACGTGACTTCAGTTCACTCAGGACTCAGTGCAGCATTTTCAATTCAGGGATGGGGTTGATTCCAGTTCGACGCTGTACGAAAGACGTTCGAGATTCACGAGAAGAAAAACAACAACAACAACAAAAAACACTCCGAAAATATGACCGTCCTCAGTCAAACAAATACATGCAGAGGTTGATAAACCAGTGATTATTTTAAAATCTTGCGGAAGATTCTGTTTTGGGAGAGATTATGATATCCTCCGAATAGTCGGATCTCTTTTTGCCGGTGTGCCATTCTGTTTCCAAGGTGGTGAAAACAGTTGGTCCTCCTCTTTCTGTTGGCCAGTGTGCGGTCCGACACGCAGCGGATCAAAAGTCGCATGTTTAACGGGTGGAGGAGCAGGTAACGGAGGGACGGCTCGGCTCCGGAGCCTTCGCAGCACGGGGCGGACGGACACATTTCTGAATGTATATTCATTACGCGAGTAGAAGCCAGCCATTTTGTTCCTGTTCGCCTTGGTCGTATGCGCTCGTCTCGTGTTGAGACACACAAATGACTTGAAGTGTTTCTGTAGGGATGGTACAATAACGCTTTCATGTTTTAAAACCTGTTCACAACTCCAGACCCCTTCAAACACTGCCGCGCTGTGCATTTCAGCTCCAAGTGTGTGTGTGTGTGTGTGTGTGTGTGTGTGTATGGCAAGGAGGGGTCAGAGCCCGGGGAGCAGCGAGACAAAGGCGAAGGCGAACAATATTTTGACATCTCATAATGTGTTTGCGCGTTCCCTCAATAGGAGACGTTAAAATATCGAATCCCGCGCTGAGCCCATTGTGTTCCCAAGCGACACAGTAATTACAGTACAATCAGATTAACGCTTTTTTTTTTTTTTTTTTAACCCTACCCATGAACAGGAAAATAATGCAGCTGGAATGTGAAACAGAGCAGCAGGGATGCACAGCCAACAGATTTCAGCTGCAGGGATGAGATTCAGCTCCTTCTCCACCAACGCTAAGCTGTGCGTTATTTCCATCGGTGCAAATGGGTGTGTGCGTACATATATTTGTATTTTTGGTGTAGTTAAAAAAAAAAGTTAAAAACAATTGTGACTGTGAAAAAATGGACATAGTAAATTACAGCAAGTCTCTAATTGTGGTTTTGAAAATCATTGAGGGATTTAATAAATTCAACAAATGATTTAAAGCTGCAAATCAGCAATTATAAAAATAACGGCATAGCAAATCTTTTTTCCCTATCAATCTTTGCTATATGAAAAAAAAAAATACAAAAAATAACCTTTCAGAAAATAATGACGCTGCTGCCAAACTGAATACTTATGATGAACAGGTCATGTTTCTAATAATACCAATCAGTAATGAGACACTACACAATATCAAAATATCCAAATGTTCATGGATTTTAATTGTATGGAGACCACCAAGGATCAAACAAATTGACCTGTTCAGTATGACGCAGAATCTTTTATCATTAGAATAATTTTCAGGCAATCACATGAAATAAAACCAAAGTTAATACCTGCTACCTTTTCAGATCAGGTCAAATTGAGCCTCATTGTTTTGACTCAACAAATCTTTTGGTTTCAACTTTTTTCCCAACTCTATCTATCTATCTATCTATCTGTCTATCTGTCTATCTGTCTATCTGTCTATCTGTCTGTCTGTCTGTCCGCAAGAATACCGAGACCAAATCTAGCAAAAACACGTTAAAGCTGTCGCGTAATTTTAGCTATTACTCCCATCATGTTGACCAGTCATGATCTAAGAGTAAAAAAAATGATAGAATATTTGAAAAAAATATTTGAATGAAAAACGGGTATTTTCAAAATTCAAATTTTCTGGGTTGAGTTTTAGTTGTTTGCCAGGATTTTCCAAACTATATTTTCTGTGCCAAAACATTTCATATTGGCGAAGCAAATCTTAAGAATTTTCTCAACCGTATAAAAATATGTGTGTACCTTTGATTGGAGACGGGCTGTGACAGATCAGATTTTTTAAGATGAACAGATAACAGTCATCCATATTGCTGTGGTTGGACGACGTCCCAAATTAAAAACTGTACAGTATTATTTGTTTGTTTTTTTACAAAACACAAACTTTGTATGCTAGCAACAATCCAGTTGAAGAAAAAATATGAGACAAAACATAACAGTTATCAAACTGTTATGTGTTTGAGTATATCATTGGTTTATAGGTTTGTATTTATTAGTTAGATGCAGAGTGTTACGATGAGCAAAAACTGGAGAGGTACTTTACACCCATGCTAACTCAATATTTGTGGTTCATATTTAGCAACAATGATAGGAATGAAAAGTAATCCCAAACGTGGCCTTTACAGAGGGGATAACTGGCTTTTCTTTTCTTTTTCAACAGTACACATAGTTACAGATGTAAAGCGAAGAAAAAAAAATAGTGTTTTATTACCATGCTTGGCTAAAAAACATCCGAATCTCACTATAAAGTGGACCTGATCTGGTAAATATCACCAGTTATGTTTCTACATGTAATATCTTCATGTAATGTTATGGAGCATTTACTGTATATCATATTTTTGGGTACAAAGTGGTTTTGTTATAAAGTTTCACAAGAGATGTGTCTTCATGTACTGATATGATGCATTAGTTCCGAGACACATTGGACGATTTACCTTTACCTTTAAAATGTGATGCTACATTTGGTTGCATGTATTCATGATCAAAGTTATTCCTTTTGCTGCTTGATGCTTATGTTTGAATGTTATTTCAAAGTATCAGTGGGGACAGAACTACTAAACATACACAATCTGTTCAAAAATAATCTATTCAATTCCCAGTGAATCCAATAGTTAATTGTTATTTAAAGTTAAGCACGTGATAGATATCTGGATTGTTGTAATCGTACAACACATTTGGTTTTAGGTGATTTATTTGAACAACACAACTTCTTTGCGGAGTCTGTGGAATCCAGCAGTGATGGAGATCCGCAAATGTTTATCGTGGAAATGATGCCAGCTTTAATCGCACGGGTGAAAACGGCAACAACATTTACAGCGCTGGTCAGGGATTTTTGTTAGAAAGGTCACAATTAGCGCAACAAATCAAGCTTGTTGAGCCTTTGTCGTGCTTTCGGTTCAAAAGAGGCAGCGATATCGGCCAGTGTTAGCAGTGTTTACAGTTTCCACGAGCCCCCCAACACACAACCAGGACAAGGAAAGTCCGTCATGTTGTTTTCAGCTCCGCAGAACACTGAGATTATAAAATTGTTTAAATTGACCTTATAGCACGACACAACATTACGCGTCATAAGGTTAACGTAGGGCGGAAAATGCATTTAGCTTTAAAAAATATATATTTCCTTACTTTTAAGACAATATTTTTATAAAGGCTGATTAGTCAACATAATTCATTTCTTAAATACGTTTCAGAAAATGTTCATTCTAACAGTTGTATAATAGAAAATTGTCACTTTTTTAAATAGTAAAAGGCAACTCAAGATAAAATAGAAAATAAGAAAAATCGTACATTATATTATGAATGTTCTTCCTCTCAAAATGGACACAACCTTAAAAAGATATATTTAAGGATTGCATACGATAAAATAATGTATTTTTTTGTCGAACAAAATTTTTTGGTGTTTCAACTCAACTCAACTTTATTTATAAAGCACTTTAAAACAACGCAGTACACAGACAGGAGCAGGTAAAAATATAAAATGAAATAACAACGCAGAATAAAAAACAGTGGAGAACAATAAAAACAACACAAAACAATAAAAATAACTAAAACTTAAAAAAAAAACAATGAAAGTCAACCTCTCAGACTGAGTTAAAACCAAAGAGAAAAAGTATGTTTTCAGAGCGGTTGTAAAAACAGGAAGCGAGTCGGACTGTTTGATGTGCAAAGGCAAGTCGTTCCACAATTTTGGGGCTACGACTGAAAAAGTGTGATCGCCTCTCTGCTTCCTCTTGGTCTGAGGGACAAACAACAATGACTGATCTGCCGACCTCAGAGAGCGCGAGGGAGTGTTCGGCCGGAGCAGATCGGTTCAGATCGGTACTGTGGGTCCAGGCCATGAAGGCATTTAAAAACAAATAAAAAGTATTCTAAAATCAATCCTACGACGAACAGGGAGCCAGTGAACCGATGCTGAAACTGGTGTGCTGGTGTTTTTTGGCTCCTGTTAAAAGTCAAGCAGCAGCATTTTGTATCAGCTGAAGACGTGAGAGTGAAGCCTGGCTGAGCCCAACGGGAAGTGCATTGTAATCTAAACCAGTGGTTTTAAAAGCATGGATTAAAATCTCAAAGTGTCCTTTTTTAATCTCTGTACATGTTTTTAAAAGCTATAATCAGTATTTAATTTACTACATGCAATTAAAATTGGTTTTGATTCATAAAAAAATTGATAGATTTACATCATAATTATGAATTTATACATTTCAGTTGTTTTCAACCTTTCTTATTAGCGATATTTACACACTGAAAACCTGCAGTGTTTAGGTTTTATTGAAAGTTGTATTTTTCTAGGTTTTTTTTTGTTTGAAGCGAAATTGAAAACATCTGCAAAATTAATAAATGCCAATATCCCACAAAACAGTCAAAAACTAAGTTTGGGGAAAATTAAATAGTGCAAAAATTATATGGAAATACGGGACCTAAACGTAAACACAAATTGGAGATTTGAGGGAATTTCATTTTCAATTCTATTTTTATTTCCATTTTATCGGAACAATGAGCGAAGACTGGATAAAAGGGTACGGAAGATGGAAAAGGAAATACTATCAATAAAGAATAAGTTAATTACTGAGGGACGAACTGTAACTAATTGTGTAATAGTTACCAAGGTTGTAACCAAGTGTCTCAAAATATTCTAAGATGTTTAATCAAAAATAAATAAATAAAAGCAAATAATCTTCACACCTGATATTTTAATTTCAGGTACAATTTAACAATGATCGTATTGTATTTTATTTGATATATATATATATATATATATATATATATATATGTACTTTGGATCTCTTGAAACTAAATATTAGTATCGCATTTCTTTTGTTCCTTATTTATTTCCATTATTATTTTGGAGTGCAAAGTTGCTTAAATATCATAGGAAGCCACTTTTCTTTTGCTGCACGAAAATCTAGCTACTGGAATTTTTGTAGTATTTTTTTATTCAAAAGAGTCAAAAATATTGTTAACTTTCATGATATTGTCATTCAAAAGGTCTGAAATAAAACCTTTTTCTTGTCATACTGGTTTTATAGTTTTGGTATTTACTGGAAACAAAAACATATTCAGTCATATACGTATACACATATTCCGTGTGTAAAAAAATATACGAATAAAAATGAAATGTTTCCTTATTGCCAGACAGCACATTTTTCAAATATTACAAACAGCTCATGATGTAAATGCTGCATTCAGTGAGTCATATTCTTGTAGATCCGTGTGCTTTTTAATGAGAAAAAAAACTGTCAAACCACAACGAACATCAACGTAACGCTGTATTTTTAGTCCAAGGTGGTTAATTTGTCATCCCTTATAAAGCTGCTCATGTCTCCAACTGTAGTAAATTCACATTAAGCTAGCAGCGGTTGTTTTTCACCAAGTTATTTGAACTAATGTTGGCGGGGATGAGAAATTGCGGCGTTTTGCCTCGGTGTTCTCAGTCGGTGGCTGCTGTCGGACAATCGGGCTGCGCCACAACCTTGGCCGAGCGTGCACGCACCAATCTCGATACGCCATTTTCTCAAGCTTCCGTCGAGACGAAGACGTCAGTTAGCGCTAGCGCCATTGGTGGTTTCCCTCTGAGCTTCATCTCCCCCCCCCCCGCCCCCCTCCCCGTCATGTCTGGCAAGCAGCCATCCCCAATTCAACTCCCTCACACCGCTGCGATTCCCCGGCGAGGGCAGAGGGACTGTTCCTTCAGGTTGTTGTCAGCAGCGAGAAACATGAAAAACCCCATGCAGAGTGCAGGACTCACTGTTAATGAGCAAACTGTAGGTGGACGATTATTACCACATAACTCTGCTGTGGGAGGACCGACGGGGCAGCGAGGACTCGGAAAGAGAAGAGGGGAACAACGGTAGCAGGAGAGACCATTTCTCTCCTTTTTAACAGTTGAACATAGAATTTAGAAGAAGCAGAAAGGGAGAGGATTTGATGCGGCTGGAGGAGTGCTGAGACAAATCTGTTTCCCTGAGAAGGAAAAATAGAGCTTTTGATTTTGACTGCTACTTGAGTCGGCACTGCTGTTTGTATTGATCTCTCCTCAGTCGATAGAGAACCTGCCTAATGTTTGGCAACATCAGATAGACATATACAAAGGATGAAAAACTTCTTTGAGAAATGATTGTAATTAATGTCTTGCAAGGGAAACCTTTTAGCTGCTCAGAGACACTCCAGTAAGCATTCTCGGTACGTGGGCAAAACCTACGGCCAAAAAGACACACAGGCTTCATCAATCAATGTTCCCGGCTTCTTCCTTTGTCTGTTTTTGCTCAATCACTGATAGTGTTCAGTTCACAATCCTTACCAAAACATCAGGGTTGTCTGTTTAATATCTAATCACATGTTTCACTCAACTATTAAAATTCAGGGTTTATCAGTTTTTCATCAACTACAATAACCGCGGTTAGTTTTAATGCATTGCTGTGCAATCCCACCACCAGCTATCACGACAATTTAGCAGTACAAAATGGCTTTTTTTTGTACCAGATCTGGATTTTTTTCTTGGCTTAAGCTCGATAGTGAGAGTTTCCAGCGTCATCCCGAGGGGGCAGAGGCTGTAGGTGCATTAAAAATCCAGTGAGGGCATGAACTTTTCCCTCCTTCTGTCTTGCCGGATCGTCTGAACAAAGGTCCACGGCCGGCCCCCACCTTCTTTACCTCCAGGCACAGGTCTTTATAGAGACATCAGCCTTGTTAGCTGGCTGTCTACTGAAATATAGAAGCTACTGGATCAATAGGACCGGCTCTGCCAGTCCTGCCCGGGCTGAAGCCGGGCCGGGGCCTCGCACAAAGGCAGGGGAGGCCTCTCCCGGGCCCCCTTTTACACCGCATTAACGGGAGAAGACGTCGGGGCTTTGGCCCAATTTCAGCTGCTTCCCGCGGCCGTGTCATTGTGTAATTCATGTTCTTCGCTCTGCTCGCGAGTGTGCGGGAACATTCCTTGCCGAGAAGGCCAAAGGGACGAAGCCGAAAGAGCAAGAGACGGTCTATGCAATGCCTGATAGGTCTGCAATGGCCTGGTGTTGTGGTGGTGTAGCACATCCCTCCTGGAGCGAGGGCTCTGTGATGTTCCCTTCATGGGGACTGATGAATGACGGACTTCTGGCTCTGCTCCTCCGTTACACATTGACAGAGGACCACAGCAAGTGACTGATACAAAGTCGGGGCTGTTTGATGGAGGGATATGCTGGTGGAAGAAAAAGCGAGAGGTAGAGAAATGAAAAGAGGGTCGCAAAAAAGAGAACAGAGTGAGGGGGAAAAAAAAGAGGAGAGGCTGCCGTCTTAAACGCATCTCTTCAACGTCCAATGGCGGGCGTCTTTATCAACACCAGTGGAGAGCGAAGAGCTGATAATTCGGCGCTCTCAATTCCCTTCAATCCATTAAAGGATTTAAATGTTCATTAAGTTTAATAGAAGCCCAGAGAAGGTCTAATATGCTCTGATAAACGCCTGCAAACCTGCCAACCTGCTCCAATTGCTGCGGCAACAAAGAGCCATCCAACTAATAAGGTCAAGCTCAAAGTTTGTGCTTGGCTCACTTTGTGAAGAACGCTTTCGTCTGAGTCACAGTCGCTCCGACGCCAGCGAGCCGAGAGCTCCGAGTGTGAATTCAAGTCCTCTTAAGTGAATGGTGAAATGGCTTACTTATCGTCGCCTTTCAGCGCGACCCATAAAGTGCATTCCTACAGATCCCCATTTTCTGACCCGACGCGCCTCTTGGAGGGAAGACGTTGTCCGTCTCTATATGCAGACACTTACCAGAGTGACTCAGAGGGACGCTTTCTCCTCGGCTAGTTTGGGTAATCAAAAGCCGCTGGGCTTCAGAATCATCGCAGCGACGGGGGAAAACCGCTGCGAAAAAATTAGCCTTGAATAGATTTGATCAAATAAAGGGTGATAACCGTGATAACTTGCTATTTGATACAAGAGGCAGCATTCAAACACCTTTTCTTTGACGAGCAAATCAATAAATAGACATGTTTACATGACAAAATGATTTTCTTCTTTTATTTTTTAGAGGGGAGTCTTTGGTTGTGGTTATCTGTGAGGCGTTTGCAAAGAATTCAATTTCTTGGTCATGTGTCAATCCGTATTTAGCAAAAAGCTATGTCCTCATCCACTATCCCACAGTCTTAGAATTCAATCTTTCCTCTCATCTGCTCTGTCATCGCCTCCGATGCAATACACTCTGGTGTCGTCGTTACACCAGGAACCACAAGGAACTTCCTCAGCTGCATGTAAGAAATGTATTGTCTGGAAAAGGATAAATAAATATGTAAAAATCAGGAGTAAATGTGCAATTTTTTTATCCTAATAATTTTTTGCTACAATTAACTATATCAAATTAACCCAAAAGTCAAAGTCCCAAATCCTTATTTTAACATGCCTGAGATAAACAATAAAGATGATAAAGATTCCTCATCACCTAACTAAAGACGGCAAACATATTTCTTCATACACTGACAATGTTCTATGTTCATACAAATCAAATACATAATGTTGCATTTATTGGTTTTACAAATGTATAATCTGCAAAGAAATCTACAAAAATACACTGCTTAGTTGAGAAGGCATAGATTTACCGCTGCCAGTACGATGTACTTTAATCAAAAACAGTGAAATCAGCCATCGGGTTCATTAATTTTCCGTATTCAGAGCTCCTATACATCAAACTCAGAGTAATTGACATACAAACAGCCTTTTTTGTACATCGCTGACCTTATATGATTAATTTGCAGTGTTTTAACACGGTATTCCACTCATTACACATTATTGGTCACGTCTCCACTATGTCGTAAGTATTAATTGCATTGTGATAATACACATAATTGTAGCATTGTCGCAGGTAGCACATAATTCATAAAAAAACATAATTCTATGAATTAATGTGAAATCAAAAACACGTTTAGAAAAAAAACCCAGGATGAGTAGAAATTATTATATTGTAAAGGGGGGGGGGGGGGGGGAAATCAACATGATAACATAATGGCATGTCATATGAATCCAGATGATGAAAACCAAACTGCTAAAACAAAAAGTAAAACAAAACAAAAAATTTAAGTTTTTAGTAATTCGTGACTCAAAAAGATGATGTGTATTTTCAAACAGTACAAAAGGATTACAAGCCCCAAATTAAAGACGGCCTTTTTCTTGTGAAAAACTATACAGAATCCTTGAGTTTTTAAGCTTTTCATGAAACATTTGATTATTTCTAGACCAAAAGTGTCAAACACGAGGTCTGTGTGTCAAAACTGTCCCACAAGAAGCTCCAATCTGGCCAAATCACCGGGAAAATTGTAGATAGTTCAAGGAATATATATGTGTATATATATATATATGTAATTTTTTAATTTTAAAATTTTTTTAACAAATTGCTTCGGAGTACCAGACAACACTGAGACTGGAGCTGAGATACCAGTGATGCTGCCATGAACGCTCCCTGGCTACTATCAAACGAGCCTCAAATCCACGCCGTCGGGGGGAGTTTCTAAAAACACCCAGAATGCAATGGCTGTAATTTGCCCCAGAAGGTTTCATCAAAATTGGTCCTTTTCATCAATTCTTTAGATTTTTGTGAAAATATTGACACTTTTACCACGTATATGCTAAGTTTAAATTAGCGTTATTAAATTATTAAAGTTACTATGGCTCTATTTTACCGGTCTGAACCACTCAGGATAAAATTGGGCTGAATGTGGCTCCTGAAGTAAAATATGTTTGACACTTCTCGACGGACCATTGAGCAGATCACCGTTTAAGAGCTGGCAGACATTTTATTTCAGATTGTCGTCCGACATTTTGAGACCGCGAACAGAAACGAGCCAAACCGATCCGGAGCGCTCGCACCCTGTGTGTAATATCTGACACACAGTGAGCAACTCTCTCCTTCGGGACAATTAACTGCTTCAAAAACGGGTGAAAATGTGATATCGTTTTAAAATGTGCCCAGTTTCTTCCCCAGCATTTTAAATTAATTTATAAATGAATGAATGGTTTAGTAATTCTATTCTATTCTATTCTCGTCATAATTCAACACAGAAAAAATACTGACACCAACAAATAGAGTAAATGTAAACTGGTGGATTATTTATAGCCTAGCCTATGAATAACTTAGCGTATGTGCAATTTAAAAACAACGGGCCATAAAAACCCAAACAAAACTGAACAAAGATCTCAGAACACAATGATAACATAATGGATGATAATCCATTTCTCTCATCATCAGTCGGAGCCGGAACTCGTCATTATTCGAGTGACGTTTCACTTAATCACTGAGAGTTTAGCTTCCAGAAGAGAAACACATCAGTACTGTACATTAGTTCTTTTTAATCTAATAGCTTTTTTTTTTTTTTTTATGTAGTTTGATTATTATGTTAATATTACTATGTTAGTTTTATACACGTTTCCCTAAATCTCAGCTTGGTAGGACGAACTGTGAGGGGAAAACTTGAGAATAGGTAAGCTTTTTGCACCGAAAACAGATTTTGATATTATCTGAAACACCGTGAGCGTGTGGGTCCAATTCTCTGCTTCGAGACAATTAACTGCTTCAAAAATAGATGTAAATCCAATCTTGTTTTTAAAATGTACTCGGTTTGACTTTTGTCAAATCTGCCCTTTTAGTGTGATTGTATTTAAAGACCCACAAGGCAGAAATTCACCCAGTATGAAGATAAAATGATCATTTTATTCAAAAGTAAAGTAAGTTTTACACAAGACTTTACTTGTGACTTGGGGTTTTTTAAGCAGGACGTGTCAGTAAAGTTAGCACAGGCAGAACTGGCCCGCGGCGGCCAGGCGGCCATTGCTCTCTGGTTATTCCAATCACTGGAGCCTCCAATTGTTCACCCTCTGACAGGGGGCTGACCCTCCTGTTTTACCTTTCTTGTGATGCGTCGTTGCTTGTAAATCTGCCGATATGCTCAAATCTTGAGGTTAATGGACATCGACAACATCTCCGGACACTTTATTTACCTTGTTTTACCTTGTTTTACCTTGTTTTACCTTGTTTTACCTTGCAGCTTGTGAAAGCGTCGCTGACGCTTCCCCAGTCTTTTCATTGCGTCTTCACAGACGCAGCCATTTCTTTTGTCCTAAACTTCCACAGCAACTACAAGCATCAAGAGAATACCTCAAAATCCCTAAGTTATGTTCCTCCTCTCGCTGAGATTATGAGATTAGGTTTTGGTAGCTGAAGATCTTTGTTAAACGAACTCAGACTTCATAAGTCTGAGGAAGTCTTGAGAAGGAGAACTCCTCATGGCATAAGCTATACGAGACTGGACAGATATTTATGTGTAATTTTGCTTTGCTGGTGGGGGAGGAATCAATATGAGGGGCTAATTCCATCCTGCACCTGCAGCGCCGGCTCGGTGCATATTGGAGCGCTGAGAAATTAAAAGTGCTCCTTCACTGTGAAGTCTCGGCCACTTGGAGCACTTTTAATTCTGCCGGGAATCAACTTTGCCATCTTGGCTTGTGCAGATCTGAGCTGTGAGATAATGTGAGCAACATGTGCACTAAAATTAAAAAAGGTTTGGAAGGTTCATTACAGTTTTCCCTGTGAGACACGTTGCTCTTCGTTTGACAGAAAAGGTCACAGGGGCTCTTTTTTTTTTTTCTTCCCTCAAACCAGAAGCTGCTGTCGATTGTAGGATCAGAAACATATTTCATCTCTTCTGGTCACAATCAAGTACCATTCAATGGATTTACTGGTGCAGCTGTCAATGGTCACGTGCGATGCATCAAAGGGAGCATTTTATGTGAAAAGAAGCAGTTAAGGTGATATTCAAATGTGTGTGTCGTCTTTACGGACATAATCAATAGAAACTGATAGAAACGCCGCTGTCATTTCTTCCAGATGTTACCAGGTGACAGCTGATATTATTTCAGATCTCCTCGATCTATAAACACATTTGACGTTTTCACAGTCAGTCTGTTGAACCTGAGGGAAAACCGTCCGGGGTTCAAGAGACACTTTAACGAAACATCTATCTATCTATCTATCTATCTATCTGTCTATCTGTCTATCTATCTATCTATCTATCTATCTATCTATCTATCTATCTATCTATCTATCTATCTATCTATCTATCTATCTATCTATCTATCTATCTATCTATCTATCTATTCACTCATTTGTTGGATTACATTCAGACGTTTTCACATTAATCAAAATGTTTCTTTCTTTCTTTTTCTTTCTCTCTCTTTCGTTCTACAAATATTGATTGATTTTGTTCAGCTAAATTCTGACATTTTCATTTTGATCGATGATTCATGTTGATTTATAAACCGACTGTCACATTTATTTATTTTCACAAGTATTTGTTGATCCTTTTTGTAGGATTATATTCTTCTACTTTAGATCAATTATTGTTGATGATAATAAGGTCTTTGCTCGACAAGCTTGATTATTTCTCAGATTTGAACAGAAGTTATTCCGGTCAATGCGTCCTGTTTGTGAGCGTGTGTCTCGTTTGTGCTTCCAGCCTCCAACCGAGGCCTCAACCGCCCCCCAGTGAACTTCACTGAACCCCTCATGGGGCAGGTCGTCACACTTAGTAACTTCCTTTGCACGTTTCTTTCCAAACTAAATCCAAGATCTGTGAAGTACTTTCGAACAAAGGTGACGCATTGTCACAAAAATCACAGCAATTTCTGTGGTAAATGTCTCACAATCACACAAATACTGTCCTGCGTTTGCCTTTTTGTTTTGTCTAAGTATTTAAAATACAAAATATTTGCTTCCATGCAATGTGATAATAGTGACTTATAAAACATCTAGTTTCAACTTGTTTTATACCCTTAATTGTTCCGTTTTTGGTTCGTTCACCATCAGAGAGAAGGAATTTATTGTTACAGAATTTAGCAAAGTAACTGTATTTCATGATTTCTTTACATGTACAGGCTGCAATAAAAAAATGCTTTCATGGTTGACATGAGGGCATAACTATTGTATTAAACTGAATTAACCGTCCCTGCTGAATGTTCCCCACTTCATTTATTGACTTGAAGCAGCAAGACATGTGAAAGTGAAATACTAACATATTACACAACATATACATCTATCATTAATTTAATGTCGACTTTAGCAGTATTGAAAAGACTGATTGGAATGTGTATTAACTGTAAACCCTATATAACATTTTAAATTGTAAGTATAAATAATAAAAATGTGTCATTAAAGGAGTCTGCATTGATTAACTGATATTAACTGCAGACGACAGAAAATACGAACCAGGGAAAAAAAAAAAGAAAATACACGACCTTGACTCCGCTGGTGTAAATTAAATGACAAATTCCTTCTGTTTGCCTCAATTTGACATGTTTTTCAATCATTTTAAAACGAATACAGACTTTTGCACCTAACTTTAAAATTAAATACAAGAGGAAGTCTTATCTTTATTATTCAAATCACCAATGAACAACTTCATTTGACCGCAACAGAAGTGATTTGAACCAGTTTAACCCCGCTGCCTCAATCTGGACCGGACTGGCTCTGGTAATGGTAAAACTAACGGCGCTCGCTAGTTGTAGCGATGATGTAGCGAGCCACAAAGTGAGCGAGATGGAGGCTGATGGATTCCTCCCGGCGCCTGTTTCCATAAGGAAATAATGCATTTTACACCAGTAATCTATCCATATATCACAGCCCTGATGAAATTAATACCTGGCAAGGGAGCCGTCATGCCCGCGGGTGGGGGGGGGGTGACTGGTGGCAGGTCTCAACTGATGGAAATCCACACAGGTTGTATGTATTCACACACACGCACACGCACACGCACACGCACACGCACACGCACACACATACACACACACGCTTTCTCTGCAGGGACAATTTTAACGCCTTCTACGTCCAAAGAAAACTGAGGTGTTGCGTGATGGTGTTTGGAAACTCGATTCCTTAAACTGACTCAAGGGTTTTTTGAGTCGTTCATCCAAGTGAACCGGGTGTCTGAATCGTTTGGGCCTGTTGCACACGCCCACCATTTCCACCCTCTCCCGGACCTGGAAGCTCAGCTGAACAGTGTCACAAAGCAAGTGGAGCGTCATGTATCAATAGAGAGATGCTGAAACACTTCTGAGGGAAATAAGTACACACTTGTTTTTAGTGGCACTGGTCTGTTTATTCTACATTGTGTTGTTTTTGAATTTTATTTGAACCAGGAAATACATTAAATAAATCATTAACCATTTCAGGTATCCATTCTGGATACCTGAAATGGAATTGAAAAAATATACAGTAAATATATATATATATATATATATGTGTGTGTGCGTGCGTGTGTCTTTTTTTCCCTCCAAAATTCAGAGTTTCTTCTTATAAATTACAAAAATAGTTTTACTAGGATTAATAAATAATCTGACGTTCAAAGGGCGGAACTAAATTATAAGGGACAGCAGTAAATGCAACACAATGCACGCTCGAGTGGTATTTTAATATTATTTATTATGTATTAATTCATGTATTTATTTCTACAAGCTTTGCGAAATAAACAATGTCTTTTTTTCCTCGACTTTCTTTCTGAGCGCAGTGCCGCTGCAGACTCTCTGGTGAGGGAGGGGCGGGACGCTCATGAGGTGAAAGAGAGCAGCTCACTGAGCGACTCTACGTACTGACCGAGAGGATGTGAATGACTCTTTCCAGTTTCAAGCCGAGTCGGGCATCGTGCTGAATCGTGCATGGGCACTGAACGCCTCATATGAGCTTATGGAGCTGGTAGCAGCTATTAGCACAAGAAGCGCAGCTACTTGCGCTAATAGCTACTAAAAGCGGCTATTAGCAGTAGCAGCACGGCTGCTTTTCCCACAGGGTGACTAAAGAGATGAATGTGGTACATCTATACAGGTGCAGTTTGAGTAGCAGCAGCACAACAGTGACATTTCTGTTTTGTTCCCTGCAGCTGGACGGCTGTAGCAAGAAGGACTCGGCGAACGAGTTAACGTGAGTCACTTTACTGAATGGTGACCCGCAGGTTTTGAACGATTCGTTCAAACTTGCACATCACTAGAGGCGTTGATAATGGGTACAGATGAGGCAGAGAGAAGAAAGGAGGAGAAATTGAATAAGCTCAATGAAGGGTATTACGGCAAAAGGTTTAATAAAAAGTATATTTCATGGCCTTGCGTCAGCAGCCAACCTGTGAGCCGCCTCGCAGAGTAACCTCGGAAAGAGAAGCGAGGGATGCTGGAAACCCCCCTCTCCTTGTTTGGAGGACGGGACTGTTTTTGTGCTAAATGAAGCCTAAAGAGAAACTCAGTGACCTCCCGACTTCTCCGACATCATATTCCTGCTCAGCAGCAGATTAATCATCACCCTCAGACACATGGAGCGCACGGGACCGGACATGGTGAGCGTTTTAAGATCCACACGGTGGGCGGCACCGGGTAGTGAGGGAGCAATTCCCTCCGCTACCTCACTACCTGCACAGCTCAGAGGCCTCGGGCAGATTCCTCCAGTTTTCACACACACACACACACACACACACACACACACACACACACACACACACACACACACACACACACACACACACACACACTCCTAACTTGACTTCAATGGAACAGGGAGAAAGCACTGAAACACTGAAGATCATCCAGCTCAAGCAGAAAATTAAATTAAAAAAGGGGCACCATTCAAACTGAGGCCCATTCACAGTGCTTTATAAAGAAATTAAAGAAATACATACAATCTTTAGAAAGGAACATATTAAAATAAATACATTAAAGCAAGTAATGAAGAATCTTAATCTCCAGATCTTTAAGCATTTAATGAGTGTTTCCCACAACCACAACAAAACTAAAACCATGTTGTTTAAATGAGCTAAACATATCTAAATAAATTAATACACTGATGAGAACTTGAGCCTTGGTGTCCCCGCACGACAGGTATAACCACTGGCGACGGCGGCTCCTTTCCGACCCAGAAGCTTGTGACCACCCGGGACCCTTCCCGCGTTACGAGTCCCCCCTCCCGACCTGGTGCCCGCGGACACCCTGCTGTAGTGTGTAGCGTTTATCTACACTATGCTACTGTAGAATGTAGACATGGGGCCGAGCTCGCTGTTTAGGAATGAATTAGTCACACTTTAATGGAGCATCACTGGTGTGTGAGCCTGAAACTCTTTAGCATGTAGCATGTAGCATGTAGCACAGCTCGGAGTTAAAATCTTCCTGATCCACTGAGAAGTTAAACTACTGTTGTACAAACTTTCTTTCTTCTCTTCTTGATGTTTTGTCAGGACAGAATTTACAGTCTGTCTTACTTTTGTTATTCTGTTGTCAAACAATCTCCAAGCTACGGACGTTGCTCGCCATGTTACTCCGCGCAGTGTTGGACGCTATGCTGCTATCGGTTTTGTTGCATCTGTAGTCAGAATAATTTAATTTCATGGCCAACAGTGATTTTTTTTCTCTCTTTTTTCATATAAGAAGAGAATAGAAAAATAAAGGTGATGATAAAAATAATAATAAAAATAATAATAAAGGTAGTGATATCAGCAATTTCTTTATGTAATTGTTTAATTTAATCATTTTAGTCAATTAAATCTATATCTATCTATCTATCTGTCTATCTATCTATCTATCTATCTATCTATCTATCTATCTATCTATCTATCTATCTATCTATCTATCTATCTATCTATCTATCTATCTATAAATATATATATATATGAATGCTGTCAAAAATAAAGTGTTAATTTAATTGATTGATTTGAAACATTTAACTTGTTCAAAAATGTTTACATAATGAATGCAGTTTACTCCCTTTATTTTATATTTTACTCCGTTACCGGAGCTGCAGTGTCTTTGGACGCAGCTCCATGAATACAGAGCAGCACAATACTTGGTGGCATAATATTAAGGCAGAAAGTTTCACTTTAAAAAGTTCCTTGACGGCTGATTGACAAAGTGAAAGTCATTAGCTTTACTTTGTAAAGCTGAATTTAACGACCTCGGTAGTAATTCAGCAGCAAAACAGCAGGTTGCCAGGTTGGCTGACCAGGAGCCACCAGGCTGCTAAAGCTGGAGGAAAGACTTGCAGGAAAAATATGAATTTCTCTTTCCTTCTTTCCATGGCTCTCCTGTATACTGTGTGTGTGTGTGTGTGTGTGTGTGTGTGTGTGTGTGTGTGTGTGTGTGTGTGTGTGTGTGTGTGTGTGTGTGTGTGTTCTCTCTCGTGTGTATATTACAGTATGTTATTGTGACTTTGTTAATGTAATAAACTCACAACTTAGTTTCTAGAAATATAAAAAGTCTCAAAGATGTGGACCTGCTCTGTAACAAAACCCAGACTTTATGAATTTATTAACTTGTGTCTTTATTATTTTGCTAATCTTGGATAGAAACAGTTTCATGCAAAGTGAAAGGGCCGTTTTTGAATTTAAATAGTTTCTGTATGTTGTTGCAACATTAACTCTGTAGTTTCCCTGAATCCATTACATTCGGGACGTTAATTAGTTCTTTTTTTAATTTTAACACACACACACACACACACACACACACACACACACACACACACACATATATGTGTGCAATTTGTGCAAGAAAAACAATGCGATTAATCGCAATTAAATACAGAAAATCGTGCAATTTAGACACACACACACACACACATATATATATATATATATATATATATATATATGTGTGTGTGTGTGTGTGTGTGTGTGTAAATTGCACGATTAATTAATTGCGATTAATCGCATTGTTTTTCTACTGAAGACTGAAACTTGTAATGGATATTTATCCAGGGAAAACCACGGAATTAATGTTGAATCGACACAGCCTATATTTAAATTCAAAGATGATCTTTATGATGTCCTTTTTGCTTTTCATGAAACTGTTTTTCTCCAAGATCAGCAAAAAACATCAAACATAAATTAATGAGTGAATTAACATGTAACAAATGTCCCAGACATTGTTAGAGTGCAGGTCCACCACTTTGAGAATTTTAATATTTCTAGAAACAGAGTGGTAAATGTATTACAGTAGTGGCATTAATAAGCAATACTGTAATACACATACAGACACACACACACACACACACACACACACATACAGAGGGAGAAAGAGCAAGAGAGAGAGACGGCATGCACATGTGAGAACACACACACACACACACACACACACATACAGAGGGAGAAAGAGCAAGAGAGAGAGACGGCATGCACATGTGAGAACACACACACACACACACACACACACACACACACACGCACACACACACACACACACACGCACACACACACACACACACACACACATACAAACAGTGTGGAGGAGAGCCAGGAAAAGAGAGAAAGCAAAATTAGCAAAACTACTACAGCAGTCAGGTAACTTTCTAAAGTGAAACTTTCTGCCTTCATATTATTCCACTTGTTGTTGTGCTGCTCTGCAGTCACGGTGCTGCGCTCAGAGACGCTGCTCATACTGCTGCTCTGTAAAAAATGTAAATAAAAAAACTGGAAGTTAACAAAACTGCATTAATTACTTACATTTTTTTAAACGAGTTAATTTTTTCAAATCAATTAATTGATTATTATTTAAAATGCATTATTTTCAACAGCACTAACACACACACACACATACATATATATATATATGTTGTATATATGTATATGTGTTTTGTGTGTGTGTGTATAATCATTCCCTCAAACCCTGACAACTATAATGTTTTGCAACGATCTTACTCAGATCTTAGAGTCGACTGATCCACTGATCTTTGGGGATTTTTGCCGGTAAACCAGTTGAATCGTGGAATCCGGCCTCTGTCGTATTCATCTCTCTGTTCTCTGTCATCAGTCTCCCGTTTGTACGCCGCACTCTTTTCACATGCAGAAATTCATTCATCCACTCAAAGATTAACAACAAAGCCCGTGGTGTGTCCCTGCGAGCGTCCCCGGGCGGAGAGCGCCGCTGATTCTCTGCGACTCCCTTTCGCCGTAACTTCCCCCCACGTTGTTCCACGGGGAGAACAAACACGTTAACACTGCGCCGTGTCGCCGCGTCAGAAATCGCACTTTGATGTGGAGCCGCCGTCGTTCCCGCGCTCGCGCCGATGATCTGAGATGCTGTGGACGAGGCAGAGTCGCTCATAAAGGCCGCAGTAGAGGGAGACGCTCACAAGGAAAGTCAAGAGAGTGTGTGTCGCACTTTGTCCTGACAGATAATCACAGAATATCTCTTCATCCCAGAAGAGCTCCCAGCTCAGCTCCATCAATCAATCCAACTTCATCTCTGCAGCACTTTTCATGCAGGCAGGTACAATTCAAAGCGCTTCACAGGAAGATCGATACGGAGATAACAAGGCAAAACAAGGAACGGCAGAGAAACAGGATCAAAGACCAGAACGGTGATAAACACCATATTTGAAGATGGATTAGGAATCATAAAGGAGATTAGGAGAAAAGTTTCAGAAGGATAAACCAGGGTGATTTGAATTAAACCAGACGAGGTTAACATCATTTTATTTGAATATGATGAGGTAAAGTTAAAACCGATATTAGAAACAAGATTACACAAATTAGTGAGGCCCCGTTTATGAGACAGTTTGCCAAGAAAGTTTGAAAAAAAAAGAATGTTTTAGAGAATAAAGAACAAAACTCACTAAAATACTTCAAACCAATAATTATAACAACAGTTTCGCCCCAGTTGCCTTTAAAAAGTAACCAGATTATCGATTATGTGTTTTAAAAAGCAACTAAATTAGAATACAAGTAACTTTTAAGTTACTTTCAGAAGCTGCCGACAACACCCCCACCGTCTCAACATTGAAAAAAGGAAACTGGTTTTGCTAAAACCTCTGAGAAAAGGGGCGGAGCTTCCTGCCGAGAGATCTGTTAACTCAGGAAAATGACAAAAAATAGTGTAACATCTCGGCAGTTATGTTCTTGTTGCAATGATAAGGTTTATTGATGATGTTCGTTAGTTCCTATTCATTACCTGAATGCACCATTAGAGTGAGCTGGTCTGTGATTGGCTGAGAGTGCAGAAGGGGGCGTGTCAGGTGAGCTTGCGACACACTGTGTGTGTCTGTTTGGAGAACGGAGGAGCGGCCCGGTTCTGTTTAATAATAAAGCGGCTTTACAGACAAGAAACTAGTCCTGGTGGACGTCACAACAGTGACTTGGAGAAGTAACTATAATGTGATTACTGGTTTGGAAATAGATTACTATAGTTACTGAAAAAAGTGGTCATAGGAGAGTAACCGGCATCACTGTACAGCAACATTTTTCAAGTAATTTTTTTTCTCAGAATAAAAGAGTAAATAAAAGTGTTATGGTAACACACTCGTGGGTAAAAGAGAAAAACATTTTTTATTTATTTATTTATTTTTAAACACCATCTGTTGCAGAAGAACTTCATGAATGCTGATGTAAATAAAGACCTTTAACCTGAGAAGTGTGATGTAGAATCGGGACATTAGGGGGACTAGCATTCACCTTTTTCACTCTATCTCAGTATAATGTAGTGAAATCGCTCTCCAGAGACTTTTTTACATGTTGTGTTTCTTCTGCTTAATAGTCAGGTTATCTAATATAAAGCTCACGTTAGCAGCTACTTGGCAGGAGAAACTAATGGGCAAAAGATAAAAGTATTTAAGAAATTCTTTCAAAGTCATACAGGCTAAAACAAAGGTATTCGTGAATCTGCGTTTTTTTCGACATTGCTAAGTAGGATTGCACCGATAACAGTGTCTGGTGTCGGGTTTTATATCACGTGATGTCATCAGTCAGCAGCAGGTAGATGAACGGTATCCGCAGTTTAGATATTCTTTAATATTCATGAGAATGATGAACACAGGCCAGACTGTAACGATGTTCTGACACAATATCAAGAGGAGGAGAACGACAGTCTGTACACCAAAACACGTCAAGGTTTTTACTCATTTTGCTTCTTGTAGGTTTAATATCAGCGCTAATGTGTCACGTGACTGACAAGTGTGAGTCATAGACGGATGTAACGGAGAGAATCCGTTCATTTTTCAAAATAAAAGATTATTCAGATAGACGCTGTGTACTGTACACAGTCGTAACCCGGAGCCTTTCAGGCTGTTGGAGGTGATGTAGCATCGCCACACAGGCCATGTGGAGGTGGTTTACAGCAACCACATCCTTTGCACATCATTTGCATTTGAAGTCTGAATTATGCTTTAAATGATTAATAAGTACACGTATCGGGACTCGTTTCGGGACGTAGCTGAAGCTCAGTACTTGTACTGGTGCTCATCCTTTAAAAAAAAGTGAGATTGATGGTCACAGTACAGTTTCTTATATTTAGCATTAGCTTTTGGTTAGCATCGTGGACCAACTTGACTCGTGCAGCTGGTAAGAACAAAAGCAATGAGAAAGGGGAATAAACCTTAGGGAAGACTAAAATATGCAAGCAATTAAATGAAACAACACAAAGGGGGGGAAAAACACATCAAAACAATTACTAATGAACAAAAGAAAGTCATTAAAATGCCAGCAGTGAACATATGAGGTGAAGTCTTGATGTCCTGAATTGGTACAGACAGAGTTTCTGGAACATTCCCGTTGTAAATGAAATTAATTCAGAAATCAAGCTCTCTCTGGCTGGGAGTCATTTACATGTTTTAGTTTTTCGGATCAGAGAAGCTGATCGCAGTACAATGAGGAAACAGAACTTTCGCAAGTCACAACTATTACGTAACAGCGGGGAAGCTTTCGAAATGAAAACAAAATCGAGGAAACAAATAACAAATTACGCTTGTAGGATCCAGCAAAATATGATTTTTTCCCCTTTTTTTCCCCAGGATAAAACTGTTGTGGCTTTTGGGTGGGTAAAATCTATCTCAGTGATGCTTTTTTTTTTCTTCAAAGTACTAAATGCAAACATGAAAATATGAAGTGTGAGTCTAAAAGCCGTCTTGTTTTGAAGCCACTGAACATTTAGTTTGAAAACGACTGCATTGTGTATGAATATGCAGCCTTGAGCTTTTTATCTTTAATCACAAACTATTTAATGCTATTGAGATGTTTCCATTAGCTTTGGGGTTCACACAAATGACTGTTTTAGAAAAGTTTTGCTTCCACATAATTATAAAATCATTTATTTGAAACAGATGATTAATCTGCTATCTAATAAAAAAGCAATATTTAATCTTAATGCTGGCGGAAGTCTGTTTGAACAAAAAAAACTGTATTTTGTCTTAGAGCTTTACTGAACAGTCTATAAAGTATTAAAACTAAATGTTTTACTTTTCAGTAGTAATGAAAAATTGGAAGGTAGAATATGTTTTCTGACTGTTTGGTTCTCGCCTAATGTGATTTTCTTTCTCCTTACTCTGCGTTACTGTCTAACACTCTGTTTACAAAATGTTTCAGGTGAAAATGCATAATTTTTGTCTTTATGTTTCAGAAAAGTTTTGCATTTACACAGTAATGTAAATGGCAGAAACGCTGAAAATGATGTCGTTTTCATGTAGTGCCAGTAGTGGGTGCTGCCGTTTTAATGAAAGCACACACACATGCAGCAGAGAACAATATTCTATTTACAAAAACAATGGGAGTACATGGACTTTGAATTGGACAGAAGACCACATTTGGATTGTTTTTACGGTGGCTGTCAAAATAAAACTACCAAGCTCTGAAACCTGTTGTGGTGTAAACAGAAGGTTTTGTATTTTCACTTGTCAACAATGCCGTATAAACGGGGCCCCGTTGATTCATTGAGCTGTTAATACCTTTCTCGTTACTAGTAATGAGATGAAATTTAGGAATTTGAGATATTTGGAAGCCGTGATCTTAAACTATCGATACATCTCGTAGAAACGCGCAAGAACAAACTAGAACTGACTATAAGCCAATCACCAAGCAGGTCTGGTGATGGGTGATTTAAAATCCTGTCTCCTCGGGGTGGCTTTCTGCAGCCTCCCAGGCTTCTCTCTCTCTCTCACACACACACACACACACACACACACACACACACACACACACACACACACACACACACACACACACACACACACACGACAAGAGAGAGATAAATCAAGAAATCCTCTCTTTTATTGATTAGCCATAGAAAATGTGGCAAATATAATTCAGAGCGCATTGCTAGTTTGTTGGCATGTTTGACGGTATTACAGTTTATATATATATATATATGTATTTTTTTTTTTTATATACTTCTTGCTTCCACCAGGGGAGTGGCACCCTCTATTGGCCAGTTCCCACTAATGATAATAATAATAATAATAATAATAATAACAATAATAATGAATCCATCAAGACAACAGACATTTCTCAATGAATCCAATTCAGAAAATAACGGAATGAAAGTATTTTTTTTCAAACACGAGTCCTGGCTTCCCCCCCCCCCCCCCAGGAAACATTAACTGCCCAATTGCTCAGTTTGTGAAAGTTGGCAGCGCTGGATAATCTCCGGTTAGATGGATGGACTGAAATAATTCTCCACAGTTTTTATTAGCAAATGGTTTTCCGTCATTAAGTAAGCTAAATGGTGTTTGATGAAGATGAAGTCAGGACCACACTTGCACAGGACAGCGGGCGTCCCACTTTCTCATACGGTCTGTCTGTGGACCTGGCAGTCTCTCTTCCTGTCCGCGGCCATGCTCGCTCCAGTGGCCGCGGCACATTACACACACTGACTGACAGTAATTATCACTATTCATCATTAAGCGTAAGCCCGGATGATAAGAGCTCTTTATGTAAAATGTCAGCTCGCCTGGATGATGAAAATGATTAAAGGGCACAAGTGTGAAATGGAGACGTACATGCAGCACAGGGGCTGACGCGGGCTGACAGCGGCGGCCTCACAGGGCGGAGTAGCCGGGGAACCCGGGAAATAAATAAAGAATAGAAAAGTCATTTTACTTATTGAAGACGAAGGCACGGTGAAGGACTGGCCTGCTATGGAAACATCACAGGGAGAAGCTCGCTCGCCCAGTCCGTATTGATAAAATATCGCCTCTTATACCTTCTCGATTGAGCACAGCTAACCTCTGCGTGAACTCTCGCTATGGCTGGTCAATAAATTGGGCCATACTTTGTTGGCTTTTGCCGCCACAAATCAGGAGTTGTTTGCCGCTCAGCAGTTACCACAGAAATCGCGATCCGTCATCTGCTTCCAGACTTCCCTGTCTCTCTTTTCTCCCCCCCCCCCCCCTCCCCCGCACTCACCTCTCCTCTTTACCTGCTCTATAAATAACTCGCCTCTCCACCGCTGCGTCTATACCCCTCTGGATGTTTTCCCCCGGGAACGGCAGGCAGGCTCGGGCAGCGGTGTAGCCTGCTGCTCGCTCGCTCCCTCCTCCCCCGGGAGCCGGCGGAGCCGCGCCGGCCCTCCACCCTCCATCATGCAGCAAACACGATGCCTTGCAGGGGAAACACAAAGCAGCGTCCTGCGCTTCTGCACCTGCTAGAATAAGATATGGAGTGAATGTGGGCGCTGCACTGGGGGGGTTGCGTCGGGCAGCGTCAAACCAAATCCTCCACTCGGGGCTCCAGCGGCCAGCTCGCCCTGACCTGATCTCACGGTTTTTTGGGGGGGAGAGGCAAACTGGGCCGTGTTTACAGTGTTAGTCTGCTGATTCTTTGTTGGAAAAGCGCTGCCTCCAGTGCATTTTGTGCTGATGGGATGGAAAAAAAGTTGCGCAGTGCACATTTCCATGCTTCATTTCCATAACAATTTTGACTGCTGTGGTGGTGAAGACGCTGTGTGTCATCGGCATTGGCTCCGAGTCTGGAGGAACTACAACGTTCCACGTCTCCAAGTAGCGGGACAAACAAATATAGAAACACCTGGTTAGTGACCTTTATCTATAGTATTGTCTTTTCATCTACTGCGCAACTTCTGTCCTCTTGGGACAAATTGACCCGTTGGGTGTGACACCAAAGTTTTGTACCATACGAGTCATTTTCAGGCAATTACTTTAAATAAATCCATTACCTGCTACCTTTTCAAATCTGGTCAAATTTAGCTTCCCTGATTTAACTGATTTGATTTAACAAATCTTTTATTTCAGCTTTTTATTGTACTTGTTACCAACACATTAGAATATACACTTATTTGTTTAATTGTAAGGTCGAGATTGACTTCATCCTCAGATGCTCTACATTTCAATAAAACACACAGAATTTAACAAATATTGTCATAAATTTTTTTTCTTGCAAATAGTATACTATGGAACCAGGCAGATCATTTTCAGGCAATTACCTAAAAGAAGTTATGGCTTTTTAACTTTTTAAATGGACGGTTAATTTCCACTGTAACAAAACCAGGTTTTTATACAGGATTCACTTTCTGTCAGGCTTTGGGAGTTTTTTTTATTGATCGCCAAGTTGAGCATCAACATTGTGGCTTCACCAGACTGCACTTCACCTTCACCTGGCAGAACTAAAATGGTCCATATTTACACAACAACGTGGACACAAATTATGTTTGTGATTTCATTTCAGAACACAACATCTTCAAAACTATAGTGGAATTGTGCTAATTTTGTCCTTCTAAATACACATGTATTGACTCGACAGGTAACTGCATTTACCTGTCGTTCAAAAAGAGTCTATACATATGTTGGGGGCCGCTCAACCTCATGGAAGGGGGAGGGGAGACCACGTTTTGAGAACAAAGGACCACATGCCTACAACTGAAAAAGTCTGCCATTGGTCACGTGATCACCCCCTGGACCCCCCCTTCCAAGGTGCAATACTAGAGGCCAACGGCAGGGGGCGCACGAGAGCTCCCCCTCACCAGCTGGAAGGTCCAGGGCGGGCCCTCCGTCAGGATTGGTCCACATGACCCAGAGCCGACCGGTAACACGAAACCACAACAAGAGGTATAAAACACCCCCGCCGGGGTGATTTCTGTCTCTCCAATGTTGAAACCTGCGTAAAGACGGACGCATCCGTTTCGCACGGAGACGAAGTGCCACGTGTGCCCGCTGACCGGGCCTGGAGTTCCACACCCGGCCGGACGAGCCGACAACCACCGTGGAACTACTTCTACTTTTCCCTTTTTCCTTTTTTTTTTCTTCTTCACCGGAGTCCGAGTGTGCAGCTGCCACCGCACCGTCCTCCCGCATGCAGACCTGAAGCCGCTTCTTCTCCCCCTCCTCAAAATAAGCGCTTGATCCTCCTCGGATCGTCCTGTGGACTTTTCCTGTCCACAGACCATTTGAGCTTGTTTTCCCTGGGACGCCAGAGAGAAAAACAATCTCCAGCCGGGAAATCAACGCACTTTCCCCGGCCGCCGGCAGCACGTTCACCCTCATCAAACTGAGTAAGGCTTAGAGTCTGGGCAGGCAATGAGAATAACGTGACTGTAATATTGCTGTGTGTTTATTATTGTGTTGAAGTCAGGGACGCCGATCCCGTGTTTCCAACCAATCTGTGTCTGCGCGTTGGATTTACATCCACGCGAACCTCCTCTCTCTCTCTCTCTCTCGCTCGCTCGCTCTCTCAACTTGCACAGACCATTCCCAGACTGTGGAGTCCAAGACAGTGTGCAGAGCTGAACATATTCTGTCCACTGCCCTTCTCCCTCCCTCCTTTTCAGTTTTCCTCTCCTCCTCATAAACGATCGCGTAAAAGCAGCCGCGCGCTGCTGCACCCGCTTCTGTGACCGTGTGTAGTTCACTGTCCCTGGGATTTCTCAGCCACGAGCCCCCAGGCGCGCTCCGAGCAGGCTCACGAGCCGTGCACGAGCACAGTGACGTCACGCTGTCCAGAACGAGTGCGCCAAGCGCCTCTGGTGGCCGCGTTGGTGATTGCAATCTCTTGAAAGACCGCCACTCGGTGGACAAGTCGAGTCATTGCATTCTCCCTCCGTGCGCCGCCGCGCCCCTAGTGGTCGTTCCGGTTACTGCCTCGAACTAGACGCCTGCCGCCATCTAGTGTCCGTTCGAGGTCATTACACCCACACACACTGACCCTCCAACGCCTGCCGCCACCTGGTGGACGTTCGTGGTCATTACATCCCACTCAGGCTTCCACACATTCACTCACACACACTCACTCATACACACTCTCACACACTCACACACACACACACCCTCTTTCGTTGTACATAGTGTTTGCTGTTTAATAGATTAGATCTTCGTGTTTGATTGTTTATTACTTAATTGTGTTGTTTTAATAAATAATTTATGAATTATTTTTGAATAAATACTTTTTGTTAATAAACGCATTTTAACTGAATTGATCGATTCTTGGTTATCATTGTGTATTTATTGTTGACAATTCACTGGTTTGTAACAGTCTGTGCTCGAATCTCACACCTTCCTTGTTATTTAATATTGTTATATTTACACAGAAATATTAACTTTACTTAAATAACCCTTTTTGACAAACGAGACTGAAATTTGGTATTAGCTATTTCCAGCTTAGCTGGTGGTGCCCCGATTTAATTATTATTTGATAAATAACCAATTTATGCAAATTAATAATTTTTATTAATAAATTATTTTTGATAATTTATTAACTTTTGAGTAATTACTCAATTACTCTAGGAGTTGCTGATGAGTAACTAGCCGTTTACTTTATTAGTAATTCCAATTTTTCCTAAATTACTTTCAGTAATCTATTACTTTCAGTAATCCATTACTTACAGTAATTATTTATGCTAATTACCAACCATAAATCCCAACATAATGGTGCCCCGTGTGAGGCTGTTTTAAAACCAGTATTGTCACAATATCTGCATAATTTATCCAGAATTGTCTGTTTAGTTTTACAACCGATAACTTTGTTTTTCTCAGAACTTAGTTTTTCGAAGAACACGTTACAGCACTGCTAAGCAAAGTCAATTGTGTTTGTGAAGTGGTAAAGCCTTCTTTTTCTTGCATTTTCATGCATTCTTTTATTTCTGGCAGAGATAAATGTACACTAACCCGCTATTGCTCACCCAAGGTGCTAACTCCACCCTGTTAACTTGAGAGAGGTTACAGTTAGAGCAATTAGCAACCTTTAGAGTTGTAAGCTACAGGTGTAACCATCACCTGTGCATTAACAACATTTTGGCACTTTTCAAAACACAGCTTTCGCGTGACTCCTACCATGAGTAGTCAGAGACACTGCGTGCTCGGAGCAGAGACTCCTCGGGAGCCACATGACCCAGCCCTGCAGACTGTGGTCGCTGGTCTCCTATGCCTCTCCACACAGGAGAGAAGAAACCTCAACAGCTACAGCTTAGAGACCTGTGAAGCAGAGATCAGGCAGCTGTTAAGCTATGTGAGGAACCCGGTTGGTCAGGTAGAGCTCACCATTCCGGATGTGTTAGGCCACATTGCACTGCTCTACCAGCGCAAGGCCGAGCTGCAAGCTCTCGAAGCTCAAGAGCAGCTCTCCCAGCTGCAACTTTACAGTTCGCAGCTGAGGATTAACACTGCCCAGCTGAAGCTGGAGAACTCCCGCCTGCGACAGGAGATCCAGGCCAGGGACGATCAGGCTCCTTATACGGAACCTATTGGGTTATTAACCCGAACTTCTGTGAAAGAAGTCAAAACAGACACCTCATCTGATGATTCATCAGATGATGAGTCAGGTTATGGCTCTCAGCACAATGAGCCAAACCACATTGGGGTAAAACCTGGTGCAGCTCTCAGCAGAGACGCAGCACATCTCCGCAGTCTGGAAAATGTCCAGTCAGATGGACAAATGACCCCAGTTATGCGCATTCTTGAAGCTGTCCAGTCAGGTGGACAGCCTCCTCCAGGTCTCTACAATCCTGAGGTGGTCCAGTCAGGTGGACCGCCCACCACAGGTGAGTGTAGACTTGGAGCTGTCCCGTCAGGGGGACAGACTGCATCAAGCTTCCCCGCAGCCATGGCGAGGGGGGGGCCTGACACACAGCCAGGGGGGCGTGGCATAAGACACCTGCCCAGTGTTGTGGGAGTTGACTGCATCCCACTGAACCGACACCCAGTCCCCCCAGCTTTTCACTTTAAGGACCGCAGGGTCCCGGTGTGTTACGACACACATCCATCGGTGCTTAGCCGCACCTCAATGCGCTCTCACAGCTCTTTCACTCCTTTTCAGGAGAATGAAAGGAGTTATTCTGCAGCACCTCACCGTGCTATCAGCTTTGGTCCTCCACTCACTGGAGACCCTCTTGGTCATCATGACCCTCACTCTTTCCACCGGAGAGAACCAGGGGGGTCCAGCTCAGATGACTCGGACCATTCCGGTCCCCCAAGGGAACGTGGTCTTCGGACCCGCCAGCTTGAGTCCCTTGCAGAGGACATAGAGCAGTTCAACCCAAACAACCGGGAGGTTAGTATAGAGGACTACCTCCGGGAGGTTGAACGCTGCCTCCTCGACCTGCCTCATCCTTCGTCACGTGAGAAGCTGAAGCTTCTCTGGAAGACGACGTCCAGGAGCGTCCATGTTTACATGGAATCCCTCCCACCTGCCGTCAGAGACCATTACTCATCCCTCTGTCATGCACTTAGGGAAGAGTATTCTCTGTACAATGATCCTGCCTCTTCAACCTTTGGTGCACTTGCCATTACTCAGAAGGAGGCGGAGCCTCCCAGAGAGTACTATAGGCGCCTTAGGGCCGCCTACTTCCAAGGCCGCAGCGCACCGGGGTTGGATGAAGACCAGACTTTAAAGTCGCTCTTCATTAACAACCTCCACAACAGTGTGCGGTTTGATGTCGCTCTGTTCTGCAGGACTACAAACCCCACCATGAAAGACCTCCGCAAACACGCGCAGATGGTGTGGGAGCTGCGTCACAGTTCAGGTGAAAACCATGATGGTGACGCAGGCGTCCTGAGAACGCAGGCGACCGGAAACACGAACCTGTCACCTGTAGGTCACGAGGTCCCCTCCCCCACACCTGCTGTGGATGGGGGACCCGTTAGATGTCCACAGCCTCGACCACGAGGTGGACAACGGCACAGAGGTAAGAGATCAGGCAGACCGAGACCTCACCACTCCCAGCGGAGAGGTAAGTCTCACAACCGAGGCCGAGGTCAGACCCAAAACCACTGGGACGCAGACGTCCCACAGTGGATTAAAACCTGCCTTAAGGAGGTGATGCAGGACCTGAACCCGCCTGGTCAGAAGGAACCCGGCTCCCCTGAGGAACCGGACTCCCGGCCCCTGACCGCATGACTAGGCCGGTCGCCTCTCCCCTCCACACACAAAGTTTGCTTTGTCAAGAGGAGGAGGAGGAGATCCAGGAGGTCAAACAGGCCCTCAGAACCAACAGAGGAGCCCCCTTTGACATTCTTGGGTGATCTTGTACGCAATGGCACTGCCAACCGCGTATATACTTCAGTGATGGTAGGGGGTGTAGACACCCTCGCCCTGCTTGATTCTGGGTCAGAAATCACCCTCATGTGTTCAGCCACCTTCACGCAGGTTGCTAGAACCATGCGTGCCCTAGGAAAGCCACTTCAGGTGGAAGAGTGTAGCATAACCATCAGAAGCTTCACTCAGGACGTGTCTCCCATCACTAAACGTGTCTGGGTCGACATAACTTTCCAGGACATGTCGGTGACACATCCCATCTATGTCACTGACCTGAACACAGAGGACCTTCTTATTGGTCAGGACCTCTTAAACCGACTGGCCGTGCTGATGGACTGCAACCAATGGCGCCTTTGGTCCCAAGTCCCCAGCCCGACTCCCCTTGGCCCTGAACCAGGCCACCAAGCTTTCAACAGCAGAGTCGATGCCATCCAGTCTAGAGGTCCCCTACCAATACTTGGGTCTCTCCCAAAGTTTGACCCCAGCCAATCCACTTCAAGGCTCCCTGATAGTCAGCATCCGCTGCAGGTGACGAGCCGAGACCCAGTTCAAGCACACCACTCTTTACTCTTGTCACTGAAGGACGTGAGTTCTTCTTTGTACATGAGTACTTCTTTGCACGCCCACCACACCGTGGGGGGTGCACACATGGATGTAACGTCAGTTCCGGAGGCACCTGTGGCGCGCTGGTCCGAGAAATCGGCCACCGACGCCGGCCTGCTTAAAGTTCCGAGCCACCGCTCACTTTCAGCACGGTCACTTCAGACCTTAACCAAGGTCCCTGGTTCATGTGCCTCCTCGACTCACCGTCCAGATCCCGTGCCGGTGATCTGTGACACATCTCTTCTGGAGCTGAACAATCGTTCAGCCCACCCGCAGGTCCACAATCTGACACACGGTCAGATTAAAGTGACCGCATTTCCACCGTTAGAGATGCCAACTGACAGTTCATTTCACAATCTTGAACTGATGGTGCCTCTCACTGACAACCTGCTGTCGTCCCCCACCAGTGACGACACGCATGACACCGCTCTCCTCATTCCCACAACCAAAACCATCACCAGCACTCACCATGTTAACCTCAAACAGGTTCTCCATGGAACAAAACCGAGCACCGAAGGTGACCTGGTTGTGCAGGCTCCGATGACTCAACCAGAGAATACAGACACTTCCGGTAAACAGACCGCGTCTGTACCAGAAGAACCTTATTCAGGTTTCGAGTCAAAGACCGAGCCACAACCTGCTAAAGCTAGCGCTTTACATAGCAGAAACGAGGAGATGCATTCATTGAGGTCTTCCGCGATTATCACACGATCTTCGCGCGGGTCTCGCACGAAAGGGGGGTCACAGACCCCCACCTGGCGTGCGTCCCCACTGACCTCAAGGCACCGCCATCTTGTGTACACCAGTACATACTCTTTCTAGCTGTATACGCGGTAAAGCGGTGCTGGACCACGAAGGTGGTCCCCGCTAACCAGTAGCAGCTAGTTTCTTCCTTTGGCAACCGCCAGTTCGCCTGGAACCGGTGCCACTTCGGCTACTTAGACCCACCATCGGTGTCTACCATCCTTCTCCACACCATGATGAGTAACATTGCTGCTCACGGCAACCCTCATCTATGTGGATGACTTCCTCATGCGTCACTGCACCTGTGAGGAACATTTAGCCGAGACACGACACGTCCTTTATCAACTTCTGGTAGCGTGAACCAAACTTGCTCTCAGCATAGTTTGGGAGGCCGCACCAAAGCTGAATTCATTGGGCTCATAGGTGGCGCTGATGGGACTGAACCCCCAGCAGGGAGAGTTCACGCCAGTCAAAACCTCAGAGCCCGACTAACGTGTCATAACTTGGGAGCCTCCATCTTGACACAGCCATTCCGGCTGCTGCCCTCCTTCTGAACCAAGCGTTCAGCCACTGGAGCTTCCCATCTTTGGTCGACTCAGACAGGCACACATGCCACACGCAGTGTCATGGTTGCCCTGTACGACATTTTGGTAATGGAGGCCAACCTCCATTCACCATACCACTCCTAGTCATTTTCCCAGGTTGACCGAGTCAACCACAGCACCACCCACATACTCCGGTATGGCAACAGCGGTGGTGCAGATGGAGACGTGAGCCTCCAACGGGTGTTGGTGACCAATCGGTCCACCATACACCACTCCATAGGTTCCACTCCCTCCAAAGAACGACTGGTAGAGAAATGACCTTACACTGCACCTTCTGGACCAGCCAGAAGAGGTCAGTGTTGTCACGGCCTGCACTGCAGAGCCACTCAATCAATTTACTCCCTCGGAGTAAGGTCAACTCCTCCCCTAGCGAGGGGGGAGAACCTCCATTCCAGGAGCATAACAGATTTTAATCAGTAGGGTTTAGTGCCAGCATGCTCAATTCCCATCAGATGCATGTACTAACCCCTGCCACCATCAGAAATCTAACCCTGCCTCCTTAGACAACGTGAGCAGTTACAAAGCTCGAGTTGAACCATTCAGGGAAATATAGTCACTGTAAACTCATATCCAGCTCTGTTAACACCACTTAGCATGCCTTAGACTCAGTCGAGTATTGGTTAGGAGAAATAACCCCTGTGTGTAGTCAGAGATCTCACACGAGATCGAAGGGAGATTAGCTCCTCCGTTAGCAGCTTCAGTACAGGTAGAACCACCTTACTTAACTCCACTAACCCGGGTTGAGCAATTTCTCAAGACTAACACCACCACGGTTATACAACCTTCACAGATACATCTGACAGTCTCGGCAGTGCTATTTTAACCTCTGTGAAACCACAGAGCCAAGAGTTGTGATTTCTTCAAAACTTAGCCATTATTAACCGAAATAATGTGTACAGTTTGAAGCCTCTGTAGTGAAAGTTGGGTTTTGGAAGGGAACACACACGTGCACCTCCACACACCACACTTCACTCTCACTCCAAACCGGAGCAGGTGCACCAAAACCCCCCAGATGGCTGGTGGCTTTTGGACACTTGCTCACTGGTGCAACCATCCACAGTTTACAGATCAGACTCTACTCCTTGTATCCGGTACCTCCGCTTTTGTAAACTTGTCCTCGAGCTGCCTACTAACCCATCTCCCTCCTGTTCTTCAACTTTCCTGCCCTTTCCTACCTCTTTCATGTTCACTGGTGATGCACTTGTAAGAAATGAAATGTATGAATGCTTAGATAGTTAGAACAGGAATAGTAGGTCTGCCCAGACTAGCCTTACCCTGCCCAGACTAGCCTTGCCCTGCTCGGACAATAACCTCCTGTATGAACTGTTGGACAGAAAATGACCTTGTGTTCCACAGGACATTGGGACATTCACAGACTCATAGACGTTTCGGCCCAGGTTTGCTCCAAAGCCTGAGATCCGCATCCCACTCTTCGGACCAAAGGGGGGATGTTGGGGGCCGCTCAACCTCATGGAAGGGGGAGGGGAGACCACGTTTTGAGAACAAAGGACCACATGCCTACAACTGAAAAAGTCTGCCATTGGTCACGTGATCACCCCCTGGACCCCCCCTTCCAAGGTGCAATACTAGAGGCCAACGGCAGGGGGCGCACGAGAGCTCCCCCTCACCAGCTGGAAGGTCCAGGGCGGGCCCTCCGTCAGGATTGGTCCACATGACCCAGAGCCGACCGGTAACACGAAACCACAACAAGAGGTATAAAACACCCCCGCCGGGGTGATTTCTGTCTCTCCAATGTTGAAACCTGCGTAAAGACGGACGCATCCGTTTCGCACGGAGACGAAGTGCCACGTGTGCCCGCTGACCGGGCCTGGAGTTCCACACCCGGCCGGACGAGCCGACAACCACCGTGGAACTACTTCTACTTTTCCCTTTTTCCTTTTTTTTTTCTTCTTCACCGGAGTCCGAGTGTGCAGCTGCCACCGCACCGTCCTCCCGCATGCAGACCTGAAGCCGCTTCTTCTCCCCCTCCTCAAAATAAGCGCTTGATCCTCCTCGGATCGTCCTGTGGACTTTTCCTGTCCACAGACCATTTGAGCTTGTTTTCCCTGGGACGCCAGAGAGAAAAACAATCTCCAGCCGGGAAATCAACGCACTTTCCCCGGCCGCCGGCAGCACGTTCACCCTCATCAAACTGAGTAAGGCTTAGAGTCTGGGCAGGCAATGAGAATAACGTGACTGTAATATTGCTGTGTGTTTATTATTGTGTTGAAGTCAGGGACGCCGATCCCGTGTTTCCAACCAATCTGTGTCTGCGCGTTGGATTTACATCCACGCGAACCTCCTCTCTCTCTCTCTCTCTCTCGCTCGCTCGCTCTCTCAACTTGCACAGACCATTCCCAGACTGTGGAGTCCAAGACAGTGTGCAGAGCTGAACATATTCTGTCCACTGCCCTTCTCCCTCCCTCCTTTTCAGTTTTCCTCTCCTCCTCATAAACGATCGCGTAAAAGCAGCCGCGCGCTGCTGCACCCGCTTCTGTGACCGTGTGTAGTTCACTGTCCCTGGGATTTCTCAGCCACGAGCCCCCAGGCGCGCTCCGAGCAGGCTCACGAGCCGTGCACGAGCACAGTGACGTCACGCTGTCCAGAACGAGTGCGCCAAGCGCCTCTGGTGGCCGCGTTGGTGATTGCAATCTCTTGAAAGACCGCCACTCGGTGGACAAGTCGAGTCATTGCATTCTCCCTCCGTGCGCCGCCGCGCCCCTAGTGGTCGTTCCGGTTACTGCCTCGAACTAGACGCCTGCCGCCATCTAGTGTCCGTTCGAGGTCATTACACCCACACACACTGACCCTCCAACGCCTGCCGCCACCTGGTGGACGTTCGTGGTCATTACATCCCACTCAGGCTTCCACACATTCACTCACACACACTCACTCATACACACTCTCACACACTCACACACACACACACCCTCTTTCGTTGTACATAGTGTTTGCTGTTTAATAGATTAGATCTTCGTGTTTGATTGTTTATTACTTAATTGTGTTGTTTTAATAAATGATTTATGAATTATTTTTGAATAAATACTTTTTGTTAATAAACGCATTTTAACTGAATTGATCGATTCTTGGTTATCATTGTGTATTTATTGTTGACAATTCACTGGTTTGTAACAGTCTGTGCTCGAATCTCACACCTTCCTTGTTATTTAATATTGTTATATTTACACAGAAATATTAACTTTACTTAAATAACCCTTTTTGACAAACGAGACTGAAATTTGGTATTAGCTATTTCCAGCTTAGCTGGTGGTGCCCCGATTCAATTATTATTTGATAAATAACCAATTTATGCAAATTAATAATTTTTATTAATAAATTATTTTTGATAATTTATTAACTTTTGAGTAATTACTCAATTACTCTAGGAGTTGCTGATGAGTAACTAACCGTTTACTTCATTAGTAATTCCAATTTTTCCTAAATTACTTTTAGTAATCCATTACTTTCAGTAATCCATTACTTACAGTAATTATTTATGCTAATTACCAACCATAAATCCCAACACATATGTGGTAGAAACGAGAAACTTTTAAGTAGAAACTCTAAAAATTATGTAGTTTTCCTGTAGGGCCACCAGTGGGAGCTGTTGGTTATTTATGTAAGGAAACAACACACACATGCAGCAGAGAACAATAGGCTATAAACTTTAATAATGGGAGTACACGGATGTTCTAGCAGACAGACGACCAAGTGGGACTGTCATTACAGCGCCTCTGAGCTCGATCTGCCATCATGTGCAGAAGGAATATTTACGTCAGCCGGAATGCCGATGTGTGTGAGCAACATTTCAGGAAGGTTACGTTTTCTCTCGTTGTTTTCCTATTTTGCCACAGTTGAATACATTTTTGATCTCCACTGAGCAAACATAGAGGACTTTTACCTCTGTTCGATGGCAGCCTGGGAAGTGAACAGGTGCAAACGTTTCCATGTAAGGTTTCTGACCTGCATTGTAAGACACAGCGTAAGATCGCACACACCAAAATTGGAGATTAATATCAGCGGTGTATGTCTTTCGACCCCATGGCTGGTTGTGTTCGGTCATTAGTTTATACTGCCCCGTTTGTCTGACAGTGACTCTTCTCTAAACTTCAGCATATTAGAATTCTCTGCTGCGCCTGTTGTCTCCTATAGCATTGATCTGGCAAAATCAACAAATCAAAAATGCATGAGCCTGGTAACGATTTCATCAGAAAGTATCAGGCGTGTGGCAGAGACCTATTACGCCGGGATGACGCTCGAAAGGGTTTAGTAGACCTAACAAATCGAGTCTTCAGTCCTCATTCCCCATGTGCTGGCGTCCCTCGAGAGGAGGCGATGCGATGCGGTGCGCTGTGTCCATCCTCAGCCTTCACAGTTTTCCTGCGGGTCTGTTTCCTTCTATTTTCATTCACATAAAAGGTTAAAGACTTGCTTTGTTATTTTTCTGGAATCATCGCTCAGCTATTGTCCTCTGCTATATACCTCAGTGTTCTGAAAAAATGAAGAATTCTTCATTTTTGATTTGTACTTTTGAAAACACACCCAATATAGATGTTTGTATAGATGTGGGATGGTTAGGCCTTTACCAACCCTGACAGGTTATTGAAGATAATTATGGATGTCAACCTATGTAAAGAAAACTGGCCAGTGCTTCAGTTTGGCATGTTCATTAATGTTTGGGAAAATCAGTAACCACACAGGGCCCATGCAGCCTTTTTCAAAAAGTGAACTGGGATAAAAAGTTAGAAACATTTCCTCTATAGCACTGAGTCCTTGGAATATGTGTCTTAAAAGCCGTGTTTCCACTGCACAAAATCTGATGGGACGGAACGGGACAGGACGGTACGATACGATAAAGCAAAGCATGCCCAATGTGAATGACGCAGGCACAATAGTTGTCTCGGCCTTCTCGGGACCAACGTGGAAGTTGGAAAACATTCAACTTGGAAAAATAAAATGAATTAACAAACAACCAGCGAGTGCAAAGCGGATTATGTAAACAACAGAAGAGTCATATTGCCGATGAGATATTCAAATATGTTTGGGTACTTTTGTCAGTGGAAACACACAAAAACCCATCCCGTACCATAAAAGACATACTGCACAGTGGCTTAAGGTCCCAATCACACAATGTTTTCAAGTGAAAATGCAGAACTTTTGTGCAACATGGCAACACCAGGCCATATTCTTCTGGACTCTGTAGTTTTATTTTGACAGTCACCGTAATAACAAGGAAACTTGGTCGTCTGCCCACTAGAATGTCTGTGTCCGTGCATGAGTGTCTGGCCTCACTACAAAAATAACAGCACCCACGAGTGGCCCAACCTGAAAACTATATAGTCTATAAGTATCTAGTTACATATTTGACAGCTGCTAACTCTAATTTCCATTGTTTATAACAGAGTTTTCCTCTATGACTCTCTTCCATAGTGTTGTCTTGCCCATGTCTCATTATAAACTCAAACATCAACCATCAGTTGGTTTTTTTCACTCTTGTTCTGACAAGTGTGAGAGTACAGGGACTCCTTGCCCTCCAAAATTCCCCCATGTGCCCTATACCCAGTGTCCAAGGTTGTTGAGTTTAGCTTCGAAGATGTGTGTGTGCTGATGATTGACTTTAGATCGTTTTCTCGTTGCAGTCCTCCCAAAAGTATCCTGTGGTGAAGGTTCTCATGAAAAAAGAAACTTGATCCAAAGTTATGCTCCAAGCATCAAACCTATAACTAAATATTGGTTAATCCAACTCCTTCACGGGGTTTCAGTAGGTATGTGTTCAGATCAGCTTATGTTTCATCAATGAGCAAAACTGTCGTGAGTCAGCAGCTTTGCTTTTAAACTAAATGTGGTCATTTGTTTTCGACCCCATCGTCACACACAAACACCATTATATCCCCATATAGCAGCATCAGAAGGATCTTTAATTCGTACAAAAACTGTATATCAGGGTTTTTATGACAAGACCTGCATCAACAGGACGTCTTCCATCATGGTCCCAAAATGAAACATGTTCGCACACATTATATTCAAATCTAGTGAACTCATAAGGTGAGGTTTCAGTATTTTTTGTGCAATCAAAGCAAACTTGCTTTTTGGATTCGTGCTTGATTTTTTGTTTTGTCTGTGCACCTCGGAAGATGACCAACTGTATCTGTTAAAAAAAATGTGTTTAAGTATTTTTTTTTTCAACCTCTTCAATGTCCCTCCTTCTTAAATGACAATCCTGCAGGTGATCCGTCCAACTCATCCTCTGCAAACATGCTCTTGACCTGGTCCTTTCAGCTTACTCATCTTGGTTGCAGCATGTGGGAATAAATACACAACCAGATACTAGGTTTACTAGGTTCTTACAAATACCGAGCTTCAAACAATCATATTTTAGCATGAAAGGTTTGGTATTTTGTGTCAGCCGTTATTTAAGGGCACCTTGGGGTTGGACTCAGGCAGAGTTTCTTACTTTGCAGCACTGAAGAAAACATTCCAACTTTGAAAGTTTAAAGAGTGTTCAGTCAAAGAAAAATGGTGCTGAAACAGCAAGAAAATTAAGAGAAAATGTTTGCCGTGAGTTTGTTCTGCTGTCGACGCGTCCTCCCGTCACGTTTGACACGGTGCCGTAAGACTGAAATGAAAAGTCCCAATCATGTTGTGTGACTCCCTGTCAGATGTCCTGCAATGTCTGTGTTTCAAATTCATGTGTCATTTTGTGCTATTGGCTCAATTTAACCCCTTAAACATTCCCAATACCCTGCAAAGAGAAGAGTTCAATGAGGAAAAGATGAAAAGTTGAAAGAGAAGTCTTTTCTGAGGGGAGCGCCCGTCTCTTTCTTGGCACCAAGGACGGAATTCTTACTCCACAACGGAGACGAGCCGAGAGGAGAAGGGCCTCTGGTGAGACAAGGCTTCAGGGACAGTTTGAAGGAGGAAGACGAGGAAGAGGAGGAGGAGGAGGAAGGTTAGTGTAGGTGTGGAGGTAACAAAATGAAGCTTTAATCATCCCTGTGGGGAAAATGGGCCACTGCTGCAACGACGTGAAGACACAGCAAGACGGAATGACAACAGGAGACCAAAGACGGGCTGACCAAACCACCGGTTTCAACTTCAACATGTAGGACGGTGGAGAGAACTGCAAGGAAGGAACTGACAGCTTCCCTACACTCCCAAACACATCTGCACATCAGCCACCCAAAAATAACCTGATCTCATTGGACATTGGACATGAACAAAAACTCCTTCAAGACAAAGACATGAAAGGCCTCAGAAAAGCACCAACATCCTTCTCTCATCAGATTACTAAAAATGTCCTTGCATTTATTGATATTAGGGGTTTGAACTCAAGATATTTGAAAGAATTTCACTTCTAGGCAGCTGAGTGTGAAAAACCATTATATTTCTCCAGAAACAGACATAACCCGCGTTCAAAACCAAGATCGTAGCAGGTAGCTTACATGACGAGAATAGGTAAACTCACCAAGGTTGTTTGGGAGTTTAATCAATACATGAAGACTGAAGTTAACAGCATGCCAATAATAACAGCCAAAGAGAGAACACATGAACACACAAGAAAAATCCAGGACAGACAGATGAAATGCAAGAAAAAAAATTGAGGAAAGATTGTTCTGATTGTTCGTAGCAGCATTTTGGCTTCGGAGAGGTCTCAAACTGCCAGACACTGCTATAGGTGGAACTGGAGCTCATTTTTATTTAAAAAAGAAAAAAAAAAAAGTCTAAAAATCCACAAACAGAAAACCTGGAGCAGTGGGAAATGCAGAGATCACAGGACAAATGTAGAAACACTGCCAATGCAGAAACACACACAATACTTAGCAATATATGCTCCAGCAACTAGATGACAACAATCGACACTCTCAGACAGGTGAACGGCAGCGGGGCAGGTAACAGCAATCAGACATGAGTCGGTAAGCCAGAGACAGAATCAGAAACTCACAAGGAACGAGAGACAAAGCGAGAATCACTACAACAAGAATAAAGTTGGAATACTGTATGCAGCCTCTAAATAATTACCCAGCGCTGCTGAGCAATACAAGATTGATTGAAGTGTGAAAGCCTTGTCGAACTGTTCATTTATACGTTTGGAATTCATATGAATAATTGTGATTATTGTATTCTTAATTGGTCTTTTTGAGGTGCCAAACCTGACTGGTGAGGTCTGAACAAAGAACCTGCTTTATGTTATTTATTTACCTGCTACTATGTTTGTGCTTCAGGTTCAGGAACAAGGTTGACGGGTTGCATCCCAGTCTCTTGGTTCACGGATGTGCTTATATTAAGTCCACCTGACCATTCACTCTATTCTTTCAATTTTTTTTTTCAGCTCTCAGGTGATGTGCCACATTTCATCATATACGACGAGTGGATCTCACTTCCATTCAGTGTTATTTACATAGCACTAAATACAACACAGTTATTTCGACATACTGTACTTTAACAGAGAAAACCCAACAATCCCACGTGAGCAAGTACAAACGACTGCGGACAGGAAAAACTCCCGCAGAACTAAAAGTGGAGACGTTCTGCTGTTCCAGTTGGGGTGAGGGGATAGAAAAGATAGGACAGTCAGGTTGTGGGCAGGGATTGAAACCCTGGTTCTGGCAGAGGGTAAGAGATAAGGTCGTGGTAGCGATTCTCAGATTATACATACCATGTCATTGCCGTCGGATTGTCTATAATACAGTGCATCTCAGATCGCAGTATATCCTCCTGAACTCTAGTAAAATGGAAAGACCCTTATTTGGAGAAACAACCCATATTACAGTTGCATTTGCGTTTTTAAGCCAGAGACAACCTCATTGAGCAGATTATCGGGGCTGCTGAGATGCCCATGTAGTTATTCAGTCATATGGCAGCAGTCCAATTCATGAAATCTGCAGAGGTAGGTCAGGAGCTTCAGTTGCTTCTCACATCAAAGAGAACAGAAAAAAAGAAAAAGAAAAAATGTCATCTCAGTGACTCCAGCAGTGACGTGATTGCTGGTGTCAGACAAGCTGCTCTGAGCTTTTTCTGAATCTGCTGCTCTTCTGAGAATTTCACCTCAAGATCCTAGAAAGTTTAGCTTGGATAATACGACAACTAAAAACTACACAGTGAGAGGAGAGAGGCCAGACTTGCTGAAGCTCTCAGAGAAGCTACGGTAGCTCAGATGACTGTTAAATTCAACTCAAGTGAACAGAATAACACAAGACAAAGAGTTCATAAGGCACCAAGAATTGAGATGGGTTGGGTTCGTCTTCTGTAACTGATCTCTGGTGCTCCCCAAGGCTTGGAACCGAAACTCTAGAAGTTTATCTGGCATGTGACAGAATCTGATCTTATGGAATCCAAATCATGAAGACCAGGAAACTTGGGGAATTGTTTTATTCCAGATTGATCCGTCCTATTTCTGGGTACTGTGGTTAGCCATACGAGGGCACACCAGGGAGCTGATGGGGGTCAAGGGCCTTGCTGAGGTACCCACCGTGGTGATCAGTCAACTATGTGATTCAAACCTGCAATCTTCTGATTGAAAGACAACCACTCTACCAGCCAAGCCAAACCACACACACACATGCAGCAATCCACTATAAACAGTAACAATGGGAGGACACGGACATTCTAGTGGACGTAGTTGGGTTGTTATTACAGTGACTGTCAAAGTAAAACTACCAGGTCTCAGGAGAATATGGACTGGGAGTCATGACACGACGGGGGAGAACATTGATCTGATTGTCACGTGCAAAACAACTATTTACTGCGGCCTCGATGTATATGTGGAGTGGCAGGCATTTCCACTGTTTACACGACAACGGAGTTGGAGCATTTTCAGAAAGTTTCTTTTTGGAAGGTGTTTTCAAAAAGTGGAGTTTTTAGTGGCTCTGAGCACCGTTGTCTGGTAAATAAACACCCAAAACCCAAATAAAGTTTTGCATTTTCACTTGAAAACACTGTGGTGTAAACAGGGTCTGAAATAACACTGCCTATATATCTCCAGCAAGCCTGATATCGATCAGCTGGTTGGCCGAGCAATCTCACGTTGGGCAATCTGACATCGGCACAGTGTCGTCGAGAAAGGGTGAATCTAGTGACAACTGGTCAGGAGAAATAGTGACAACTTTTCTTAGGTGGGGCTCTTCATTATTATTCAATTACAGACAATGTTAATTTAAATACAGTGACTTTATAAACCATATTACAACAATATTGCCTTCTTGAGATTGAGAGAGGACCCTTATAATTCTTTTAAACTAGTGAATAGAGAACACTTATTAAGACTCTTTTATTAACATACTCGCAAACAAATACAAGCAGATGCTTTTAGAAATTGAGTGTGTTTTGGGGCTGGTTTACTTGTAATGACAGTTAGTCTGAGTTCAGGGAAAACAAACAGTATATCATGTATGTTTGTCATCTTTCCATCAGAAACCTAAAATAAAAAGAATTGGAAAAATAAACTGCTTTTTTAAGCTCTTCGATTATCTGACATTAATAAATATGAGCTCATCTAAACATTTAGAAACATTAGCAAACCTGGACACAATTGCAAAATTCTCAACACATTTCTGTTTGCGTGCATTTAAAAATAACAATGATGGAGAAAGTTGAACCTGACCTGCAGCTTTTCAGCCAAATCTCTTGATACACTCATGAACAGCGAGCAGTATACAGTCTGCAGTAGTGTCTATCTATGCACTGCGCCGTGCGTACTGTAGACTGTGAGGCTGCTGGAGGTGACATAACACCGAGGCGGTTTTGCAGCAAAGTGTAGCCTTCACGTATCGTTTGTGCATGGAGTATGAATTGGGCGTTTTTGCCATTTAAGTACTTGTATCAGTACCGAAGTGGTTTTGCTGCATCCTGAATTAATTCTTACTTTGACGTTACACAAGTGTGTTGAAGGTTTGTTCCGACAGGAAGATCAACAACGATCTTACTCAGAGCCTGAACCTCAAACTCCACATCTCAGCCTGATGAACAAGGTTTAAATGTTCTCATTTGTGTTTGGGTCCTGGTCCTTTACAAACTCACCGTGCAGCTTCTTCACTTCCTGTTGTCTTCATCAGCTTGTGGGTTTGTCTTCATTTTTGAGATGCCCGTGTTTTGGCTGCATCTGCTTTTTTTTTATTGTTTTCGTTTAGCTTTTTGTTTTTTGTTCCAGCAAGTCGATTTTATGCTCCCTCTGTTCTTGGATGTCCTGCCCTTTGGGCTTCAGATTTTTTTGGGGGGGGACAGCTGTGCTCATTTTAAAAAAAAGCTCTTGTTCACCTGAATGCCCCATGCAGTTTGTTGCGCATTCAAATCTTCTCTTCTGTGAACTTGTTTCAGTCGTGACACCGTGGAAACTTTGTGATGACTTGCGGTTGAAGGGAAAGCAGGAGCAGTTTGCTATGATTGTTTCTCCGATGAAAGCAATAATTCTCTGTCTCCACTCTCAACCATGTGTAACAAGCTGCCTGCATACAATGTCAAGGAGAAAGCTGGCAGGGCCAACGCCTCATATACACACTTTATTGCATTCTTGTCTAACCTGATTAAAGGCAAAGGATTCTGCTGGTGTTTGTCGCAGAGCCGCTACTTTGTTTCACATCTTCTTATTTGTCTGTTGCTAAGAGATGCGCACGGATATCACAGCTGCTTCCAAGGAGGTCTGTAACCCGGAGCCTCGTCTGAATCCGCTAATCTGGTACGGCTGCCTGTTAGAAACTACAGAACGCTTCACACTCCGCTGGGCTGGAGATTAGTGACGAGTAAAGAAGGGTCACAGGCGGGCACACACACACACACACACACACATACACACACACACACTGATGAGGAGTTAGTGATCTGTGACGGAGCAGCTGTGAAGTTACCTTGAAGAAAGGCAGGATACTTGATGTGCTACAGGTACTGCTCGACACTTTCCCCATGAATTTGGTCTCACAAACTCACACTGGGTTGCAGTAAATACTGTTTACTCTCTCCTTGATGTGGTCAGTGCTGTGTGACGTACAAAAACCTGCGAGTTGGTTTCTCTTTCTACTGATAATGTACTCGTACATGTAGTGATATCCGCTACTTGGAGATTCTTTAATATTAATGAAAATTATGTGTACTTGTCGTATATAAAAAGGTGTTATCAGTGCATCCCTACTGATAAATAATAGTTGAAATAATAAGAACCAGTGTTAGGTTGTTGGTAAGCAATTGCAGAAACACAAACATGTTCAGTATTGGTTTTGGTCCCAGCCTGCACTTACTTACTTACCCAGAACACCCCGCGATTTAGAGTTTCTTTCTATGGAAATTGAAGAGAATTACTGGCTGAGTAAACTTTGAAAAAGTGGAATTGAGAAGGGTTTTTCCCCCCCCCCATTTCTGTTTTTTTTTTTTTCTAAATCTCATCAAACAAAGACCAGACTCTCTGGGGAATCTAAAGCAGCAGCTCTCGATTCCACTGAGGAGCAGTAGGCCTAAATTATATATTTGTCGACAAAACACATTGTCTGACGGACCTCGTATAACATCTATCAAACACTTTGCAGTTGCTCACTTTGTGAGTCCTCTGTTGTTTACGTTCACTGGTGTTTTCTGGCTTCATTCGCTGGCACTTTACCACCACCAGCTGATCAATGGACCGTTTGAATCGCTCCAGTCACATGCTGCTGGATGTGCCCGACGCATATAAAGGAAGTTAAAGGCAGAGAGAAAAGCCACACAGTGCTATGCAGCCACAGGATGTTATTCATAACTGCTGTACTATGTTCCCTCCCCGGGCGATAATAGTTGCAAAAGTGTATTTTTTTTTTTTGTTGTTGTTTTTTTTAATCTCACCTGTGTGGTGCATGAGATGTTGTTTTCCCGGGGATGTTTGGACGCACTCACTGTGTCGGTAGTCCAGCAGTACAGACGTTGATCCTGGTTGCCATGTTGAGGATAAACAATAAGAACACTGTTTCCTCCGTCGTGTCACGACGGTAGTTTTGTAGTTGACGGTCACCGTAATAACAATCCGACTTAGTCGTCAGTCCCCGACAATGGCTGTGTCCTCCAATTGTTAAAGGAGTCATATTCTTCAGCTTTTCAACACTTTCACATGGTTTCGTTGGTCCAAAAACTTTGTATTCAAAGTTTTTTGCTTTTACTTGATTTTCCTCCATTTGAATATTGGATCATAGGAGCTGCATTAACAATTTGCTGTGTCTGTGTGAGCTGGACTGGCTCCGCCCACACATGCCCATCTTGGGAAGAGGAGGAAGTACTTCCTCTCGTGGTGCCATGTGCCAGAGCAGAGCTGCCTGATTGTGGGAGGAGTCAAAGGGGAGGAGCCTACCTTGATTGTGATTGGCCAAACCTCCGATGACACTATATAGGCGTTAGTGTGGTGTCATGACAAAAACAAACACCAACACCCACTAGTGGCCCAACGTTAAAACTACATCATTTTCAAAATTGTTTCCATTTGAAGGTGAACATTTTCTGGAAAGAAAAAGCAAAAAGCGATTTTAGAAGTACGGATACTTTTGTTATCGGTAGATTACCTCACGATATGGAGTGCACACAGAAGTGTGCCCAGAGTGTCGTATGGATGCAATCGTCTGCACACGGTCTGCGGACGCGCAATGCGGAAGGCTTGGAGGGGCTTTTAGTACCGACATGGCGAGGAGGAACCTTGTCCTGTTCTTCAGATTGTGTATAACTGAAGTTGAGATCAAACATTTTTCACGGCCTGATCTGCTCAGAAACTCCTTTAATCACTTGCCAGACGTGTGTGTCAGGAACTACGTCTGTTAGCGCTCCGTCCACCCACATTGTTTGCTTACGGGCTCTGAACAAACTCTTCTCAGAGCAGTTTAGTCTGATCAAACCTCTCACTCCTTCGTTTCACTCGTCTTATTTAGCTCGACGCACCGCCATCAGCCACGTCCACCAATATGAATGAATGAAGGAATGAATGTATTCTTGTCAATTCTTGAAGTGGTTGTAATCTATGTGTATTTCATTAGGGAAGTGGATGCAACAAAAACTAAGCAAGAATGGGAAAAAAAAGAGTAGAATTGGCTATTTGGTATTCTGGCTATACGAGTTGGGGAGTGTCGGGTGGGGGGGGGGTGGGGGGCGTTTTGGTGGAGCTTTTATCTTCTCCTCTGGTCGCGGCGAGGATGATGAGCTGTACAGGCGGCACAGAGGAAGAAGAGATAAGGGGAAAGACGAGAAGGAGAAGCTTGTTAGAGCGTTGAGGTGTTGATGAGATAATTACACAGCTGTCATCGTGCCTGTCTGGCCCGGGAGCTGCGCCATCGCCAGGCGTGCATCGCCGCATATTTCTACGTGTTTGAAACGTTTTGTCAGTGTATTTCTCCCCAAAGTGGCACAATGCACATTGTTGATTGCAGTCATATGTTGTTTTCCATCTGCGCGTGGCTGCATCCATGTATACATCTGTGTGTGTGTGTGTGTGTGTGTGTGTGTGTGTGTGTGTGTGTGTGTGTGTGTGTGTGTGTGTGTGTGTGTGTGTGTGTGTGTGTGTGTGTGTGTGTGTGTGTGTGTGTGTGTGTGTGTGTGTGTGTGTGTGTGTGTGTGTGTGTGTGGTTTTTCAATGGGAGATGCTTTTTGTCGTCTGCAGGTGCTTCAGGCCAACTTCCTTCAAGACAGCCAATAATTCTTCCATGTTGACTTCACAAACACACCTTCAGCCTCACCGTGACCGCTCGCAACTGTGTTGGCGGGCGGCTGATTTGATACATGCCTGCGACACGGACGTGAGGCTGCGGGGAACGCCTGTGTGTATGTGTGTGTGTGTGTGTGTTGTGAGGAGAATTCCATGGCGTGGGGGGGTGGGGGGGGGGGGGAAGTAATGGCGGTGGAAAGTTGACCACCGCCCTGGGAAATATGCGGCGTGTCTCTGAACGAGCAGGAACGAGCTCTCAAGTCGGCAGGCAGCTTTTTCATTTGCGGAGGAGCCGAGAGAAAGATTGTTGGAAGTGGCGGTTTGTGTTTTTCTCTTATGAACACAATGCTGAGGAAACTGGAGCAAACTCAATTTGGAGCTTTGGGGTCCTTGGAGGAGATCACTACCCCCCCCCCCCCCCCCCCCCCTCCCCCACCTCCCCTCCCCCCACACACAAACACACACATACCGAAACAAAAAGCTTGACGACTGCTGTGAAATAAACACAAAGCAAAGAAGTGAGTGAATATAAAACCCCTGTTTACACGACAACAAAGTTGTGAGTCCATGCTACAAGTCACCAACAGCACCCACTAGTGGCCCAATATGGAAACTGCATAATTTCATCATTTTCAAAGTGTTGCTGTGTAAACGCACTAAATGAAAATGATGCGTTTTCACTTGAGACGTGTAAACGGGGCCTTAAGATGAGGACACGTGAGTTTTGGTGTTTTCTGTTGAAAGCAGTGAGCCATGTGGGGGTGATCCTACATTGTTGGGTCAAGCTTCAGGCACAACAGTACGTAGGACAAAAACAACGAGGTCTTTTATATAACAGAACCCTGACACTTCAATTTGGATCAGGCAAAGGCAGAGGTGCAGCCTGCAGGCCAAACATTGTTCATGTTTAACTGGCCTGATGTACGTTTTAAAGAAATCAGGAAAAATAGCCGTGGCAGTTGTCCGGGCGGCTGCTACTTTATGGGCAGAGAGGTGATTAAGCACTTGATGTGAATGCCTCACCTCTCTGAAACAATAGACCTCACATGTACTGTCGGTGAGGAGATTGAACATTTCGAAATAAAAGTTACTTCAAAGCCTCAAATAGGCACGAAGCTCAACCCGGATGAAGATGCTGATGAGCATGACCGCTAAGGTCAAGGTGAAATGGAGGTTGATGGACCTGAGCACCTCGTCATCTCCCCGGTCACCACAGCACAACACCCCTCCACTCCCAGCACGTGAAATCAAGGCTCACTATGAATAGGAGGATTTAAATGAACAACTCCAGAGGGATGAATGAAGGAAACTCAGCTGCCCTGAATTCACACCAGCTGTGACTCTTTTCCAATCGCGTGTGTCGTATTTCGAACCAGCAGGAATCAGAAGTTTGTTTGTTGACTTTGCAGTTTATTATCAATTTTCTTTGATCCTTATGTTTCCGTCTTGTTTTGCAATGTGATGTAGTAAGAACTACAAATTTGCGTTACTTTAAACGTTGTTCACTGAACCCCAAGTTTGACCCCCATCGGTGAGCATCTTTCAGTGAAAATGACTCGGGCTCATTTACACGACAACCCTTCGAGTGAGAATGCATTTTCATTCAGAAAAGTTTCATGTTTGCACGGCAGCGTTTTGAAGACGACGTCCATTTTCAAAGAAACGGTAGAAACACTGGAAATTGTGTAGTTTTCTCATTGGGCCACTAGTGGGTGCTGTTAGTTGTGAGACAGAGCTTTTTCAAAAAGTTTGCATTACTTTTGAGCACCCCATGTTGTGTAAACAGACCCACAAACACAACAACAGCTTTGCATTTCCACATGAAAACGTCATGTGAACGGGTCCCTATTTTGTAACGCGATTTGAAACTGCTGACGCTGTGAAGATGTGCAATAAACCTGATGGCGGCACATAAAGTTCATGTTTTGAAACGCAACACCTTCCTTTTTTACAAGGCTTTTAACTGGCTCTTTTTTACCTGTTGAAAAGAATTTTAGAAATGTAGTTAATTTATTAATTTTTAATCTCACTTACACGACAACAGAACATAATTTCTAATGTTATTAAAAATTCCTGGATATTATATATGTAAAAACATTATAAATGATGTTCCATGTGTTGAATAATTGCATTTTAGATGGTATTCAAATGTTAGTTTTTCAAAGAAAGGCAATTCTTTGAAACCTGTAAAGTCAGAACAAATGTTAAATATAGATGTGTGTCAGTTTTGGGAGTGTGGTTATGGAATGGACTTAATGATGAACTGAAAAGGTGTTATTCTCTGTGTTTTCAAAAAGACTTTAAGATGTGAAATAATTAAAGGCCATGCTGTGAATTGTTAATTTGATATTTACTCGTTATTGGAAAAACTGATTAACTGAACTTAAACAGTCACTTAGTTTCATATTTGATTATTGATTTAACTTTGTAATCCTTTGATAGTACAGGATCGGCAAAATAAGCCACAGGTTATTGTTTGCTGCTTTGTAGAAATGCAATTGAAATAAACCAAACTAAAGTAAATCTGTGTATACAATGGCAAGGGCTGGGTGGCGAGCGCTCTGTTTTCACGCTGTTTTTACCCTGTAAAGCACTTTGTGCTGCGTTTTATAAAGTATTCCCTACGATTAACAGCGACTGGGGTTTCTGTGGGAGGTTTTCACAAGATAAGATCAGGATTGTGGTCTCGTTAAAACATGCAATGCAATAAATTACTGTAAATTCCATACAACCAGACCCTCCTGCAGTAATTGGCCGCAATTTCACAATACTCTATTGGCAATTTTTGTGTCAGGTATTAAGTGTAAATTGTTCCCTTACTTGTTTACAGTGCACGGTGGAAGCTAAGTGCTAATTACAGGCTGTCCTCTGTTTTATTCACACACTTCCTGTCACATTAAAAGCAAAGCAGCAGACACGCCACCCAAGCCCCTATCGCTTGTGTACAACTCAGACAGCCCGGGCAAATGAGATAAATGACTCCCACCACCTTCAAAGACAGAGGGATTTCTCATTTGAGTGGAAATTAAATTAATACCAGTGGGAACAAGCTCACGGATCTTCACACAGTGTCTGCCGTGGCGATAACACGCCGCCTCACATGTTTTTGTTTTATTCAGGGAGGAGGTGGAAGACAAGTGGGGGGGGTGTGTGGGGGGATATTTGTCTTTTTTTTTTTCTTCATCCTTTAATAATAACAGTATAGCAGAGCCAAACATTCCCAGGGTGCGGAGCAGAATTATTAAATCCACTTGCGCCAGGCTCCGCTTTCATTATGTCACTTTGGCCGAGCGAGCACTCAGAGGAGCGTAATTGACGGCGTCCGTTTGTGACCTTGGCTTGAGCGTGAGGTGGAGGGTGCCCCCACCCCCCGCCACCTCCCGCCGTCTCATATCCAGGAAGTGTCGGGCACCCCGGGGACGACGCGGGGGAGGACCGGGTGGACGGGGGACGGGACGGATGAGAGGACGGCGGGACTGCCGTCTGCCTGCCCTCCCCGGCGGCCTCGCGCCCAAATCATTCGGAGTGCCACGGCGATTAACTGCAACACGTGAGCGGAGCAACAGTCTCCGCAAAAGGGCGGGGATCACGAAGCGCCACTTGGCCGAGGTATTTATGGGCCGAAAAAAAGAAACACCCACTATGTTTTTCGCGCTGGAAATCCTGAAGTGGGGCTGCAGCGGAGAAGAGCGCTCCATCCCCATTACGACGCTCCGCACTCGTCCCGCTTGCCTCCGTGAATTGTGGGAGTTCTTGACCCACAGCGCGCCGCAAATTGACACTCAAGAGCGAAACACACAAAAAGAAAAAAGAAAAATCCCTCTCGGCTGGCCGCCGAGCTAACCCAGATGAGATCTCCTCGGAGTGTGTGCGTGGATGTATCCGCTCTGATGAGTTTACTGTCGCGTCACAAGAGTTCTTAAACTTCATTACTTTCAAGAACGGCTGACTCCGGCTATTTGGAGCTACCGAAGAGGCCGGCAGCCCGGAATACTTTTAATAACGTGATCTGCAAAATCAGTAGATTTTTGTAGGGCGGAAGCATCATTTGTGTTGAAGGCCTGTCAGCCCACACAGGTGTTTTCAATAATTCAGCCTAATTAAATCTTTTTTTTTTTTTTTTTTCCGAGCTCGAGCTGGGCACTGCTATGCTGGGAGTTTGTGAAGTCATTCAAGTTAAACTACTTTAATTAGTATTTTCATATAAATGCTGAAGTGACAAAAAATTATCAGCTATTTTTACAGCGGCCGTTCCATAAGATCAGTTTGGGCTGAAGCTGCGACTGGATGGATTGCCAGGAGAGATGTTCATGATCCCCAGAGGGTGCATATATTACGTGTTCAGCGTTTGTGGTAAGGCGTACTTAATTGCAAATTGAAAAACAGGTAATTATGGCTACATTTAAGTCCTTCTGTGAAGCTTTGAACACTTTTATATCACAAACATCATAGTCGCTACAAAAAGCCTGGGGTTGCCAAGATATTGCCAGTACAAAAAAATTAAATAAATAAATAAACACAACAAAAGCAATACATTACAATTCATACAGCTCATCTGTGGTACACTTGAGCCTGTCATGGTATTTACACTGGAGTCTGTACAACAGAACTGGTCTGAACCAAAGCAATATCCTACCAAAGACCAAGATGAATATCATACTTTTTTAGAGTGAAGAGGAAGAAAAGAAATCAACAATAACCACAATATTAACGGCAGAGGTCCAGTCAAAGGCTTCATGAGACTTTGCATGCTTATCCAATGTTTACATTGCCAGCAGACACAAAACATTGCATTTCCAGTGGCTTTAAAGCGCTGTTGTTGTGTAAAGGGACGCCCAGAATGCAACAAAGGTTTTCCGTTTTCACTGGAAAACGTTGTGGAAACGGAACCTTATTCTGTTTCATTCAGTCTGAATCAGGGAACTTTTATCAATTTCCACTACAGGCTTTGTCTGTATATAGTATACCGAAGATTGCGTCAGCAGTGTTCAAATAATTTAAAGACGGTTATCTTCTCGCACTCTGGTTTTATAAAATGTTAGCAGAAGGCCAACTTCGGCCTGCAAACATGAAACTTTTGCCGGGCATGCTCCCAGTGAGAGAGATTACAAAACAAAGTGAGCATTGAGAAGTAATAATCTCTGTTTAGCAGCACTGTGCCACTTCTGTCAGTGCATTGAGAAACGCGGCTTGTAAAATCAGGCCCATTGTACCTGATAGCATTTTCTGGCCTTTGCTGTAATTATTTTATCTTGCCTGCAGTGGGCTCAAATGGAAGTTCGCCAGCTCAGGCAGCAGCAGCCCTGCCAATAGACCGTGCTTAATATGCTTTTAGCACAGGGCTATCACAGCAGATGCCACATTTCGAACCCTATACACTGAGAAATATCTAGATTTACCTGGTGGAGAGAGCCTTAATCACAGCTGTGTGAACTCATTCGGAAAAGACTTGAGTGCCACGAATGTTCATTTATATGTAAAAATCTCACATTACTTCTCGAAGCAGCAGCTACTTAAGTTAGCGCCTGAACTGCCGTATTTCAGGTGAAAAGAAGGGGCCTAATGGGATGACGTCGCTTTATGTTCTCAGCACGCAAAGCTAGTAGCCGCTTGATTATTAGTTTGACATCGTGGCTTCCAAAGTCGGTCAACCGTTTCTATCGCAGGGATGAAAAGAGCGTCAGTGAGAAAGTGTCAGGTGAAAAGATCTGCTCAGTCTTATCGTCTCAAAGTGCTCACACCATCCCGAGGGAAGGTATAATCAGTCACGAGTGGGAACATCTGTGTGAGAGGAGCATGGCCGTGTGTGAGCTTTCAGCAGGAAGTCTGCAGCTCGTCAGATCGTGTGCTTCTCAGTGCTGAGCAAGTCACAAATGGACGGAGCAACTTTTTAAAACGTTTTTTGCTGTCATTGCAAAACGTTTTTTTTTTTTTTTTTTTTTATTGGAAAAACTACAACAGATAATGTAGGTTATCTGTTGCCACCAGTTGAATAAAGTGTGAAATATTCACAGCTCGTGGAGTTGAGCTCAGTCCTCTTTGCTCAATCGGGATGTTTGGGACGTGTCGGTCCACGGCCTTCCTCACGTCTCTGCAGAGATGTTCGATTGTACTCCAGTCCGGGCTCCACCTGGGCCACGGGACGACGTTCACAGAGTCTTGAAGCCTCCATCCACACCACGACTGATGGTGGTGGCAGCGTGACGCTGCCTCAGCCATGATCACTCCGTTTCACTCTAGAGGAGTCCTGCTGGTTCTGATCTTCTTCCATTTACAGATGAAGAAGGCCACGGAACTCGCTGGGACTTTCAAAGCAGCAGAACATTTTTTGGAACCTTCTCCAGATTTGTGCCTGGAGACAACCCTGTCCTGGAGGTCTTACAGACAGTTCCGTGGACTTTGCGCTGGGTTTGTCTGGCTGCACTGTCCACTGTGGGACATCGCATAGACAGAGTGTTTTGCACATTGTACCGCATCAGCATCACAGCAGAGGCCTCCCGTAAACAAAATCTACCTCATTTACAGTTTGAGTGTGAGGACGTCTCAGAGCACATGCACATAAATAAATCCACATCCAGACTGTCTCATTTCGTTACATTTGACACAATTTACCCCACGGTGATTATGGGCCGTCTCCGAGAGTTCATCTGGAGAACTCATCAGTCATCTGAGGAGGAAGAGGAGGAGGAGGAGGCCAGGCCGCCGTTCACCACCCGCTTAAAGGCAGACCGCGTGCAGACTGTAGCTTTAACATGCAGCTTAGGAGAGGCAGGAAGAAAGCAAGTGTCAGGCAGAAAGATGAAGGATGAGAGATGGAGTGTGAAGTGTTTTGTTAAACTCATTCTAATGTGGGGAACATCGCTTGGCGGCTTGACAAGCAGCCCGAGGGCAGAGATCCTATTAGCTGGAAGTGCTGAAGCTGTGACACACACACACACACACACACACACACACACACACAGTATGGACATCGCTGGTGGGTAAGAATTAATGGTTCAGCAGGTTCTTCATCCACCTCCTCCTCATCTGTCCATCCCTCTTTCCTGTAATATCCCGTCACTCAGAAAATGAAGGCGTGTTCAGCTCGAATGTGACATGAATTTTTAGATGCCGTGAGATCACACAAAGAGTTGAGGTAAAAATTGCAAGAATTATTGAGGCCGTAGGCCCGGATGATGTGTCTGTGTGGAGGTTTTCAACCGGAGCTACCAGATCTTCATATCGGGCTTGAAGACGACAAAAATAAACAGGAGTCAGAAACACACAAAGTAAACCATTTCTTTCCTGTTTGTACAGTTTAGAGGTCAAATTCACTGGCAAAATACAAATTACAGCTATTAACTCCTGATTGCTACGAGCCATTTTTTAACTGATGCAACCTTGGTTTGTCCCCATTGTTCAGATAAATACCGTTTAATGTTAAACCACTACTCTCACACATCTGTTTTTTTCAGTCATACACTGAGCAACTTCAGCCAGCGCTAAAAATGGTTAAATGATGCTATTTGGCCAAAATAATATTTACTAACACTCAGCAAAGCAAGTAAAATGTGTTTTCTTTAGCCTGTTTCAACTTATTGTTGTTTCCCCAGTGTTGTATTGTTTTAAAATGTTGTATTAAATGGGGTTTTTCCATTGTATCTAGGCAGTTTTTGTCGTCCATGTTTAAACAAGCTCCTCCCACTCACTACAAACATTGATGCTGATGTGAATTTGAAGCATGGTGCTGCAACATATCCTCTCAGTATTACATCTGCGGCTGGATTTTTATTTAAAAAAAAGCAGAGTAATCCGAGTTTTTTTATTTTTTTTTATTTTTTTTAATGTGTCATATTTCTAAAAAGCAGCACTTCAGCAGTGTGTTGAAACGTTGCACAGTGAATGATCAGAGCCCACTTCTATTCTGAGCTCGGACCGCTGAGGGTCCGCTCAGAGGGCGAGACCGATCAAGGTGACACGGCACGCTGTGACATCCGGCGACGACCGTCCCGCCTCATCAGTCACAGCTGTCAGGCAGATGTCCGGTGGACGGACACACACACACACACACACACCCAAGTTGAAACCATTTAACGTCCAGTTCTTCCCTCTTGTGTTTGTTTTTCAGTGAATCTACTGGACACGACGACCATCACGGGAGACTGGGGCTGGCTGACCTACCCGTCACACGGGGTAAGAGCTAAACGATTCCCATGGGATGATTTATGTCACTAAGTGCCCGTTTAAAGCTTTTAAAGCTCCCGTTTCATTCACCATTCCGAGATGTGCGGTTCGCGTTCGCAGGGCGACACAATATAATGAAAATGTTGAGCAACACCCACGTGGACAATAGCGCACTGACTGTTTCTCTTCACTGTGCGTCGTGCTCTGATGTGGCCACGTGATATTTTGTAAAATCTTTGCAATTAATTGCAGCCGTCAGTCCATTTGCTGTAACTCCCTAAACTGACAGGACAAGGCGACACCTGTTGCGGGATTGCTCAACGGCTCCGCTTCACACTGTGAAAGAAACAAACAGCCTCCGATGGTAACGCTAGCGCCGCAGCCTCATTACACGTTCGTCATTTGCAGCCTGGCAACTACATGATTCCAACATCAACTGCGACATCGCTCCCGCCTCCCCCCACGTCTTCTTACACACTATCAGCAAGGTGGCAGAGTTTGGCCCCCCCCAAGGGCGAGGAAGAGGAAGATGAAAGCGAACGAAGCGAGGTGACAGTGAGGCCACGGCGTTGTTGCATTAGCATATTGTAATGCCACATGATGAAGCCCGGGGTGATGAATTAGGACTCCAGCCGCGCTCTTCATAGCAGCGCCTTGCCACCGTGACTCCCCCCGGCTGTCAGCCAAAGTGGTGGAAATATTTAACGCACCTCCGGCCCGTGACACGGGAGCTGCAACAACTGAACGGCGGCCAGGAGGAACAGATGGATTGTCTTTCAAGTCCCGGGAAAAGAGCTGGAAGAATTGGATTAGAGTTGGAGTGAAATGACTCCTTCAGTGTGAAATCAGCGTGAGGAGTGAATCTCTGTCCCGACAGGCCCGTGTTCCGACATCAAGATTACACAAAGCAAGCTTCTACCGTTTGAATTAATTGTCTCAGTGTGCTTGAAATATTCACTCCTCACCTCATGGAAGGTTTCGTTTCTTTCGAGGCTTTGGGGCATTTATGTGAGGTGACATCAGGTGTTTTGCTTTGAGTGGATGTGAGGAAGAAACAGGCCACGTTTAGGGTTAATTCTTATAGATAATCACAACAATGTTTCTTTTAAAGTGTCATGACTCCCAGTCCATATTCCCCTCTGACTTAGTCGTTTTATTTTGACAGTCACCATAATAATAATCCAACTTGGTCGTCTGTCCACAAGAATGTCAGTGTCCTCCCATTGTTAATGTTTATAACATTGTTCTCTGCTGCATGTGTGTGTGTGGTTTTATTCCAAAAACAGCACCAACTAGTGGCCCAACTTGAAATCTGCATCGTTACCTTCGCCAATTTATTTTTTTTATTGGTTTTTATGTATGCATGTATGAATGAATGTATGTATGTATTTTATTAACTTTTCTCAAAATCTATTAACCTGAAATTGCATCACATGTTGAGGGATGATCTGTCATCATCCAAGGATCCATCGATTAGATTTTGGGACGTTGACGGCCAACCATTTCTGAATAAATCTCCAAAAACTGTGAAGAGACGTCCAATACAAAACGAACGAGAGAGGCACCTCATGGAGGAGATCAGCATCTGTTGCCATGGAGACGCTAAAGATCTCACAGCGAATACCTCGGTGTCTAGAAACACACCAGTGTGAGCGCAGTGACTCGGGTACTGGTTTATCTGTGTGCCCCTGCTAATGGCTAACATGCTACCAATGCTAACTTGGTTGCGCATACAAATGTGGCGTTGACGGAGGTATGTGCTCTACCGACTCCTAGTTTTCAGTGTTTCCATGTAAACAAATATTGTTTTGAAAATGTTGAAGTGTAAACATAAAACTTTGAAACAGAAATGGAAAACCCATTAGTTTTGACTTGAAACGTTGCATAAATAGGTTTATATCAGGTGCGTCGAACTCATTTAAATTCCAGGACCACATAGAGCCGAAGTCTAATTGACATTGTTTCAGTGAAAACACTGACAAATACACTATGGGGGGGAAAAGTGACATTTAATGGAATATGTTTGTACAAAATCTAAAAGTAGTTGGGTTTTTTTCCAAGAAATTATAAGGTCAAGTTCAACAATCTCATGACCTTTAAGTCTTCACCTTGTAGGTTTTGCAGCTTTACATCTTTCAACTCAGATTACGTGTGACGTAATGTCTGACACAAACACTGCCATCTCCAGTAAATACACAACAAACAGCCTTTACTCCCATAGAAAGTTTACAATGAATGTCTTTCTGGTAATCTTTATCAGTGGGCTGGTTTTCCCAGGTTCCCATTGTAAAGCTTTGCACAAGGGAATTCAAAAGTCTTGTGCCTGATTACTCTGAAGCAAGCAGTTAATGAAATATTACACAACGTATGGGTTGGGATCTGTGATATGGGCTGTGGACGGCCGCCACACGCTCCTGCTCACTGTTATTGAGTGTTATCAGTCACACTTTTAATTATGCTTAGCATGTAGCATGTAGCATGTAGCATGTAGGACGGCTCGCAGTAAAATCCTCCTGATCCATTGATCAGTTAAACTACTGAGCGACATCAGGCTAACTCTGCTGGTCCAAATGTCCGTGGTGATTAAGTTGCTGGTGTTATACAAACTCTTCCTTCTCCTCCTCTTATATTATACATAGATACATAAATATTTTACAGTCTGTCTTACTTTTGTCATTATCGGCAATACTAAAGAATCTCGAAACCGCAGACATCGCTCGTCCTCTCTTGCGTACCTGAGGATGACACTGCTGACGGATGATGTTATGTACTCAGCTGGTTGTATCTTGGGGTCGTATCAGTCGCCATGAGTACGAGTACCAGATAGTCACATATTCAGATAAATTCTTCAAGAGAAACTTTTTGGACTTTAGACAGTGAGAGACTCCTTCTCTCTTCATTTATTGTGGCAATAGAACAGTGTGTGAGCCTGGACAAGCTCATCAAAACAAACTGGGCTCACAACCTGCTGCTGGAGCCAACATTTCATTGCTGTTTGCTTTTGAATTAAAACCTCCTCCATTTGTGCCGGTGAGACTATAATTTGACGCTTCCCTCTCTGGACACAGGGCATGTTTTCGCTGGAGCTGAGCAGATGTCCCAGTGTAGGAGGTCTGATTCATTCTGTGTTTGGAGCTTCATAATGATGCATCCCAAATCATTCCTCAGCTAAACTATTGGAACCTGGAGCAGCACTTTAATGTGGCGGCTCTGCATTTCTGCGTTTCTGCACCCTGCGTCGAAACCGGAATAGCTCCGATGTTTGATCGTCTGCTGAAGAGTCTGTTCCAGTGCTTTGGCGCTCTGAATAAATGTGAGGGATGTTTTACAACATAATGGAGTTTGAGCGATGCCGATGCATCGCTGTGTGCAACAGATAACCATGGTGATGTGACAAAGCAGGAGTCAAGGCAGGGATCAGATTTTATCAGGTTTATTTCAGTTCAGCACTCACATGTAGTACATACTGAATGTTAATGGAGGAGCTGTTCTTTCGGTCCACAGAGCTGCAAAGAGCCAGACTTTATAATGGAAGCACTCGCACATATTTCTTACAGAGAAAACAACAGCTGGAGCTGCTTCGTGGCTGCGGTTGATATTTACCCTTTTTGTTCAAATCATATAATGGTAGAATTGATCAGTAATTATAATAAATTGTGATTTAATGGCACTTTTCTCAACAATATGGAAAAGTGCTTGAGAAATCTGCCTGTCCTATTCTTTTCTTTATTTCTATCTCATAACGCCACCCAGAAAAAAAGCAAAGTTCAAAGTGACTTTATGAGTACCAGTATGTGGAGTTGTTCTGCAGTACCAGGCAGGGCAGAGCATTATACGATTCACACAGACATTTAAAACACAGGATAGTAAAAAAAGTGTCGTTTCCACCGCTGAGTTTGGAGACTTTGTGCAGAACCAGACTTGGACTCGTTGGCCACATTTATACGTACCTGGGTATTTGAAAAATTGTGACATTTCTTTGGGTTTGAGCCGCTCATTTACACATAAAGGCAGGTACGACTCACCACAACCGATGATTCCTGAAAACTTCGGCCACAGTGGAGATCTGGATAAACTTCATGCCTCTGGTTGCATCTAAACAGGGATAGGTGGATATTACTTCACAATTCCTGTTTTTTTTTTTTTTTTCCAAGGACACTGATTGGCTATCATGGCTAAATAGGTATCGTTACACTGCCCCCTACAGGTTTGCTCATAGTAGCTCTGGACCAGATGTATGCAGGTCTGTGTCAATGAAGATTATTTTGTCGACATAAAGGGGGTTTACATACCAATGAATAAATACATGACCTTTAACGACAACACCCGCCAGTGGCCCGACATCGTTTTCAAAACATTGCCGTGTAAATACTTTGCACAATACTTTTCAGAAAAGAAAACACCAAAATAATGGATTTTCACTTAAAATGTTGTCTTGTAAACGGGGCCTGAGGCTGCCGGGATGATATAAGACTGACACTGTGTCCACGATGTGGTACCTTGTTATTCACCATGTGTTTTCATTGTGACGGAAGTCAAGTCTCCTGCTCATAGTTAGCTGCGATTGTCTCCAGTGCCCTTCTCCAGCAGGATGGATGGATGGGTGGATGGATGGATGGATGGATGGATAGATGGATAGATGGATGGATGAGTACCAATCAAAAATAACCTTTAGGCACAGGAAGAACACGCAAACTTGCCATAAGTTTGCTATGAGTCAAGAGCGAAACATTATTGCACCGCCTCACAATGAGTTTGAAGGAATGATTCACTTTAATCTGCAGAGAAGTCAGTGATATTCACGAACGTTGGCTTCTCGGTCTTATAAAAAGTATACCGTTAAAAAATAGAATTATGACACAAATTCTCTCAAATACTGTAGCGTGTTACAGCCGTGGCTGATCTTCCTCTGGACTGTATTTTGAGTGTGAGAGAGAAGAAGATTGCTGAAACCTCATGGGCTCTTTGATAAATGGATGTTTTGACAGTAGGTAACTCACACTCACACGCCATGCACACACACACACACACACACACACACACACACACACACACACACACACACACACACACACACACACACACACACACACACACACACACACACACACACACACACACACACACACACACACACACACACACACACACAAGGTCTTTTTTGGACACTTTAGTGTTCAGAATGTGCAATGCTTGCAGCATTTGATTTCCAGCTGCCCTTTGCTCTGGGCAGCAGCAGCTTTTTCATGGTCTTCGGTAGAGAAAATACAAGTTTCAGCTGAAAGGAAAAGATTTCAGCCGTTATCTGGCGCTCTGAGCGAGGCTCGTCTCCGTCCGGTCGCCACGGAGAAAAGCAGAATTTGGCTTCTGCAACATTGTGCCAAATGTGCTGTTGCATAACAAATACATTGAAGGCCGGACCTGCTGCTATCCCGCAGGTTCAAGCGTAATATTTTTACACTGAAGTATTGAGCAGGAGGGCGACGCAGCCAGTGAGCGAGGCAGAGGTGAGGCGGAGAAACAGACATGGCGGCCCACGGGGAGTACAAGAGGACGACGTGTCAGGTCCACGCTGCTGGAAGATGGATTAAAAGAGTCGGCAGGCAGTTTCCTGGATGTGGAGTTGTTTTGCGACAGACGTGACAGTTGTGCAGCTCCCACTGCTGGATATCTTTATTTTGAGGTGTTTCCTTCCCAATGGATGAAGTGCGGGAAACCACAAGGCTTTTATTTATTTATTTTTCTCTCGAATCAGAAGAGCCTGAGTCTTCAGCTGATCGCAATCATCAACATTCAGCAACAAAGCAATAAACATCAATTTAACTCTCTCTTCTAGCATTCATGCCGCCTTCAGCTGACACTTGACGGGGTTTGATCATCCCTGTCAGAATTATTTAAGCTACTTCACCAGCAAACTAGACAACCGCATTTATTCTGAATTATGAGTGAAGCCGAGCCGTCACTTTCCATGCATCGTGAGCCAAACTCCATTAATTCAAACACGTCAGTATTTCTGGTTGAAAACGTGACTTACTGTATTGTTTTAATAAATGGTGTTCCTATCAACAACGTATTCATATTTAATGAATTATGTTTGTTGAAATTAAAATCTATGATATATATATATCATTCACTAAAATATTAAGTTGTATTCTCTTTGCTTTAAATGTTTTGTTTTTGTTTTGTTTTCAATTGCTGCAGGTAATAAACTGGCATGATTTGTAGCAACACAGACTCTGAGAACTTACTCAGCCATTTCTTAGGGTGGTATTGTTTAGGAGATTGCACTTGGGGGAAAAAAAATCTTAAAAATAAATGTCAGCATTTAATTCGTTTATGTGTTTGCATTAAAAGCTTGTAATTTACTTGAAAATATTTTCAAAAAAACTATACCATTTAAAAATGTCTCCATCATGTACAAAGGTCACTTGGCAAAGTCAGCAGCAGGAGAACAAATGGCGGCACGTCAGGCTCATGAGACAATTAAATCGATCAAAAAGAAAAAGAGTGTGGCGTCATAGAAGTAATGAACCATCACCAGACAACCAAACACCCCGAGACGGAGAGTAAACCCGACGAGTTTATCCTCAGAGAAAAGTAAGTCATCATTTTGTTTTTTGTTTTTTTTTGATACTTTACAGAGGTTTACGATGGGAAAGATTTGGGTCCCTCAAGAAAAGGTTGGGAATCACCACTGGATGTAAGGTGATCTATCCATCCAGTGGGAGCTTATAACAAAAAACAAGATCAGAAATGGTTGGGCATAAACTTTGTTTAATAAGTGAATTAATTCAATGTATGTGCACTTGTAGTACCTTCGTCTGATCATTTTTGAGGTTAGGTTGAAGTGATTGGTGGTGCTTTGCGGTTGTGGATTTATTTAAGAGGTCTTTCTCCAGGAAAAAAAAAAATTCTAGAAACACTTCTGTAATAAAAACCTGACATCAGGAAGTGAGCGCCTGCTCCTGCCAAGAGAGCAGGAAAGACCAGGCAGAATATTTTAACATAGTTACACAGGCGGATTAAAATGTTTCCTGGAAAGTAGCTGAGAACTGTCAAGTTGTGCTTATGTTTCAGTGTGTGTGTGTGTGTGTGTGTGTGTGTGTGTGTGTGTGTGTGTGTGTGTGTGTGTGTGTGTGTGTGTGTGTGTGTGTGTGTGTGTGTGTGTGTGTGTGTGTGTGTGTGTGTGTGTGTGTGTGTGTGCGTGTGTGTGGGTGTGCGTGCGTGCGTGCGTGCTAGGTCTTTATTAGCACCCTGACCTCTTCCTCCATCCGACTCTCGTTTCGATGACATCATGACAGATCACGTCTTCCACCCAAGGGGCTTCTTTCCATCCAATTTATTCAGGCAGTGGTAAGGACACCCGTGGGCTGTCCCAGGAGCAGTTTTCTCTGTTTTTCTCCCGCATCGCTCACACACACACGCACACACGCACACACACACACACACACACACACACACACACACACACACACACACACACACTCTGGGAGCTTGTCAGATAGGGCAGGAAGACTTCATTATCCTCCCGTCCGATCTATGTTGGCCGTGACAGGTTCATCCACCGGCCACCCCACAATCAATACCGCTGACAGTACAGTGTGTGTGTGTGTGTGTGTGTGTGTGTGTGTGTGTGTGTGTGTGTGTGTGTGTGTGTGTGTGTGTGTGTGTGTGTGTGTGTGTGTGTGTGTGTGTGTGTGTGTGTGTGTGTGTGTGTGTGTGTGTGTGTGTGTGTGTGTGTGTGATTAACGTGGGCCGGGGAAGTCATGATGTGGATGAGCGTCTGACGAGCTGAGGTGTCGGAAGCTTACAGTCTGTTGCTATTGTGAAATATTTCTCTAACGCCTTGTTACTGTCTGTTCCCCTCTTTCTCTCTCTCTCACACACACACACACACACACACACAAAGATCGGAGACCTTCATACTGAGTACGAAGTTTGTTACAAAAAAAAAAGCAGAACGGAAAGATGAGACTTTGTTTTGTTTAGTTTCCCCACAAGGCTACAACGGGGTAAAACAATCTCTGTTGGGGTCACCAGGGTCAAACCTGGAGAGTCAGATTTTTATGTCCAATCAATCCATCATCAATCTTTCCCGCTTTGTCATGATCATCGGCTTGGAGAACAAAGACCAACAGGGATGTAATCAGTGCTTTAAGTGGAAAAAAACAAGTGGTGGTACTTCCCTTGGTGACCTTCCGTCAGTCTCTCATCTAAATATGGGACAAAAACATAATATTCAGTGGCGTGTAGACATTTTGTACGCCAGCTGGTGTAAAATAAAAGCACCAGTGTGTGGATCCACCAGCTGCTTTATTATAGTAGTGTGAGATTTAAAGAAAAAAAAAGTATATGTTTATTGAGACATTGGCCAACCTTTAACAATTCCACCCCCCAAAAATTTAAGTAATGAATAAGAGGGAGAACGAGAGAGAGAGATGAGTGGATGTCACTACACACCACCCTGAATAAGTTAAGATATACTTTTTTTTGTCCCTGTGGGGATTTTCTTTTTCTTTTTTTTTAATTCAGCCTGTACTGCATTACATGTATTTAAGTGTGTAATTTTGAAGAAGAAAAAACGTTGCAGTGAATCCATTTGAAAACTGACACAGAGGAACCTGGCGTCATGCAGAACAAGGATGTGGTGTAGTTTACTGAAAGCAATTAGATTTTTAAAGGGAGATTTAAAAAATCTGCCTTGACAGCAATATTTCGATTCGGTGTGATTTTAGTGTGATTGTGACAAAATAGCTGCGGTGAATCCACTAGAAACCTGACCTGGAGGAACCTGGAGGAACCTGGAGGAACCTGGAGGAACCTGGGGGACATGTAGGAAGGGACAGGACAGGATCATGGTGCAGTTTGCTGAAAACAATTGGATTTGAGTTTTTAGGAAATGTTCTGCCTGTACAGTAATTATATGTATTAGGTGTGATTCATGGGTGTAATTGTCATTAATGTTGATGTTGTCAATGATCACATCAACATGGACCACAGACCACAGAGTGCACAATTAAAAAAATAAAAAAAAAGAATATAAGCTGCACCCACCATGTTTAAAAAGAAAAAAATATATTTGTACATATACAATAGAAACACTTTTAATAAAGTTGTAACAGGTCATGAATTTCACTGTGGGATTGCAGGTTTTTTCTTCTTTTTTTTAATAATAAATGAGTTTTACACACTGCATCCGTGGCGGGGTGACAGACTGGACTGGGGGGAAAGAGAGAGAGGGAGGGCAAGTGAATTACTGCAAAAATACACAAACACTGAGGGTTTCATCTCTGGTTATAAAGTATTAGCCGATTGTGATTGTGAGGAGAGAATTGGTCATTATGAAAGGTTCCGGTACATATTGTACGCTAGAAAAAAGTCCCGGTACGCTGAAGGGTAAAAATTTAAAGCAGTGGATATTATTTTTTATAAGTTGTTGGTATTGTACCAACTGTCTTTCTCCTCTTGTTTCTTTGTTAGAACACAATTTACAGTCTGTCTTTCTCATTAATATTAACGAATCTACAAACTGACATCGCTCGCCCTCTCTTTTCTACCAGCACGTTGCTGACAGATGACGTCATGTAATTATCGCCGGGTTCTATTGGGGATCTTTTACAAGTACAAGTACTCCGTGCAGCATCAGACCTGATCCTTGAGACTGATATCAACATCAGTGCATCCTCAGTATTTAGAAAAAAACTCGGGATGAATTATTTTTTAGAAAACAGAACCAAAATAGTTGGCATAATACATCCAAAAAGAACTGAGTTATTCATGAAATCATTGTGAAACAAGCGAGCATCTGATCGTCGTCAGTGACGGTCATCGGTTTTACCGACGGTCGCTAAAGTCAAAAAGAATGCTGAGAAACTGCTGCGTGTCGAAACCCTCCTGATTAAAACGACCCACTGACTCATATTTCAAGAGGAGAGTGGATATTAGTCCAGTTCTATCTGCTCCTCGCTGACTTCCTGTGACCTTTAGAGCTCATTTTAACGTCCTCCTGGTTTTCAAACCCCTAATGAGCACGGATCAAGCTCGATTGCCAACCCTGGCTGGTATTCGCTCCACTCTGCAGGAACACTGTGATCATCAGCTACTATTTACCGAAGCTTCATCTTGCAACACTCAAAAGATCGCTGATGTCACTTTTGACAACTTTGCCCAAAACAGGAAGACTTTAAAAGTGGATGAAAACGTACCTTTTTAAAGTTCGCCTTTAAACTTACACTTCCTTAACTTCTTAATGCACTTTGACAAATCTTTGCATTGTTTATTAAGGTCTGTAGAGTTTTACAATTCCATTGACACTTTTTATATCCTAAGTGAACTTTTGGTTAGCTGTAATTAATGGTTATGCTATTTATTATACGCTGCTGAAAAAAAAATAAAGGGACCCCCTGAGCAACACAATGTAACTCCAAGTATATCACGCTGGTGTGAAATCAACCTGTCCAGGTAGGAAGTGACACTCATTGTGAATATATTTCCCTTGTTGTGCAAATGAACCAAACAACAAGTGGAAACGAGAGGCCATCATCAAGAACAACGCCTGAAAAGGAGTGGTTCTGCAAGGGGGGGACTACAAGCCATTACGCTGTTCTCGTCCTTTCTGGATGATGTTTTGGTCTCTTTAGAATGAGGTTAGTGACCCATACTGCACGCTGGAACAATGGCTAAACTGTCATTTCAAGTAAACCAGCCCCAAAACGCATTCACTTTTCAAACGGACTAATTGAACTATTTGTTTAAAAGTACAATACTTTTCCTTGGGGCCTCTCTCAATCTAAAAAAGGAAATTGAACGATAATGACGAGCATTTTAACACCAGCCGCCACTGGTTTGAATCTAAGAAGACGACAGTGCGGTGGAAATACTTTCCAAGGTGTTTTAAAGTCCCTCCACGAGCTGCTGGTGACTTTTTGAACTAATTTCAAATATAAGTTAATTGGTTTATAAAGTAGCTCATTGCCTTCTACCTGAATCTGAGTCTGACTCAGCGTACGAGCCTCCATTTCTTCAGCTATGAATCAACCTGAATGTAAACAAAGAGCTTTGCTGAGGCGTCCTTCGGCTTCCTCACTGAGGTGGACGAAGACCAGAAGCCAACTGTCAGTACAGTAACATGTAAAAGAAAGTTCAACACTCACAGCTTCAGCTTGACTTTTAATAACTGAGGGGCTTCTCTTTTTCTTTTTTAATTCATAATTTCCCTTTGACTTTCGGGTTTTTAATCTTTTTGGTTTATCTGGTCTTCCATGTAATTTTACTTTTTTTTTTGTCACATGGACATTTAATTGTATTATTTTGTTTGAAATCTTTGTTTCAATTAGTTTTCCCTCACTTCATCTTAACGTTTCTTCGTTTTGCCAAACCAGCTTCACTTTCTCAGGTAATCTCTATTCTTTCAACCTTCTCCTCCATTCTTTTGTATTTTCCGTACCGTTCTTTTTTGTTTTGTCATACTATTATCATCTATTTTCTTATGAAGCACTTTGTATTGTACCAAACTGCATGACAATGTCTTTATTGATCAGGTTTGAGTCATCGACCTCTGACTCATTCAATTCTTGAAGTTACACCTCTTCAACATGTTGACTTGTTTGGGCAATTTACTGAAACGATCTGAAACGACACAAGTGTCATGTTGAAAACACTTCCGTGACTGAAGATATGACATTACATTTCCCCCCCCCCCCCCTGAATTTCCACCTCAAATGAGAAGCTGGCACTTTCTGCTGCTGTCAGCAGGGCCGTCCTGTCGGCGTGATTACACACTTCCTTATCACACCTTCAGCTCGTCTTTGAACTATTTCTTTTGCCCTCTCGATGACCGTCCGCCACGACGTAATTGGCTTTACAAGCTCCCGCGAGACGTGGACACAGGTGCTGATGGTGGTGCGAAACACAACCTCTGCAGCTGCTCTCTGGGATACAGATCTCCTCATAAACACATCAGGTGGATTCAAAGATGTGCTGCAGGTGCCGGATCACAGCGGCTCTTGATATCTCTGCCTCCGTGAGGGGTGGGAGATGGTCGCTCCTGTCCGGACTTCAGATGTGCTGATTCCAAGATTCTCTCGAGCTTTTATTGTCTCCTAGACAGAACGGCATCAACGAGGCGCAGGCATTTCCCTGGAAGACGTTCGGAGTGTCAGCAGTTTGCGTTACATCGGGGAGCGGGAGCTGAAAAACAAACAACTACAATCTTTACCTGAGAGGTCAAACCAAGCAAATCCAAATCTGCTAACAACGTGACACTTTAAGTGGAGCATTAAAAGCTTCAGGTGCCAGAAGATGCCCAAAGGCAGGTTGGCGGGAACTCAGGATGTACTGACTCAGCGCGGCTACCAGAGCACACCTGCAGTGTGCACATCCATTTCCCTTCCTACACAAAAGAAGTTCCTAATTGTTTCCGTTTGCAAAGACTGCAGATCACCTGTGTGTACATTGTGCAAAGTCCTACACCCCACGTGGTTTCTAGAACCCGGGTAGTTTCTGGACATCTTCATGTGGTCTCGTTGATCCAAAATCATTATATTCAAAGTTTATGGCCCCAAATCCAGCTTTTCCTTGATTTTCATCCATTTGAATATTGGATCATATGAGCTGTGTCTGTGTGGGGTGGACGTATGGAAGAGGAGGAGGTACTTCCTCTCGTGGTGCCATGTGCCACAGCAGAGCTGCCTTGTTATGGGAGGAGTCAAAGGGACGGCCTGCCTTTATAGGGATTGGCTAAACCCCGGATGACAATATTTAGGGTTTGATTTCTGATTGGCTCGTTGGAACAACACACTTTTTTTCACGGGGGTGACCATCATGAACGGAGTCCAAAGACTCATGGGAACTTGTAAACATCAATGTGGGGGTTGACAGTGTATTATTCATTTTTAAGTGTTTTAAAAGTAAGTTAGGGTGAAGTGTGGTGAAAGATAAGGAAGGATCAATGAAATGACAAAAAAAACAAAAGAGTGCACCAAGTGAGTTACATAGATAATCTGGTTTCATTGAAGTAATGGACAAAATTAGAGCTGAATGTGTCTTTTACAGTGAAGAACTGGAGAATGAAAGTTTGAAGCTTCAAGCTGAAGCAGACCACCAAACCCCAGGGGGTGGTGGGAGTGGGGGCTCACCCGGGTTCACGGTGGTGAAAATGTTGTTCCTTCAGGAGAAAGGTTGGGAATCACTGACATATTTGATTGTAGGTGTGTGGAATCTGGACTTTCTGGATTTGCTCACTAAAGCACATCAAGTCATTTGGTGGCTCAATATATGTCTGTTACCTATTTTCTCATCAACTTGCACGCAGTCGGTTTGGAATTTGGACACAACTGACCAATACGGTGACTTTTGTGTAATTTGGAGAGTTTTAGTGTATTTTCATGTGTAATTGTTGCCCGATGTTGATGATCACGATCATGATAATCACACATCTGAACACTGGGTGAGAAGCTCATCAGTGCCCTGTTATGAAGCGGGTGGATAACATGAAAACTAAGTCTTTGAAAGCGAAAGTGGATGGGACATTATTCCCCAAACACTCTGGCCTGAAAGCGTTGGAGGCTCAGAGAGGTGAGCAGCGCCCGTGAAGCCATGGAGGCTTCTATTCAACTGGAATTTCCATTTTTTTCCCCCCAAAAAACAAACTTCACTTTTCATACCAACAAAGAAGGGGAAAAAAAAAAAACATCCCCAATGTTCAAATATTTTTATCTTTTTGCACACACCCACACACACACACACACACACACACACGCTGCCCTGTATAAAGTGCATCTCAGAATAGATGGCAATTACACTCTCTCCCCCACTGATCCAGACCAGTGCAATTAACACTCCTTTTCCAGAAAGGTTATCGCTGTCAAAGAGCCCACAGACAGAACGTTCCCTCACACACACATCCACACTCTGACAGGAGCGAAGTTATTAAGTCTATTCTGGCTGTGTGGCTGATAGTAGGAGAGGCAGGAAGGTGACGGGCAGAGCCTGATATTTTCGCTCAGTTAATATGCAGACCTGTTACTTCACATGGGGCCCAGCGTTGTGGCTGGAAATGCCACCAGCGGCTCCCGCGTGCCAGGTTGTACTGCGCCGGGCCGCTCCTTATCCTCAATCTTCATCCTCCTCTTTGTATCCCAGCAACTGTGTCAGGCCCTGTCCGCACAGGCCTTCTAAAGAAACCTCCCATCAAACACACTAATCTGAAATGGGATCTTTCACACGAGGCACTATTCAACTGCTTTGTTTCTCCTTTGATGGCTGTGTAAGCCTGCAGCTTTAATGCGACACAGAAAAAGAAAGAGGCAGCCTGAATGGTCAGGATTCTATTCTGATAGTATTCAGTATGTCAGGCGGTACATTTAGCTGCTCCAACGGTCACCTCATGAACTACATAGAACGTGTACGTGAATAAATTCAGGCGTATCGTCAGCAAATTACCGCGTGGTTCTAAAGACGGATAACCCTCCAGGTGTTCCATTGACGTCTGAGAAGTTTTGCTTCAGCGTTCAAACTCAGCGTTCCAGGGCCATGTGCTAATGTTTACGGTGGATTTATCTTCGAAATTCAGACGGAAGGAGAAGCTCCTGAAGAGGCTGCAGGAGGACATTTCAGAATAGTTCATTAAACATTTTTGTGTGTCTCAATATGTTCATTAATTTGGTTACCAAGTAGCTAGCGCCAGCCCCTGCTAACTGACAGTTTTTTTTTTTATATTCTACTGAATTTATTCAGTATATCAGCTCTGTCAGGTTTTATCTATACCTGTGAGATGGTCAAAGTGAGTATCACTGTCGAGGGAGCGGTTATTTCCCCGCATGGGCACACAATCACTAAAAAGTGGAGCAAGTGACGGAGATGACAGACTTTCTTTCCTTTTTTTTATATGCACAAATTAAAAATTTAATTTGAATTGAAAACAAACTGTGCAGAAGAGGATATAAATCCTCCCCATCAATAAAGGAACAGCAAACATAAAAACAAACAAAATAGTTAATAAAGACACGCCACCTAAACCACACAATATAGCTACATAGAACCACTGCGAAAATGTTTGGGCACCAGCTGATTATATAATTCAACTTTAAAGAGAGAAGCATTTTAAGTGATTTACAGTAAAACCTCTGCTGTAGGGACGCTCTAAAATCCAAGGGCAAGTGTCTCCTGAAGACAGGTGTCCTCTCTTTGGAGGGACGAGTCACAAAGACAAATTGTAGGACAAGTTGATATTGAACGAGCCAAACAACAAATATGTTCTGATTATTTAAAAGTGCATAACTGAATTAATACAAGATGTATACAATATAGATACATATATACACATGTATATAAGATCTATACAAGATAATGATTAAATAAGATTCAATGTACTTCAGGGACCACATTACAGTCCAGTTTCATCCTGAGTGACCAGACTGGTCAAATATTGCTTTAATAACCTTTAGATTTATACTTCAAAGTTTTTCTTTGTTGTGGTCACAGTGTGTGGAATGAAATTGTCTCTATTTTTACAAGATCAGTTAGTACTGGAAATGATTACAATCTTAACATAAAGTCAATTTTAATGAAACATTCTGGTGCAAAATACAATGAAATGTAAAAACAAAAACTTGTGTAAATCCTCTATAACTTCTTTGCTTGGTGGGATCAGAATGGAGCCTCTTGTTCGGTTTTGGCCCACGGGCCTGATGTTCTCTGCTTTTAAGGGAAAGGGAATCCTTCATGTGCGCAGAGTATGTGTGGCGTCAAAATCGTCATTCACCCTTGGGCTAGGCTCCGCCCCTCTGCAATCTAACATGCATCTGTCCACCGACTGCTCATGCGTCAGAACTTACTGGGCTTGTGTGAGGAAATCCTCCGTCTGCCCGTCTGAAAAATCACAATTAAAACGCAAATAAGAGTCAGAGGCTTAAAACTCCTGAAGTGAAACATAAACTACTTGAAGAAAGGTGGAGAACACCGGGCAGCAGAAGTGGAGATAGCTTCGGGATTGTTACGTTACGTTATAGAACGAGCATGGAAGTGAACCGGGAGTATAGTTTGGAGGCAATCATGTATTACCTGCGGACTGAATATTCCAATAATCGGTTCCAACCCAAGTATTTTGGTCGTTTCAGTGTCGCTCAGCTTGAAATTTGCCAGGAAAACTTGTCTGTTGTCCGTGTTTGGTAGGTTGTCCCCTCATAACAGTTAAATTCATGTCCGTTCACAGTGACGTGTCCCCCCAGTACAGGTTGTCCCCTCTTACCGGGTCCCCTCCTCTGAAGTTCTACTGAATTGATATAATTCCAGAGTTTGGGCCATGAAATTTGACCGACGGTTGATGTTTGGAGGAGCGACAGTGTCAGCTGCAAGGCTTCTTCTTCTTCCTCGTAGGGTCGGAGTGGACATTTGAATATAACAGGAAAAAGTTATGAAACGTGTCTGGAAGGTCTCGTATATTATTGATGAATTTATACATAAATATGCATCTTTGTAAAGTATTAACACATGAATTTCAGAGACATTTAAACTTTTTGAACAGAGGTGAATTTTGCCTCTTAAATAATCACTGTTGTCTGAGGAGTATTAGATGAAGTTTGACGTGAGGCAGCCCAGACAATATTACAGTATGTGAGATGTGGACATATTATACTACACTGACATTAGACAGGCCTTAGTGACTAAATGTTGTGGATGTACTTAAACATATATTGCACATTTTCACCACTTTCAAAGCGTTTACAATATAGGATCCCGTATTGCGTATTAGGTGTACAGAAACTTCTCAAACAAAAACACTGTCATGTAAATAGGGTCTGAGACAGATGTGGTGGGAAAGCAGATACTCAGAACAGCATGTGCGACGATGTATCTGGTTAGTCCTGACCTCACGTCCTCCATCCATCTTCTATTCCTCAAATTCAGGGTTGGGGGGCGCCGGAGAATTCTGCAGGCAAACGTTGTTGTTACTGTCCAATGTGAAGAGCAGCGATTCTGCAATACACATAGGTGGAGATGCGGTGCACTGTTGTTGTAAACAGACACCGAAAACAAAGTTTTTGCATTTTCACTTGAAAACATTGTCTTGTAAAAGAGCTTTCCTCAGTGTCTATGTCATATGTCTGACTAACTGCACTCTGCAGATTGTTTCTGCTTTTTGTTACGGCTGTTTTCAGTTCGACGGACATGTGTTTTGTGATCTTTGGTGTACTTTTGCATGCTATAAAGATCACTTTGTGTTCCCCCTGTCCAAGTCCTGATGTGGTCAGCTTAGAACAGAGCAGAGAGGATGAGTTGGACATATAAAGTCAGCACAGGGAACTTGGGGAAAGTGAAGAACAGCATAAGGGAAAAGAAGATATCTTATGATCTATAATTGTCTATGTCAGTAAATGCATAAAAAATGTTTTTACTTATTACAAAGAGGCTTCAACGTGTGCATGATTTTGTCTCACCAGTGCGCTGGCTTAAGGTGTCCGGCTGTCGCTGAGAGCCAACTGTTGCAGAAAGAGCCGAGACGAGAGGTTTGACCTTGTAGGCAGCTCGTTCACATCAGCAGCAGAGAGACGAGACCCGTGAGGCACAGAGGTCAACTCAGCTGCACTTAAAACATTCTGTCTTAATCTGGTTCTGAATTGACTGCCTTTTAAAACAGTTATTTATTATTGATAAAAGGCTAAGTGAGGGCTAAAATGAAAGACTAAACCTCAGAATGCATTGAAGAAATGTGTTAGAACCCAGAAAAAAGGCCGTAAAGGTGGAAAGACAGTCGGTTCCTTCCAGTTGTGTGGAGCAGGGTGTTCGTTTGAGTTCACGCCATCCAGACTTCGTGACTCCAGGACTCAAAGAAGAAACTTTGCCTGCTTTGATGATCCGACATGGTGAAGCTCAGTGAACCAGCCTGCTTCAAATCCTGATGGCAGCAGTCACTCAATCACATGTTCTTTCTCATCAAATCACCAATGCATTTACTTTGGACTAACTGACGGCTGAGCCCAGTGATTCCAACCTCTTTTTGACCTCACACACACACACACACACACACACACACACACACACACACACACACACACACACACACACACACACACACACACACACACACACACACACACACACACACACACACACACACACACACACACACACACACACACACACACACACACATCCAAACCCCACCCTGTACAATTGCAACAATAACATTTAAGGAGCCACTTGACACACTTGATGTGAAATACAGTTTCTTTCTTATATATTCTGTAAGGATGACTTTCGTTCCCACTCTGTCTCTGGGTTCTCTGCTTTTTCCACTGTGAAAGACGAGTTCAGCTCTAATTTCATTCACTGCATTCATTGAAACCATATTGTATGTGAGAGTCGTGGTACATTCTTTTTCTTTCCTTTTGACCGATTCGTCTTTCTCTATAGCTTGACGCTCTGACAATTTTTTCCCCACAGCTTAAACTTTTAATGCAAATGCTTAAACTGAGTAGTTTTGTGACATAAATTAATCAAATGCTGACTCACCGACTTTTAGGACACAAAACACTCAGGACCAAGACCAGGTGAATGTAATAACGTCTCTCGGTCTCATTGGAAATATAGTTTACACAGTGACCGTGTCATAAAACACCATTGATCACAAAGGTCTTTTTTTTCTTCAGCACTTTGAAGTAATGCAATCAGTAGCATCATTCACAGTTTAAAGTGAGTGCCACAGTTTATGAGATGGCTCAGGCAACAAGTCCCTCTTTAAAATGAGGATTACAGCAAGAGCTACAAAACTCACAAGACTCCACATTATTTTCAGGGCTTGCAAGTTTTAAGTTCCTTTTAATTGCATTCACCACATGGAAATGGCTGACTGCGAGGCAGACTGTGTGCAGCATCATTTCAGACGTCACCACATTGTGCCAGATGGTTTGATGAAGAAAGTCTCTCATCTGCCAACAAAAAACTGACTCCAAAGCCTCCCAGCACAGTTCCTGAACGGACCATAAGGAGGAGTCCCCTCAGAACATCCACAGAGAGAAACACACCATCACTGAGGCCACACTGTTTTAATTCTCAGAAGATGTGTCTTATGTGTGTTAAACATTAATCACAAAACTGGGTGTCCAATACAACTATTCAAATCTTGATTTATTTTTTTTTTTTCCTTTTTAATCAGCCTGTCTCCATGGATGATATCAGGCCCCGTTTACACAATGTTTTAAATGCATTTTCGTTTCAGAAAAGTTGTGCGTTTACACGGCAATGTTTTGAAAATTATGTCAGTTGGCATGGAAATAGTAAGAACACAAAACATGATGTAGTTTTTATGTTGGGACCACAAGTAGGTGCTGTTTTTGTACTGAAACCACACACACACACACACACACACACACACACACACACACACACACACACACACACACACACACACACACACACACACACACACACACACACACACACACACACACACACACACACACACACACACACATGCAGTAGAGACGTTCGAAACATTGATAATGTGAGAACACAGATATTCCCGTGGACAGACGACCAAGTTCGATTGTTATTACGGTGACTGTCAAAATAAAAGTACCAAGTCCCAGGAGAACATGGACTGGGAGTCATGACACCACCTTGTAAGCCACAGTGTTTAGCGCAAAAAGACGTGTTAGTCATTCCAAGAGGCATGGCTGCTCGATGTGTTTCGCATCCATGCCTCTTGGAATGACGAACACGTCTTTTCACTAAATGTTGGGACTTTTCATCATCTCATACGTTAGCTTTAGCAACGTTGTAAGTTGTAACAGAAAGTGCAGTGTTTGCATACACAAGAAAGAAAGAAAAAGAAAACAACTCACCTCATGTAACAAACTATTTATATTGTATGCTTGTGTAAAAAAGAACGGCAGCTTAAATGACCAGTTTTCTGACTGATTAGCTCCTTTGTCACACAGAAGCCACTTCCACCCACTCTCCTAAGTTCAGAATTAACTGTGCCATATTAGCATAAAATCTTCACCCCGGTCCTGTCAATCAAATGTGATTTCCTATTTCCACATGCTGCCAAAATGACAAGACATTTGCTTGAACACGGCAGGTTACGTTTTCTCATATTGGTTGATGAGCCTGTCTGCTTCATCTGCTTTATCTGCTTTTGGCGCTTAAATGGAGGATAAGAAAAATTGGAGACGTGTTAATTGTTCCCTGGTGTGGTATGACACGCTCGGAGCACGCTGTTGGAAAATTGAGCCGGAAGTGTTTCCCATTGACGCGCGAGGCTTCCCAACAGATTCCGAGTGCCTGATATTGTAGCTGCAGTGAATAAACCCTCAAACAAGCTGCCGTCTCTCTATTGTCCCTCACACCAGCAGCACGTAATCATCTCTCTTTTCAGCCACTTTTCTCTCCATGTATTTGTTAATCAATCTCTCAGCCTCTCCCTCTCTCTCTCTCTCATCTTTTGCGCCATCATCTCTCTGTCATATCGTGAGTGGAGAATAGTCTGATACAGATTTCATGCTCCAGGGCATCAGGCCTCGTGTGAGAAAAGACCCAGAGATCTAGACAACAGTCCTCCGAGGCGGCCGCTCCAACAAACGCTCTTATTCAGCTCCTCTGATCTCATGGCAACTCGGAATGCATTTCCTTTTGCCTAAGTGGAAACAGTAGATTGGCTGGAAAAAAAAACAAAACCAAAACAAAAACAGTGGAGATTGAAAGCGAGGAAGTGAGCGTGCAGAATCGGAGGAATCGAGGAACGCGGATCAGACGTCAATAATTGCTGCAAAGTGTCAGCAACGACGGAGCTGCTTGAGAGTGTGACCGCTGCCACGAAGAAACGACAAGAAGCTATCGCCAACCGCAATCAGCTGGAGCAGCTTTTACTCTTTGCTCCAGTTGGATGTCATGAAGATAGTTACACATCAGTATGACGCTTCACTTCTTTTTCATGCTGCAGTGAGCTTCTCAGCGACTCTGCCTTTTCACTGCTGAAGTTGGGAACTTTTCAGAACAAGCAAGAAAACAAGGTACAGAATCATACATGAGTTCAAGCTTTATGATATTCAGTTGAAAAAAAAAAAATTCTTAAAGGCTCTAAAAGGCCTCAGGCTGATGGTGTTAGTGAAATCAATCGGGCATTAAAGTAGCGCTTTTTAAAAGCAAATTTATGAAATATGTAGCTTAAAAATATACACTGAAATATAAAACGTTTCACAAATGAGGTCTGCCTGGAGACTCGTTCACACGACAATGTTTTCAAAGTGTAAACTTTTGTTGTATTTTGTGTGTCCATTTACACGACAACTCCTATACAACTCTGTGGGCGTGCAAATGTGCGAAGACACAACTTTTTGGAGACGCTCCGGCTCATTCTCTGTGTAGACGGTGGAAACAGTGCTGCTGCACGCCACAGCCAGAGTAAACAGTTGTTGTGCTCATGCTCAGTAGATTGACAATAAGAACAATGTTTGGTCCAGAGTGTCGTGACTCCCGGTCCATGTTCTCCTGGGACTTGGTAGTTATCTTCGCCAATAGAAGTTGAGGTGAAGGTTGCTTTTTGTTTTTTTGTCTGCATGTATTTACTTATTGGTATTTTGGTATTTTACCAACTTTTTGCAAAACGAATAACCCGACCAAAGTCTTTAGGAATGAGTGTCATCATTCAAGAACCAGTCGATTCGATTTTGGGAGGTTAGCGGCTAACCGTTTCCGGGTAATTTACCCCCAAAAATGTCCCACACAAAGCAGATGAGAGAGGCACCTCCGAGACATCAAAGTCTGTTGCCGTGGAGACGCTTCCTGCCCAGTGTTTCACACTGATGTTGCTACCTGACATATCGATGCTACTTAGCATCGATATGAGCTCACAGCTAACATACTAGCGATGCTAACTGTAGTGTTTTTGCCAATTCCATGTAAACAGGCACCATTTTCAAAATGTTGCTGTATCAAAAGTTTTCTAAAGTGAAAATCCAAAAACAATGTGCTTTCACTTGAAACGTTGTCACATAAATGATGTCTGGGATCCTTGGTCAGGCTGAGTAGAGGCAGTCCCCTTCTCCTTGCAGTCGTTTCATGGTGATCATCTGACTTTTATATTTCTCAAATTTAAAAGTTCCAAATGTGTGTGGAATAGCGACATGCAGTGAGGTTCATGGCTGGTGAGGCACCGACTCCTCTGGAGATCGGATTTACAATGTAAGAAGTGAAAAGAGCTTCATATTTCACTCTTCATCCAACAGCATCAACTGGTAATGCTTCATATCCATCAGCATTCATCTTTCAGTCACACCAACACAAACATGAACATGAACACAGGAACATGTTTGTCCTACAAAGAAAGTTTCTTTTAGAGAAATGGATAGAGCGCCCTTCTTGTGTCCAAACAATTCATATTTACTGTAAACAAATTAAAGTATAGAGGTGTGTGCAGCACAAATGTAATTTTGATCTTCAGTAAACATTTCTGTTATTTTACCAACTTTAAATTCTGGTGCTTTAATCAATTTTAATGAAGCTTGTCTATCAAAATGATGAGGGAAAAAAAGTAATTCCTTTAGGCCAAAAGTTTAGTTATCCCATAATTGCTTGTTTTTCTACTTACTCCTATCTTATTTTCAAAAAACAAAAACTTAAACCCATTTTGGCCTTACCTTTACTTATAGACGAAGTCCATGTGCTGATCCTTCTCCAAGAAAAGCTCTGTGACTTGGTTGTAAAAGTCTTCCATATGTTCTCTTACTTTTCAGTCTCTCGTCTCAATGGAGATTTTCTTTTTTATCATGATGGCAGGTGAGGCACTGCCTCAGACAGGTGCTTCAGACCAGACATGGCAAACGGAACAAAGGGTGTGGATAGAAACCTGCAGGCACACGTCCAGTACTGTCCACCAGCAGAACGAGGAAATGAGCGAGTGAGATTAGTCACCCAGTGTTAGAGCCCATTGATAAAACCTGGTCCAACAGGGGAGGGGAAACAGGACTGGAGAAACCATTAGCAGGCCAAAGGCTGCAGAAAAATGAAGCATTCCCCCAACAGTGGAAATTGTAGGTTTTTGTAAGCCGTCCCAGCAGATCCGGCCCCGCCAAGTGAAGAATCCCACCAGACACACTGTACAAGGGAAACTGGGAGCCCAGAGCCAAGTGGGACAGTGGCGACTTCAGGCAGCAGGAACGTCCAAGACACACCCACAATCAAGACACTGAAAGGCCCTGAAAGAAAACCACTGGAACCACTCCAGCCCTTTGCTAACTGAACGGGACAACAACCAGCGGGCCGACTAATACAAGATCAATCGAGCCGATTCAATCACTCAACTTCATTGATAGAGCACTTTAAAACAACACAGTTGGCCACAGTGCGGTACACAGACAGAAGCAGATACAAATATAGAATAAATTAACAACACAGGATAAAAAACAATGCAGAACAATAAAAACAATATTGAACAATGAAAATAATTAAAACTGTGTTGGGCCCGACACATCCATTGTTCACTCATCCTCATGAAGATGTGTGTGAGTGTGTGTGTGTGTGTGTGTGTGTGTGTGTGTATGTGTGTATATATACTTTTGAAAACGTGTTAAATATGATAAACATTTTATTGCAGAAAAAATCAAATTTTTGTGTGATATTCAGTTTTATGTCTCAGCTTTGCTGGTTAAGTTAGAATTCGGCTCCATGTACGTCACATCATTTGGGATCAAACCTGATTCCTGGTACGAATTCTAAATAATATAAAAAATTCTCCACCATTTGGAATAAAATCAAAAAAGTACATAATTTTTCATTATAGTCATCCAATAATCTTTACTCCTCCCTCAAGCAGGAAATTGCAGTCATGCAAATGTTACAAATTATAATGTATCTGATTCATATGACATCATTGTAGCAGTTAATGATTATTATTGTGATTATTATAAAAAAAAATTTAAGTTGAGATTCACATTCATCATTAGACAGAAGGACCAGATGGGGAAAGAAAAACACAGAACAGAGAGAAAATTGAGACGCAATAAATACTAAACATGTGTTTAGAGAGTAGCTGCAGAGTGGAGAGACGCTTCCTCATGTTTGTGTACCTGTGCTATATTTATGTAGCTTAACGTGTTTCTGAGAAAACAGTTTTTCTCTCCATCTGCCACTCCTGCTTCATCCTGATGAGAGACGCAATGAGTTGACAGCCATGAAACAGATGTGCAACTTACAGCCAATTAGTTTTGTACTCGTGCATTTCCTCCCTCCTTCTCTCTCTCTCTCTCTCTCTCTCTCTCTCTCTCTCTCTCTCTCAGTGAAGCGCTGCGTTTCTCTTGTTGTCATGATAGGAAACTCTCTTATCGTGCTGTAAGAAGATAAACATGCCCTGCTGAATCTCACTTCATCCTCTCCTCCTCCTGCCTGTTTGCCAGAAGAAGAGTAGAAAAAAAAAGAAAAAAACGATTTCCATTATCGGTCCAAATAAACAAGCGGCGGTGTGTCTCCTGCTCGCTGCTCATGTTTGGCTTCCCACCTCCTGACCACCTTCAGCTGCTGTGAAAACACCGGCAGCCAACGGAAGAGCTGTGATTTCACACGAAAAGGGATGAAAAAAAAGTGCTGGTTGAGGGCATAGTGGCAGTAAGACTGGAATAATGAGGGAGATAGAGAGGTTATACACCCCGCTAATTAGCCCAGGTCTTCACAAGTTCAAGGACGGTTTCAATTTAGCTGATAAAGATGAGAGGATAAAGCATGGAGGGAAGGGTGGTGTGGGTGAGGCTCCTGAACATCTTAATTATCCCGCTGGGTTTTTTTTTTTTTTTTTTTGGGGTGTGTGTGGGGGTAGATGGTGCCTTGAGGTGATCAGTGGGGAGGAGAAGCTGAGCAGGGAAGTTACGGGGCTCGTGAAGAATCAACCCCCGCCCCCCCCCCCCCCACCAGACATCTTATCCCAGGGACCAAGTTCAGCCAGGCGAGGCCTGGAGCTCCCGGGGTCCAACACTTTCCCTTTCAATTACTCCTCTGCTGCACGAGGAGCCGGCGGCCCCGGAGGGCGGCCGTAACACTGGGGTTAAACACACATGCATGTCTTCATTGGTACATGCATACAAATTGCCTGCGCATACTTCCCATACTTCAGAAAATGGACGCAGTGTGCCTGTGACTTGAGACACTTTTAGCTCTGATGAATACAGATTTTCAACACACCTTCGCTGGAGATCCTCATCAGCGCACGCCTGGCGGGAGGAGACGAGTTGTGGTCGTGGCCATGAGCACCCTAATCTCAGAAAGCCACAATAATCCTTCGTCCAACTGTTTCAGAAGACTTAAAAGTTAAATCCATCATGTCAATGTTAATGAACAGCAGAGTTTGAAACGCACTGTTAATTTGGTGCATGTTGTAAGTCCTATAACTTTGCAACTAAATGAGACACACGCATGATATCAAGTGTTATACAAAGGTCCTGACCCATTCTATCAAATGGGCTGTGGTTTGGCATGCTCACCCATAGGGGGCGTTAAAAAAAAACAACCAAAAAAACAAAACGTGGGTGCCTCTAATGTGATAAAAATTTTATTTCCCCAAATTGTCAATGCCAATTTTAAATTCGAACCAAACTGCTTTATTTCGTACCCAGCCAAACCCCCTCGGGGAAACTTTTATATCACACATCCACCATTTATGAAAAACAGCCATTTAAAAAAAGAAAAAAAAAAGAACGACAATCCCCTGAAGCCGCTCTTCACTCTGTGATGGCAGATAATTTCTTACCAAAGTGTAAAAGCAAAATACGACAAATACATGAATGTAGAGCAAAATGACATCCTGATTACATAAAATATTTTTTAGGACATTTGAGCGCGTTGCCTCAGTAACCGTGATGACGCCTCGAGCACTTTTCCCACACACACACGACAAAAGTTGGCTAATTTACCACAACTCGGTTACAATAATCAGATTATCCATTGCTGCGATCACAGTACATCTTCCAGTCAGCGTGTTCCTGCAGGTGTTCTTCTTTTCAGAGCTTTATTCATTTACAGAACAATGAATGTGACAAGGAGCATGTGGCCCAATGTAACAGAATAAAAGAACATGTGTTTTGTCACAAATATACAATGGATATGAACGGTCATTTTTGGGATCGCTTTCAGAGCGACCTCTCTCTTCGTTTCCATGGTGATGAAAGACGCACAGCGTCACGACCTGCTTTGAGAGTCTCTGCAGAGAAGTATTAGAGATGGCGACACTTCTGATGTTTACTGGGTCCAGTCATTTAAGACGCAAACATGGTGAAACGATGTGTGTGGGGGACGTGGACAACGATACCAAGTGTCTCATCTGGCGACGACTCGTCCGCGTTAGCAACAGTTGCTAATGGGGTCAGAGTGAAGTCAAAGTCTATTCAAACTACGGATCCGGAATCAGGATGTGGATCCAAGCTGTCAAAGAGCTGACAAACAGATACCGAACAACTGGCTTTGTATTTATAAAGATATATTTAATCTCACACGTTGAATCATCAAAATATGAAATTAAATCTCAAATAAACAAAGATACTCGATTCGCTTTGTGAACTGCTGTAAAACGTAATTAATTCAACATGAGACAGTGTGATTTTCTGTTAAATGAGCAGGAGAGAGAGAGAGACGGAGAGAGAGAGAGAGGATTGGAAATATGTCATATTACATCTTAATTTTTTTCATAAATGCTCCAATCTCAACTGTTTCCATTGTTTTTTACACATATATTCTTACAAATACAGCAGAAAGTGACCGAAGTTCCATTATTTTCCCGCTCAGTTTGGGGTGTGTCCCCCCTCTGTGTCACCGTGGGTCAATATTATCCATATTTATGTATATTACATCATGACGATGGAGTTTCTTTTCTCTTAAACTCTTTGTGTTCGCACTCTGTCTCACGGTGTTTGGTGGCCTGATGTCGCTTCAGCTTGAAGTTTCCAACTTTTATTCACCAGTTTTTTGCTACAAAAGATGCATTCAGCTCTAATTCCATTCATATGGCTTCAGTGAAGCTATATTCTATATAACTCTCTTTGTACATCTTTTTTGTATTGACAGATTTGTCTTCCTCTTTAACCTGACGCACAACCATCTTTACTCCGGCTGCTTTTTTTTTTTTTGGTGATACAATCTTCATCAATTTAAATGCTTAAACCAAACGTAAGCATGTTGGAAGAATTCTCCCCAGGGATTAATGAAATATATCTGATTCTGATGTAAATTGGTCATTTTTAAGGACAATATGTTGGACCTTAACCCTCGCAGGTCTGAGCCTACTTATTTTTAGACGTACCATTTATTACAAAATGATGATGTGTTGTAAATATCCTTGAATATTCTTTTGTCATATATATATATACCCAAATCCCTTGAACTGAAACAAAAGGCTAAATATGCATCATTATTTAATGTTTTACCCCAAAAATGACTGAATAAATCTACTTTACACAAAGTAGATAAAATTAGTAGATGTAACTTTACATCTACTAATTTACACAAAACAGGTTTACATCATTAACAAAGGTCAATAAACAAAAGTGGTGAGTTTGTCTTTGCTGTCATCATCAGGATGCTCCGTTACCTCGTCATATCCACTCAAACTCTTCAGATGATGAAATGGACACAGGCTCTCAATCCTCTTCCTCCGGTCCATAAAATAAGTGAAGAGCATTCATTAAATGCTTCACATTCTCGCGAACAACTCGACTTTTTCCCGTTCAAACTAGAATATAGTGTTGCTTTTGGCACCATCTGCCATTACTCTTTCAAACGCCATATTCCTCCTTCGTGAGTCTGATGACTTTTATGTAAATCTCAAGCTTCCGATCACTCACATATGGGCTTGTAGTAGTGCATCCAAGCAAATTCCGCAACTTTGTAACACTTTGTAAAGAGGAATAAATGAAGAATGAAGGAAATGCAGCAGCTTCACCTGATCCTGTCCAGCATAGACATATAGATGCGGGCCACTACTGGTTGCTGTTGGTTATTTTTGTGATCAAACCACACATTTGTTGGTTGGATTGGATTTGTTCACAAAGGCGACAGATGCCATTTGCATCTGATCATGTCTGATGAACTTAGTTGTCACTTACCTGTCAGGTTGTGTATAACTAGTCACTGAGGCAGAGTCGAGTTGGATTTCACTTCGGGTAAACAGGATTGAGCCACAATGAGCTACAACCACCATCGCTAATCTCAAGGATTTGTTATTACGTTGAATGTCAACTATACAACTATCAAGTCCCAGGAGAATATGGACTGGGAGTCATGACACCACGGAGGAAACAATGTTCTTATTGTCCAGCTAATCAAATATGGAGAGAAGAACTATTTACTGTGTCTGTGGAATGGGACTTTAGAAAGTTGAATGCTTCTATCTTCCACCCGGGATGCCATACGTAATTCTAAGTACCTCTTTGCAAAGGCTTGCTTACTTTTGATGGATCCAAGCCAGACGGCTGGATCAGATCCCTCCTCAGATGTTATCTTCCCCAGTAATATAGAGGCTCAAGCTGCGCTTCCTTTGAGTTTTCAAAGATTTTTCGATTTTCAAAGATTCCGTTTCATTGCCAGAGATTTCAGTAGCCGTGCTTGTTGGCTACATATGCACGGACGCCATCGGCCAGTTCTATCAATACTACGGACCTCCACCTTCATTCACTAGGTTTTTCATTGGTGGTCAGTGTAGTTGAAGTTGTACACTCAGTCTTAATTTAAACAAATGTTTACAAGTCTCCTTCATTGGTGACGTTTGAACGTTTCCTAGGTTTTTTGCTTAAAAATTCTTGGTTGAACGAAGAGTGGAAAAGAAAGAAGTTTGCCTGTAGTTCAAGTGAATCTGAACTTTTGAAACCCCCATTGAATAAATAGGATTTTTCCTCTGTGGTGCTGTTTCTTCCAATACAATAGTGGGGACGGATGATGTTTTCCATGCTGTTATACAAATACACCCAGCCAGTGTGCAGGTGGATTTGCACTCACAATAAAGTTATAGTGTCGGTTATAAAGCCATAGTGCACATGTACACTATGGCTGTCATAACTAGTACCATATTTTCTGCACTATAGAGTTCACCTGAATATATGCTGCACCTGCAAAAGTTTAAAAAGAAGAACATATATAAGCTGCACTTGACTATAAGCCGCAGGTGTCCACATTGTAATAGGGCTAGAATTCCACTGCAGGAACACAGGGATTGATCATATTTTCATCAATTCTCACCAATCTATCTTTCATAGTGCTGGAAATTCCTGCACACAGTGCTGTGTTGTGCACCTCGCGCGCCTGCTGCGAAGCCCGCAGACAGAGAGAGACAGATACATATTCACCAAGCATTTTATCTCCGTTGATAAAGTATTATATCTGTTATTTGCTGATTTTGATTCTGAGAAGGAAGATTTCTCAGCCACGGAGCGCAGCTTGCTAGTTTACGTGATGCACCTGAACACATCATTCATGGCAATCAGCTGCTGGAGCTCCGGACTACGAGAAGCAACACAAGACGAGCTCACTAAGAGCAGAAATTAAGGCAAGTTTTGGAGAAGCAGAGGCGCTAAAACAGCATGTATCTACATGCGGAAGTAGAATCTGGCGACATGAAGCCCGTTAACCCGTAAAAATCCATACATTAGCCGCATCGTGTTATAAGCGGCTTGGAAAAAAGTAGCGGCTTATTGTCCGGAAAATACGGTAGTTGTGCACATGCTCAGTAGATGGACAATAAGGACAATGTTTCCTCCAGTGTCATGACTCCCAGTCCAAATTCTCCTGGGACTTGATTTTATAGTTTACAGTCACCGTAATAACAAATCCTTGAGATTCGAGATGGTGGTTGTAGCTCATCGTGGCCCAATCCTATTTATCTGAAGTGAAATCCAGCTCGACTGCCTCAGTGACTAGTGATACACAACCTGACAGATAAGTGACAACTCGGTGTATCACACATGATCAGATGCAAATGGCCAAAAATAGACAGACTGGGATCTGTTCATGGAAGGAGCTAAATACGTTCATATATCTTATACCTATAAATAAAAACAGATGTGATGAAGAGGGAATCCTCTTCACTCAGTACAGAGGAGGAACACTGCAGATTCCTGCAGGATACATGTCCCTACCACTGCAGGATGCAGGAGGAGCAGGGATGTGCAATGCACATTAACGGGTCTGCAAACTCCAACACATTTCACTTATTGCCCCTCTTCGTAATTCTATTATTACCCACCAGTGACTTTCTATAAGCAATGTAAGTCTAATCACATACACGAGGGGCATCTCATTAAAGAGAAATGCGTCCTGTTGGAATTGGAATCAAATGAATTCCAACGACGACAGAATGTGGAACAGAGGGCTTGGCGTTGTGCGTGGAGGCGAGCTGCAGCAGTGGACTGAGCTCAGACGGAGGATCTTTCAAATGAAGCTTTCAGCCACGGAAGAATGTAAAGGTCAAGTTTTTTTTTATCTCCTGCGGAAACACACTGCGAGCTTAGCATATAGGGGGTGCACAAACCGAGGAACATTTCTAAAATGTTATCTTGCTTTTTTTTAACAGATGTCGACATTAAGAAACGTGATCTCTAATAAAATGCTTCTCCTGAGGCTCCGTGAATGGATGAATGGATGGATTGTTTGTGTTGAATAGATGGGTTTACTGATGGATGGATTCTTGGATGAGTGTATTGGATGGATGTTACAAGATGGATGAGATGGACAGATTGGTGCATTGAATGTTGGATGGATGGATGGATGGATGGATGGATGGATGGATGGTCATGGGATCAGACAAATCTCACAGTAACACACCAGTCTATATTCCAGAGCAAAGTCTTGATGGTAGTCCCAACAAACAGCAGATTTAAAGTCACTGATTGACCTCAACCTCTCGGAGGAAGTCTGGGTATTTGGGAGGTTATGAAATCACAACGTTGGTAGTTTGATTCCTCATCTCACCCTGCCCTTGTGCCAAGATGTCCTTGGGAAAGAATCCCAAATTGCTCCAACTGCAGATTAAGGTTGATGCATGGCAGCCATCAATATTGGAGTTTAACTGGAAAAATGTTCCATATCACTGAATTTACTATCTTCCATTTAAAACAGAAGGTCTTTGTAATTGACAGGACTTGAAAGTTATTTTCTTTACACTTGAATCTTTTACTTAGAACCGTTTAAAAATGTTTTCAAAACGCCAATCTGCTTGGCTTGTTTGGATGAACGTCACTTTGTTTCTGAAGTGCCTATTAATATGTGGCGTGTATATGTCAGTGTTGCGTTTAGCTAATAGGCTCTGTTTTAGAGAAGCTCTAATATTTGAAGGGTGATCAAACATCAGAACCTGTCCGTCACTCAAACAGACACGTTTGGATAATGAGGTTTGAAATCACCATCAGTCACTGAGTAACCTAAACGACTTGGTTCATCTTCTGAAAGCGTGGAATGAACTGATCAACGAGATGGATGTGCCACACCGGTGCTCCCGCTGCCGCGTGTTTCATTTGAAGTCAGAGCTAATAATCGTCGGATGATGCGGTCGGGGAGATGAGCGGGCATGCACGACCATGTGGGAAATATAGACGGCAGCCCCTAAGACCGGCTGCATATGAATCTGAGGAGCTTACAAACACGTCGCTAACCTGCGACTCCCTCTCTCTTTCTCTTTCTCTTCGCAGTGGGACGCCATTAATGAGATGGACGAGTACTTCACCCCCATCCACACGTACCAGGTGCGTAGCGTTGTCGGCGTGCGGCGGGGTTGAATGTGTCATTAGGATTAGTTATGATGAGAGCTTCAATGGAATATTTCACTTTGATCCTCAGGAAACTGGGAATTTTCCAACTAATTTCAGTCTGATTTTAAAACAAAACGGGGAATGAATTAATCATACAGTTTCTTTAATATTCATGAGGTGGTCCCGCTCAGTACTAATAATAACATGGGAGGTTTCACAGTTCCCGATACAGAACAAAAATCAAGAAAGCTTATTTGGTCAGTACTCGTTGCCGCATTTAAGACTTTGTTTTAATTGTATTCAGCGTCTCCCAACCTGGGATTATTTTAAAGGCTCGATTTTACACAAGTCATCATGTCAAACTTTCCTTGTCTTTTGGTTGTTCATTGACATGACAACGGTGTGAAGAATGCGAAAGCCAGCCTCTGTGCTATTCACTCCGGCTCCATGGCCTTTTGAGTAAAGCCTTCACACTCCTTTGTCTGTGACACTATGAAAAACGTTCTCATTCTGAGCAGCAGCGTCCTGCTGAATCTCCTCCTCTCCTGTACCGAGGGGAGCGTCTGCACCTTGGTGAAAGACCGCGGTGCTGTGGAGCGTGCCAACGTTTCTATCAACCCAGTTAATAAAACAACTAGTGAGCGCAAAGCGGCATATGTAAACAATAACTGGAGGGTTTATGGTCTATGACATATTTAAATATGTCATAGACCAGGTTTTTTTTCCTGTACAATCTCCAACTTTTGTCAGTGGGGCTTTCTCGCCCCGTTCCGTCCCGGCACAAAAAGCATGGTGGGACTGAGGCTTTATAGTTGACAGTCACCGTAATTACAATCCCTGATATAATAGTGATCATAGCATACTCACATTGTTCATGTTTAGAATAGATTGATCTCTGCTGCATGTGTGTGTCTGGTTTCATCACAGAAACAAACAACCACTAGTGGCCAAACATGAAAAGTACATTGTTTATGGCATTTCTGCTGTTTGGCGCATAAAAGGAAATCTTTGTCAAAACCACTAACCAGTTTCTTTCTGAAGCGAAAACACAAAAACGATGCATTTTCACTTGAAGCATTGTCATGTAAACGGGGCCTCATATCGATGAGAGCAGGTGTGACCATTAGAGTTGGGTCTTCTTAATATTTTTTTTTTTTAACTTTTCAGAAACTTCAAGGGAAAACGAGAGTGAAAACCATTTCTTAAATCATCCACTGGACTTTGCACTTACAGTCAAAACAGCAAACTTGGACACACTTAATAAATGAGTGTGATTTACAATGGTGAAATGGTACATACAGCCCATTGAGCGGTGAGACAGGCAAGCATTAAAGAGCTGGAATAAATATGTAATAAAAATGCCGCATGCATCGTGATTGGTCCTGAGGATTCTCGGTAACGGTCTCAGTTGGCACTTCGCCGCTCCTATGTTTGTTCTCCAGAGCGTGGCAACTGCTAATATGTATTCAGGCGGGGCTTTCTGAGCTGACATGGAGAATGAACCCGCGACGTGCTTTACATCACTGTGGCGCGAGTTGTTTTATGGCCTTGAATTGCATGTGAGTCAAACACAATTCGTCCAGGAGCTTAACACACTAAAAGCTGTGTAGGCTGGACAAGCAGAGACTCCTGAAGACCCAGGGTCTGTCCGAAGGCTGGAATGATGACATCAGTGCTGGCGGTACTCTCTGACGGCAAAACATTCAACATACAGTGACTTTAAAATTTAATGTAGTGGCATCTACGGTCCATTCATATGTGTGCTCTTGTTTGGGGCGACATCAGCCACTGAAAACTCTCAGGTTAGAGCTTCAGCACATAATTTCTAGGATGGATTTCATATCCTTTATAGTGGATATACTTTGTGGTTATCACTGTAAATCAGAGAGCCAGGTTCCATGCCCATGTTTAATTACAGGTCGTATATCGAGATGGACATGTGCAGTATTCATATATAAAATAAGTCATCTTACACTAGCACACTAATTTCTCCATTGCCATCATCATGGTGTGTTAAAGTTGCTGCTATTCCTCTTTAAAGGAGTCATCATCTGGCGCTCTCATGATCCCGTCTCCCTTAAATTGTCTTTAAATCAATAATTAAAATTTATTAGGGGGAAAAAAATTCTAATATGGACCTTTTTTCATACCGAAACTTAACAAACTCAAATGCACCAGTTTGCATTTTGGTATTTTCCCTATTCAATATTCTTCGCTGGTGTCAGATGCACATTAAAGTCAGCTCTGCTATTTGACAATAAAGTAGTCATTGCAGGCATGTATTTTCCATATCGTAAATACTTGGCTGCTCATCCAACTTATAAATCAAAATATACTATCAATACCATGTTGGACCACTAGGTGTCACTGTATGACACTGCTCCAGTAACAGAAAAAAACAACTTCCATGACCACTGTATTTACCTGACAGAAAAGCAAAAAGGGCTCCAGAAAGAATTTGAACTACAAATGATCAAATCTGCAGGAGAAAAGAGAAACAGCATCAGAAAGAGAGTGTGAGAAACTCGAGGACTGGAGAGAAGCAGAGGCACTGTTAGAGAAAAGGATGGAGGTTAATCGTGAGTTATAAGCATGACGGCCTGAGCAAAGGTGCCAATTCATAGGTGGTTGTTAGTGCAATTCGCGGTTTGGATTATACAGCAATAACGTGTCTGCTGCCGACTGTGCCTCAGGTCTGTAACGTGATGAGCCCGAGCCAGAACAACTGGCTGAGGACGGGCTGGGTTCAGCGAGAAGGAGCCAGGAGGATCTACATCGAGGTCAAGTTCACTCTGAGAGACTGCAACAGCATGCCGGGAGTACTGGGAACCTGCAAGGTAAAAACTGGCTGGCAAGGCCTGGAAGAACAGGAATAAACTGGAGAACAATCACTATACAGCTCAGTGCATCCGTGCAGTACGTCTGGAGTGTGGCTTCCTGTCATCATGTGCTAAACCACATTAACACCTGCTCAAATCTTTTCGTCATGTTAATTATCAGCCTATAAACCTGTGAAAATATAACCATCAAGGCTGGATTGTGAATTCATTTTAACAACTCAAATATAGCATCTCCCGCCATGGTTTTAACATGTGCTAATCAACTACATTTACTGGAACATTTTCACTATATTTTTTTCATTAAATATCCAAAACCAGTTTATCCAGTCCACGTCCAGTTAAATGACACAAATATGGTGACTAATGGGTGTCTAATGATCCAACAATGCAAAAGATAGATAGATAGATAGATAGATAGATAGATAGATAGATAGATAGATAGATAGATAGATAGATAGATAGATAGACAGACATACTGTAGGCTGTGAGGCTGTTGGAGGTTTATGCATGCAGAGTTTATGCAGATGTGTGTGGAGGCAGTTTGCAGCAATGTATAGCCTTCACATATCATTTGTGTATGGTGTATAAATGAGGCTTTATGGCATTTATTAGGTCCTTGTATCAGTACTTGGTATCAGCACGTAGCTACAGGTTAGGACTCGTGCTCGTCCTTTAAAAAACTGGTATCGGTGCATCTCTCCGTCTTATTATTAATATTACTGGCCTGGATTTGGCTCAAGCCCCCTTCAACACCAACGTGCATGAAGAGATATAAAAGATGGATGGATCACGCTCGTCAGTACTGCAGTAGACCTCCTACTATCAGTAACCTGCTCCTACGAAGAGAAATGATGGGCGCCCTCAGCGATGGATTTACATCTTATTCAGCCGTCACAGCATGTTTCAGTTTGTCTCCATTTACATTTCAAGCCAGCGTGTTTTGTTTTGATCAGTGTGCTTGTGCTGAATCTACAAGAAGACTGGTCGTGTGGTTTTCTCCACAGGAAACCTTCAACCTGTTCTACTACGAGTCTGACCGGGCGGTGGGCTCGTCCATACGGGAGAACCAGTTCATTAAGATAGACACCATCGCGGCGGACGAGAGCTTCACGGGCGTGGATCTGGGAGTTCGCAGACTGAAGCTCAACACGGAGGTATGAGCCACGACACCAACACTGGCATCATCACAACTCTTTCCACGCGCCCCACGACAGGATTTGAAGCCATGTTTGTAGCATCTCCAGCCCCGGAGGGCTCCTTCCTGCTGGGTGTTTTCTACAGGGAGGGAAAACAAGCAGCTTCACGTCTTGGGAAGTTGTCCGACATCGACGGCGACGTCAATCATGGAACGACACTGTTATTGACACGCTACATTGTCACAGATAAAGGCATGAATGTAATTCATTTTCGTCTGTAGTTCTGTTCCCGCCCCTCTGATTCGCCTTCGGTTTTGTTCAAGATTCAGGCCAAAACATGAACAATCTTAAAATGCTAAACAAAAATCAACCAACTTAATCACTGGTTGGCTATCCCTCGCCTGTCCTGCAACTCTCAATATTATCCATTCTCCATAGAGCAATTAATCAATATTGTCAGATGATCTCACACACGCAGTCGCCAGCAAACCTGCCAACTGAGCCTGTGGATTGTTTCACGATAATGAAGTTCTTAAAAATAAATCAAGTGGCAAAACAAAAACATGCACCATCAAGACTCTGTACAGAATGTGTCTTCAGACTGTGCAGTCCGTGAATCATTTTGTATATAAACGGTTATGTAATGTTGATTTTTGTCTGATGTATCCAGATAATGTGTGCAAAAAATATATCTATTTCCAAAAACATTTTGTATATAGTTTGTGTATAATGCATATGTATAGATTTGAACATGGAACTTTAAGAAGCCACATAAAGATAAATACTAAGACACAAACAAAATCACAACAATACTCATATCCTTACACACATGACACATACAATACACACACATACAATATACACACACACACAGACATATATATATATATATATAAGATATAAGATGGTAATATTCTTTTATTGTACCATTTAGCAAGCAATAGTCGTACTACAGGATCATTTCTAAACAATAAATTGTTCCAAATAAGCACGAGTTCCTTGCAGAAAAGCTTCTAGGAGCTGGGTAAACACAATAGTCGGGCTGTCTCGCTGCGAGAATGGCAGCACATCATGACGGCAAATTGAAAATCCTGGGGCAACCTCAACGACAACAGCCGATTCATGATTGCGCAGCATATGTTACATTCTCACAGAAAACAGCAACAGAAGCCTCGTCGTAATAACCTGCAAAGACCCACAAAACTGGTAATTAGCTGTCTAATTAGCACGTGGCGTTGATGCATCAGGGGCTTGACGAGTCGGCGTGACAGCTGAAATATCAATTCAATCCATCACATCAGTGTGTAAGAAATGGTCCTCATTGAGAAGCTGCAGCGGCACATTAGCATGTCGGCTCATGTCTCTTAAAAGCGTGACAGGATAATCCGCGCTTCAGTCGACTTTCACCTGAGAGAAGACAATGTGAGGAGCAGTGCTATAGTGTTTGCGTTGAGTCTTTAGAGCAGAGTAAAAAGCAGGTCAGGAGGTAATGTCAGACTGAACGCAAATGGAATCATTACCCATTTACTACCTGAAGTGGGAGCAGGTGCTTTGCTCGAAGCAGTTTTCGAGGTCGCAGCAGCATTTGAAACCAGCGAATTTGGTCACGAGGCTAAAGTTATCCAGCTGAGTTCTCTCAGGGTGAGGTGGCAGTGGATTAAAGTGCTGTATAAATAAAGAGAAACGCTCAGCAATCCTACAAATGACTGCAGAGAAGAAGAAACATACTTTTAGCTGATGGGAACTCGACATAGAGGTGGGCAGCCATCTGCCTCGACCCGGCGGGGTGTGGGAGGGTGGGGGGGGGGTGGAGGGTGGGGGTGTTTGGGGGGATGAGCACAGACACAGAAGAAGGTACAATTTGATGGTTGGAGAGCCCAGAAAGTCTGGAACTGCTGAAAGACACAGAAGAGAGGAGAAAGAGTAACAGTGGGCGAGCGAGTACGTAAAGGTAGAATGGCTCGACTTCAGAGCAAATAATTCAGAGACATCTCGTAAAAACAAACAAAAAAAAAACAACAACGGTGATTTTAAAGCACGTATAAGTGATTCTTGACTGGATTTTGCCGTACGACATGAAAGCACCCATTGGTTTTGAGATTTCCACTTGCTTGAGCAGTAATAATCACTGTGGCAGAGAGGTGAGTAAACCCCTGATGGGAATCGGGTGTGCTGCCTCACCTCACTGCCCCCTACAGGTTTGTTTGCTCATTTTCGCCCTGAACCAGGTGTGAATGCGGCCGAATCAAATGACATTTTCAGAGCCCGAAAGAAGCAGTGGACCTGTGTGTGTGTTTTCAATTTTGTTTTTGTTTTGATTTAATAAGTTATGATGAACCCAGAATCTGACTCCATGCCTCCGTGGGGGATGGTGGGTTGCTCTACTGCCTCAATCACATTCACTCATTCACACACACACACACACGTTCACGCACCAGTGGAGGCTGGCACTCAGTCCAGCAGTGGGGTTCCTTGTCCTGCTCAAGGACAGTTTGACACGTGGACAGGTGAAGATGGGGAATCAAACGGGCCACCTTCCAATTGCGAGCCGGTGCCATTGTTGCTGCCCACAAAATGAAAAGTTTTCACTTTGCCTTGTAAACTGGGCCTCAGGTAGTTCTGGTCACTCCAGTGAGCACTCTGTCGTCGGTTGCAGGTGTTTTTAGCTCCGCAGGGTTCCATATGAACAACCACATTGGGTATTTTGAAAAGGACAGTTCCGTTTCAACCATGTCCCTTTATTGCATCTTTTAGTAATGGTCATGGTGGTGCACAGAATGCCAGGGAGCACGGCCGGTATCGAAGCAGTGAATTGCTTGACACAGACTCACACAGCATCACATCTACAGTCGCTTTTTCATTTCCCAAGCTTCCAAATAGCCGGCCTCAAAAGTCCAAGGACCCCAAGAGTTTTTACAGTCGTGTCTGTCAGGCCTACAGATGCCCCAGAATCATTTGAATGGATTATTAAATTGCACCAAAAATAAAGGCGATTCCATACTATAGATGCAAAATGTACAGTGTGATTAATGGAAAAAAAAGCCCCATGTACAAATCTGCCTCATGACTCCCCATTCAATACTTACTAAACAGTTTGGATGACAGAAAGTTATTAAAGTCAATGTCAAGCAATTAGACGAGCTCTCGTTCTCCTTTGTAAACCTATTTGATGTTATTGAGCCTTAATACCTGAGGGTGGAATAAAGTTTTCCATCTTTCATTCAGACGGAGTCCTCAGCAAGCGTCGAACATAATATAATGAATCAGATCCTGACTGCTAACAAGATAGCCAACTGTGATATGATATGAAAAACAAGCGCATAAAAATGTAAAACCATCCATGTTTCCAGGTTGTTGTTGGAAGCGGTTCAGTTGATTAATGACTGCTGCCATAAAACAACACCAAACACCAGTCCATAAATTGAATTAGGGCTGTGTTCACACCGTTCCTCCGGTGTTGTTCGGAAGCCGCTGTCACAACCTCCCATTTTAAGTTTTTACTGTGAAGAAGTGCCTGAATTTTCCAAACTCTTTAGAGTTGTGTACAATAAATATGGCCGAGGGCTTCAGCAGTGGAATAAAGGCTTCAGACTTCAAGGCCACATTTAGGGCCGGTTTACAACTTTTGCCGAGTATCCATTTAGACGACAGCGGTGCTCAGAGCCATTAAAGACACATCTATTTGAAAACCGTTCCCAAGGTGCAACTTTCCGAAAACACTCCGCTGTTGTGTGAATGGCCAAAACGACCCTTTCTGAAAACGATCAGGTTCAGTCCCGAGTAGATGGTGGAAGTCCTGCTACTGTACATGTGCACTGTGGCCAACGTAAGGACCGTAGTTCCTCTGCACATGCTCAGTAGATGGACAATAAGAACATTTTCCTCCCAGTCCATGTTCTCCTGGGACTGTGTGCTTTTATTGTGACAGTCACCATAATAACAATCCAACTTGGTCGTCTGTCCACAAGAATGTCTGTGTTCTCCCATTGTTAATATTTTAGAGCTGATTGTTCTCTGCAGCGCCCACTAGTGGCCTGGCATGCCAACCACACAGTTTCCAGCATTTCTGCCATTTCTGTGTGAACGAATATTGTTTTCTAAATGTTAACCTATAAACATGAAACTTTTCTTAAAACCAAAAAAACAAAACACCAAAACATGGAAACAGGGTCTTGCACTCGTTTCTGAATGTCTTCTGTTGCTCTTTTTGAAGCTTTAACATCTCTAAAATAACATTATTTGGCCTTTTTTTTTTTTTTCCTCCAAACTCAGATTTATTTGTGATATCTCCGATAAGTTTGTACACTTCCTTCATCAACACGTCCAACTCCTTGTTGAGGACTCATCATGTAAACACGCCACGACAGTCACTCACCAATGTGGTCATACTTGGGGTTCAGTGAACAACATCCAAATTACAACAAATGTATTGTTCTCACTACGTCATTGTATATATATGTATAATGCAAAACAAGACAGAAACAAAGATTAAAGAAAAATGCTAATAAACGACAAAGTGAACAAACAGCTGGTTGCTGATGGTTAGAACTGCGACACACATGATCGGAAACGAGGCACAGCTGGTGTGAATTCGGGGCGGTTAACTTTTCTTTATTCGTTGTGTAAACGTGAAACTTTTCTGAAGTAAAAACACAAATACGTTGCGTTTTCACTTGGAAGGTTTGTGGTATAAACGGGGGACGTACAAGTGTTTTCTGTCCCGTTGCGAGCTGCGGTGGTAAAACTCCTCTCCTGTGCAGATCCGAGGCGTGGGGCCGCTGAGCAGACGGGGCTTCTACCTGGCCTTCCAGGACAACGGCGCCTGCATCGCCCTGACCTCCGTGCGGGTGTACTACAAGCGCTGCGTGGGCGTCAGCCGCAACCTGGCCGTGTTCACTGACGTGGTGACGGGGGCAGACTCCTCCTCTCTGGTGGAGGTCAGGGGTCAGTGCGTGGACCATGCCGAGGAGAAGGACACGCCCAAGATGTACTGCAGCGCGGAGGGCGAGTGGCTGGTGCCCATCGGGCGATGCGTCTGCTCCGCCGGGTTCGAAGAGCACAGAGACTCCTGCGTGGGTAAGTCCGTCGCCGTGCTCTCCTTCCTCCGCGTAAACGACAACAGTGAGATCACAACACACACTGGAAGTCGCTTGTGAAGACGGCGTGCAAGTGGGAACGCTACAAATGGATTTCCTGTGATGGAAAAATCCGTTTGCCTGAGTTGAACCATCAATTGAAAGGTGATCCAACCACGAGTGTTCGGCTTTGGCTTGAACAACAATAGTGTTCAACGAGCTGCAGAAGCTACTGATGCCATTTGGTTTAATAAGACGATTTCTCGAATTCAAGGATTTATGCATGCTCCATGTCTTCATCTCCAGCTTTCGTGTATTTCTGTGGCAGAGTTGCAGCGCCCCCTATAAGCCTGGCACGGTACTACATTGTTTTGAGTCATTTTTATGGTGGGGAAAAAAAGAATGATGGGAATGAAAAAGATAGTTTTGGCTCATTTTTGAGTGTAAGAACACTGCATCAATCAAGGAATACGGGGGAGAAGATTCACAAAAAAACAACCCAAAAAGTTCTCTTAAAGGTCCAATCAACATGACAATTCCTGAGTTTCGATAGAAAAAACTTCTTTTTACATTGAGCATCAACATGGTGCTCAGAGGACAGTTTGTTGTCAGTGGTGATGCAGAGGTACATAAACTCTTGCACGACCTCGACGACCTGGTTGTTTATGATGACAGGAGAGAGGAGGGGCAGAGGGTATGTGTGTGTGTGTGTGTGTGTGTGTGTGTGTGGGGGGGGGGGGGGGGGGGGGGATGTGGGTTTCGTCCTGGAATAAATCCACCTTTGACATAAATCCACCTTAACGACCTTGACATGTATATTTTTTCTTTGTTGTGGTGCAAAAACTACATCATGAAAATCTCTATTTTCATAAAACCAAACAATTCGTACTGAAAATGACTCCAGTCTCAACTTGAGGCCAATGTTATCGGCTTTGAGGCTAATTGTAGTTTGCTCGCGTTCATGACAGCGTCTTTGCACAGCATGAAATAATGGAAAAAAGTTGTTGAAATATTTGGAATAATTTGCTGCATTGGGATGAGACGGCTGATAAACGCAATCTGTCAGATCCTGGGAGAGCTGGAAGCGAACATACGTGAGCTAACCTGCAGCAGAGCAGCGCCTGAGGACTGAACCCTGCTCAACGGGATCACAACGCAGGGGATTTTAATCTATTTCTCCTTAATGTGCTCTTGGTTTTCTGCCAGAGCTGAAATGATGATGATTTTCACACAATGATAAATTGATACATCACATTGTAAAAGGTGATCTTTGAACTACACCGCACTCTCAAACTCCGGACTTAAAATTCATTCCGCTGCATGCGGGGATGTGCAGCGCTTTTAAGGCCTGCATGTGATTTTAATGAAGGTAAACTCAGCAGACATTCCAGCATAATGCTGCTGCACTCTGACACTGCACTTTTCAGACGGCGGCTGCAGGGTTCTCCACAAACGGTGCCCTCCGAAAATGTGCCAAGAACAGAGTGAATCTGTTGGTTTGCTTTTTTTTTCTTTTTCTTTTTTTTGTCTTCCTGCTGTTAACCTGGTTTTTAAAAGCCGCTGGACAAGCCTGGCCTTATCACATGGCTGCGGGTATTTAATGAACCGGAAACGGAGGGCTTCCGACAGTGTGGAGCCGCTGTCAGCAGATTCTGAGAAAAAAAACTAAACATATTTGACAAATTTCTACATTGATTACTTAAAAAGTTGTTTTTGGAGAAGGTTCTATATGTTTTAAATGGTCAAAATGTTTAAATCAGTGTGTTTTTTTTCATTTATTTCATGCAGTATTCTTTTATGTTTTTACAGGAATGCTCAACCCAGTCACACAGCAGTTGAGATGAAATTGTCATGAAATGTAATCTATTAATTTGTGCTCTGTGACACGTTTTGCTCAAACTAATACGTTTCATTTGGACTGATTTTTTATGTCTGGGTCACGCTTTTATCCCTATTAGACAGCGCATATGCTGTGATGTTTTGATTTGCTTTTCTTCCAACAATCAGGCATGAACAGATTTTACTGTATGGCCGTCTATTCAAACGACGGATCTGGAGCCGAGCTGTCAAAGAGTGCTGCCAAACAGATACTGAACGAACGGCTTTAGCTCAAATACATACATAATCTCACATGTTGAACCATAAAGATATGTAATTAAATCACAGATCTACAAAGATTCTCAATTTGCTTTGTGAACGGCCAGATATTACGTAAAACGTTTAATTCAACATGAGACATGACAGCATGATTTTCTGTCAAATGAGCAGGAGAGAGAGAGAGAGAGAGAGAGAGAGAGAGAGAGAGGATTGCAAATATGTTATATTACCTCTTAATTTTTTTCATGAATGCTCTATTACTAATACGCTACTTGTTTATACTGAATTTATATTTCTTCTAGTTTACCTATTGCTTTGCTGGAACTGTGAATTTCTCTTGGAGATCATTAAAGTATTTATCTATCTTTATCTTATCTAATCTCAACTGTTTCCATTGTTTTTTTGCACATATATCCTTACAAATACAGCTGACATTCCATTATTTTCCCACTCATTTTGGGGGTGCCCCCCCCCGGCTCTACTACAGAACCACCAAGATCACCATTGTTTTTCACTTCATCCAGAAAATGTCTGGATACTGTTTTTCCTTTTATATTTGAAGGGATACGGAGCTTCTATGCAGTTAAACAGTAACTGCTCAGAGCTGGTGTTTACAAAACGTTTATGCTCATCAGTGTGGACGCACACATCTTTATTGGGAGCTTTATAGTCATTAGTGTGGACGGGCCGCACAGTAAAATTAGTTCATGCCTGATTGTTGGAAGAAAAGCAAGACAAAAACATCACAACATATGCGCTGTCTTATCGGGGGGGGAAGTGTGTCCTTGACACGAAAGATAAGTCCAATTGAAATGTTTCCCTTTGAAATTAATTATGTGTAACAGGAAAAAAAAAGGGGATAAAACGTGTCACAGAACAAGAAAAAAAAGTAACATTTTGTGACCATATCATCAACTGTCATGAGACTGGGTGGGGATGCACCGAGTGCCAACAATTAGCTACTTGCCGAGTATCAATACGAGTGCTTATTAAATGCCATAAGGCCTCATTTAAACTCCATTCACAAACAATATGCGAAAGCTCTGTGTTGTTGTGAAAAACCTTCACGGTCACCCCCAACAGTCTTGAAGGCTCTAGTTTACGACAGCGTCGACAGTACGTTGTAGTAAACTGTAAATTATGTATCTACGCACTGCGCTATGACTGTAGACTGTAGACTGAGGGACTGAGCTCAGTGTTAGCGAGGTTATTACTCACACTTTAATCATGTTTAGCATGTAGCATCACTGGTGAGTGAGCCTGAAACTCTTTAGCATGTAGCACGTAGCATGTAGCATGTAGCACGACTCAGAGTAAAATCCTCCTGATACACTTGAGCAGTTAAACGACTGAGCGAGATCCGGCTCACCGTACTGTTGTTAGAACTCTCTTATTTACTAACAAACTGCTGGTAGATTTTGGAACATTGTTTTCCCATTTGCTCGCTGCAGTTTAGTTTTTCTCACTGACATCAGAGCTGGCCAATTATTTAAGCATGAGACATTTTCCCCCCGGAGTGTCAGCAGGTCGAGTCCGGAGGATGCAAAAAGCCACTCGGATGTCAGGCGTGAATTTGGAAAGGTTGGAACCTTTTTAACAGCTCCAGAAAGTCTGTTTTAACAGTGGCTGTGGATCATGTTGGGGAAAAATAAATAATGAAGAGGAGAAGTTCAAGGTCTGGTCAAAGCTTTTCAGAGGCCCAACAATTTTCTTGAGTACATAAATAGTGAGGAAAAACCATGAGCTCAGTTTTCCCCCTTCACTCAGCCATCGCTGCTGAATAATAAGCGAGAATTTTGAGAAGTAAAGATTCTTTCTTTCTTCCCTCTCTGTCTCTCTCCCTCGTTTGATTTATTTTGATCAACTCCCCTTCGTTTGTTTGCATCCCTTTTTGATTCCTTCAGTTTCTTTCTTTCTTTTTTTTGATACGTCGACCTCACTGGAAAACCCGAGCATATTCCGGGTTACAGTAATTAAAACCTATTAATCACGGAGTGCTGGATAATTAAACGCTAAAAGCAGTTTGTCAGCTAAACGAGACACGCAACAGCAGTTTGCTCCCACCGCGCCCCTCCTCGTCATCCGCCACCAATCACCTGCATGCACGCACACACACACACGTGCGCGCGCACACACACACACACACACACGTGCACACACACACACACACACACACACACACACACACACACACACACACACACACACACCTCTGTTGTGTCTCAGCGGTCCGTCCCATGAAAGACAACACCCTCTCAGCTTGACGCTTCTTGTCAAAATGTGTGTGCAGCTGTACGATGGTGCTTGTATTCGTGTGTGTGTGCGTGCGTGTGCGTATGTGTATGTGTGTGTGTGTGTGTGTGTGTGTGTGTGTGTGTGTGTGTGTGTGTGTGTGTGTGTGTGTGTGTGTGTGTGTGTGTGTGTGTGTAAGAGGTTCACAAGGCCACACACAACACTTCTTATAATTAGCTGTAGGCAATTAGCATTTGTACAAATATGCAAAACAGTGTTCAGCACAGAAAACTGAAGCAAAGGGGGAAAATAGACGGAAACGGGAAACGCCACCTCCAGATGAGGCTTTGTTTATAAAAATGCATTTATTTCATGTTAGGCCGGCTGCAGACGGTGCGATTGTGACAACTGGCGAAACTGCACAACATAAATGGAATATACTTTCGGCCACAACCAGAAGTTTCCTGTGTGCAGATCGGACGATGAACCCCATCAGAATCACAGCGACAACGATTTGAGTCGACGTGATTGTGCAAGAATAAAATGTCATAAGCATGTGCCGTCCAGCCACTAAAATGATAATAGCAAAGCGTGGATGGAGCCCTCGCACTTGTGCATTTTATGTGTTTGGAGAAAAATCCCCGCAAAACTTTTGGTTTATATCCGTTTGGGGGGTTACTCAGGTAAACTCCCTTAGTACCTCAGCAGTCACCATCACCATAAATTTTGGTCTGAATTGTCTTTGGTCAAAGACCATTACAACCTTTGTCTTTGAACTGATCTCACAGTGTGACGGAGGACCAAAGATTTAGAGCCAAGACTAAAGATATTGACTCTCCACGATTGTTATCTGTCATCTGAGACAGTGGAGAAGCTCCCAGTATGTGGTGACCTTCATAAAAAGAAAAGAAAAAACAAGGCATAAAAATGTAAAACACTGGTGGAAATGGCCTGAGATTGCACTGATACACACAAGAAACATGAATGAGTTTATTTTACGATGATCCTTTGCCAGCGAGAGGATTTTTTTTTTTTTTAGACCAATGTGTATTTACTACAGCGCCGCTTCCCTCGAACATTTGTAGTGTAAGGGTTTTTTTTCCCTTCTTCTTTTTTTTTTTCCTTCTCAATGTATCCTCCCTCTGTCGTCTCGTCTCCTCTGGTTCCAATCTGGGTCGCTGTGCTAATTCACCCTCGCCAAAGCCAGCCACAGTCACGCACACACGAGACCAGACGAGACCCGAGAGGAAGGGAGGGCACGAGACGGTTAAAGGAAGACGGCTTAAGTGGGGAAGACTCGTAAATGCGTGTGTGTGTGTGTGTGTGTGTGTGTGTGTATGTGTGAGAGCAAAGAAGAGAAGAAAAAAAAATCTGACATGCATGTGCGTGAATATGTGTGCGTATATGAGCATGCCTAAGTGGTTTTCCCCCGACGAAGGTGCCGAGCTTTGGCGAGGAGCACGGCATGGCGCCTGTGTTTGTGTATGCATGTGTGTGTGTGTGCAGGGTTGCGTGACATACCGTGGAGAGTGTCACAGGGAGGGAAGCGAGGAAAGAGAGAGGAGGGCGAAGGGAGGGTAGACGGCGGCGGAGCGGTCGACTCGACCCCTCGTCCACTCCAGTTTACGTCAAAACATGGAGTCTGTGGGCAGGTGGGGACTGTGTGTGTGTGTGTGTGTGTGTGTGTGTGTGTGTGTGCGTGCGCGTGTGCGTGTGCGTGGAGAGGCATGCCTCCCAGTGCTGTGGAAGAATAGACTAAAGTGCCCCATACAGTGAGAGCGATCGAGGACACACTGATATGAGACACACACACTTAGTCTGGTCACATTCACTCACATCAGTCGGCCCAGCCAAGCCTCACACACACACACACACACACACACACACACACACACACACATACACACACACACACACACACACACACACACACACACACACACACACACACACACACACACACACACACACACACACACACACACACACACACACACACACACACACAGACACTCAGTCAGTCAATGAACCAGACTCTACATTAAGATTTACTCTCAGGGTCTTTTAGTTCAGACTGTAATGATGTCAGAGTTTTTGTCCAATGCTTCCCGTTGTTCACTTTCCTCTGCTTCACTTTCGAGTTGCATTTGAGGATTTTTTTTTGTGGCTCACTGAGTCCCGTCAAAGAGCCCGAATCAAATTGAGCCACTCACCTCAACTGTTACATCACACAGCCTGTACTTTTAACATCAAGTTGTTATTTTACTGAGGTTTTTCCTCTTATTACATATAATGATAATATATGTCTACACTCAGAATAAGTTCAATGTGTGTTTTGATGAAATATATATTATTTTAGGGATGCACCAATACCAATGCCGGTATCAGGTATCAGGTCCGATACTGTAGAGAGTACTCATACCTGATACAAGTACTACACTTCAATGCAGTTGTGCATGAGAGCATATATCTATCTTGTCATCAAATAGTCTGTTGGATGTGTTGCGTGCTTTAATCAAAGCAATAGTGATTAATATTTATTATCATAGGTTTGTTTTGCCTGGAGCATCATTTGTTGCTCCACTGATTGGAAACCACCCTGATTCATAAAAACTCAACTAAATGTGTTGTTGATCGTTTTTACCGCGACCCTCCTACATTCTTTCCCCCGAAGACGATGAAAAGCAAACGCTGCGCTTTTCCATTGCTCTCTTGTGATAATGACGTTGAAGAGAGAATCGTTCAAATAATCACGCTACACATATCGCAATGCATCAGGATTTTAGAAAAAAAATAATTGCACTGATGTTATTGGTTTTATTAGTTTTGACAGAATAATTAAATTGCGTTCCTTTTCATTACCTTTACATTTTTCTAATATATAGTTTTTTGTTGTCATTTACATATTGCTGCACTTCTTTCCCCCGCGCACTCAGCTCTGTTTGATCTCTTCCTAAAGATACAATCATGCCCAGAACAAATCATCGCATTTAGGAAATTACAGTGTCACTCAAAGCCAACAGTGCAAAAGCAGATTGATCTCTAGTGCCTGATAACATTTGAATGTGAGAATCATAGCTTCTGATGCAGTGCATCTATCTTATTCATTTCTGTAGTTGTAGATTCATTCAGAAATCATGAAATAAACTGGTAGGTTGTCCTGCCGGTGGACGAATGGAAGTGTATGAAGCGTCACGGTGTGTTGGATGGTTGGACGACTGATGCCATCAACGTTGTCGTCACCCTTCATTTTGCCATCATCGTCATCATTGCATCAACATCACGTTACTGTTGCCGTCGCTATATTCTTCCCCATTACGGCCATCATCATCATCCTCATCACTGTGGCTCCCACCATTGTCATCATCATCATCATCCCCGTTGTTATCCTCATCACCATCATAATTACGGTGGCCCTCATCATTGCCCTGACTATCACAGCCACTGCCATTGTCTTGATTATAAAAACTGCCATCTCCATCACTATTGCCGTTGCCATTGCCCAAACCAACCCATTGTTATTTTCCATCTCCCAAACCAACGCCATCACCATGGTCTTTGGAATTCCCATCGCCATCACCAGTGCCAGCGCCGTCACCATCTCCATTGCTCACCGTCTCCAACCCCACCACCATTGTCTTCACCATTACCCCCTCCATCATCATTGCCATTGCCACCATTATCACCAACACGCTCACCATCTCACTCGAACACTAACCCTCACTATCACTGTTGCATTCACCATTTCCATCAACCTCACGACCACCATTGTGATTGTCATCACCGTTGCTGTTGCCCTCATCATTGCTCTCACCATCCCTGACTCCATCACCTGGACCATTGCCACTGTGATCACCATCACTATGACTATTGCCTTCATCCTCCCAATCAATATCACCGTAGCATTAACCAGTGTCAGCAACATGCCCGTTGCCTCACGATCACTATGCCCATTGCCTTTGCTTTCACTATCAACAACTCCATCATGGCTACCATCCCGATCACCATTATCATCACCATTACCATCAACCCCGTTCACCACCATGGCCATTGCCATCAGTCTCACCTACACTATCCGTATCGGCTTTGCCACCATCACAAACCCTACCATGATTGCCACCTGTTTGACCCTCACCCTCACATGGCCTCCACTATCAGCGTTCCCATCAGTAATACCATCACCATGGCGATCACCATCACTGTATTATGACATTGCTTGGATCCTTTTGTGACTCCAGTGTCAGCAAGCTCTCCGTCCTGTCACCGAGAGACAGATAGAGGGTGTAAAGAATGAGGAAGCGAAGAGCAGGCGAAGGTGAGGAGCGGGGCGGCGGAAATGAAGGAATCGGAGCTGCTGGGGAGATTATTAGAGTCAAAGAGTTGGTGAAAGAAAGTCAAACGCGGCGAGCAAGGCGTCGGGTGGGCGTGACGGCCCACCTCATAAATGTGATCGTTATCGGTGGGAGGAATATCAAGGGGGAGAGGGCGAGGATTTAATACTCCTCTGTCATGCGGCTATTCAGTAACAAACACGCAGGAGGATGAGCAGAGGGCTTCCTCCTCACGCCGGCCTGTGAGCTCCTCCGTCCTGCACGCTGTCGTGCCGCTTCATGTCTGGCATTTCCCCCTGCGTGCAGGAGCACACACTGCTTCAGGTCAGAGCGAGCAGGTCTGTGCAGATAAAAACAACAGCTGCTACCATCCCATGATTAATGACCATCAGAAAAATGTAAAAAAAAAAAAAAATACAAAAGCATGTGCTTTTATGTCACCGGAAATAAACCTTTTTTTTTTCTTTTCTCCCCTTCATTAGACCATAAGTGCCACAGTAGGAAGAAAATGAGTTCCAACAAGTAAATCAATGACATTTCTAATGTCTAATTTGCTCTTTTTATTTGTGTTACAGGATTGGAAATTGATTAGTCTTGCACTGTCTGGCAAAGGAATCAATTTGTCGAAGTTTTACAAGGCCACAAACTCTGCTGGTTATTTTGTGCCTATTATAGAAAGTTTACTGATAAATCAAATGAAAAACCAAGAACAGGGACATTTCAAGACATAAAAGTTAAAACTTCTGGATGTACAGTCTTGAAATGTAAGTTTCCTTAAGTTTCTCATACATGGAGGCTTCAAACAGGATCTCAGAAATCTTGTTCTTATTCAAATTTGTTTCAAATTGTGAAGTGACCTTTTTCTTAAAAGCACTTTATCTGTACAAGTAAGACAAAAGTATAACAAAACTGAGACCATATTTGGTTTGTTGTTCTGATTAATTAAAGATATTCCATTGCAGCACTCAATGCTCACAGACACTGGATTCCAGAACTGTCCCCGAGCTCCTGCAGTGGTTTCAATACAAGCTGATTCAAGTCTGAGAGATTTCTACAGATTCCTCACATATTTTACGATAATATAGGTGGCAGATGGTGAGGTTTTCAAAGTTTATGCCACTTCTCCAGAATGTTTTGACATTCTCCAGAGCCTCTGCTAATTTTAACTTGGAATCCAAATGTGCTCTTATTATTCCCAGTTGGACTCTCTCTGTGTTAACCTCAAAAAGCACGAGTCGTTTTTCATCTTTTTGCTGCCACTGTTCATATTTTGGAGATTGGCACTCACAATCGAATTTTACAAAATCTTTTTTTATGAAAATGAATAAAATATCCGTTTTGGGAATTGTAAGTAGAGTTGCACAGATGCCAGTATCAAGTATTATGAACAATACACCATGGAGTACATGTACTCCTAAAATTAGAGTGTGTGTGTGTATATTAGTACTGTCAATTGATTAAAAACATTAACTAATGCATTGTGATTAATCGCATTGTTTTTCTTCTGAAGCCTGAAGCTTGTAATAGATATTTATTGGCGTTAATGTCGCACCAACACACAGAGACCATATTTAAATTAAAAGACTATTTTTAGAACCTCATTTTTACTTTGCACGAAACTGTTTCTTTCCAAGATGAGCAAAATAATAAAAATACAAGTTAATAAATTCATAAACATCTCACTTAAGTCTGGGTTACCTACATGTAAGGGTTCCAATGTAATTTTTATTTCCATTTTACACATCGCAACAGCCTTTTTTGGAAGTGGGTAGCACTTCGTCGACATATGCCGAGCTGAGCTATAGTTCAGCTAACTCCCGTCGTGATTTCCGCCAGGCTGTGAAGTTCCTAATGAAGATGCAGTTAAGCGATTTGGAGAACAGATGATTTGGTGAGAATTTCATTATTCCCAGACTCACGGCCACTTGAGTGGAACACGATATTCATAATTGCTGTCAGAATCAACTCGTGGCGGTTCTCTATCCAGAGCATGTACGGAGCTCAAATTGAATCGGTCCCCCGAGTGGGGGACATGGGGGAATACAGAGCCATCAAATTAGTTCTATCCCCCGGCGGTTTGTAAACAACTGCTGATCAACAACGTTGTTACTGTTTGGAGGCAAATGACACCGCAGCTCTGGAAAACACTCCCACACTCGTGGCCTCGGGGCAGGAAAGCTTACCGGTATAGCGTGCATCCTCTCCTGCCACACAATACGACTTCACACTGAGTGACACCAACTCACACACTATCCTCTAATGCCATTACACCGGGGATTTGCATCAACTTCAGCTGAACCCAGAGGATCAGAGTCATTAATTCCGTTTTAGCACAATGTGGAAATTAACTGAGTGGTTGTGCTTGTCACTTGTTATCGGAGGCAGTCGCTCGATATACAAACAGCTGGGCTGTGGTGATGTACTGTAGCCCCACTGGTAGAAAAGACAGCGACATAGTTTGCAAGATCAGCCACATTTACTCGGGCAGGAAAACAACAAAGAAATGTTAAAGTTTCAGGACTCAATAATTCGTTTGAACACATTATAGAGCATTTTATAAGGTCAAAACACTTATTGTTGAACATGTTAATCCCAAAGTGTGGAGGCGTAAATGGTAAATGCATTTAATTTATTTAACACTTTTCCACCTTTTGCACGGCCCCCAAAGTGCTTTGCGCTGTTTCACACATTGGAAGCAGTTTGGGGTTTGGTGTCAAGCTCAAGGACAGTTTGACATGTGATCAGGTGGAAATGGGGAATCAAACCTGCAACGTTGCAATTAGGAGAAGACGGGTCTACCAACCGAGCCGCAGTCGCCCACGAACAGTGCAAATGTATAAATATTTACAATGAAAAGTAATGAAAGATTTAGTTTGTGATAGTGGTGTTATGAAGTCGTGTTCTAGTGACTCAGCTTCTAATCCCTGAATATAAAAATGTGTTTAATCCACTCATCCTCATTTCTTTGGAATGTCCCGCCCCCGACCACTTAGGTCCTAGAGCAAGGTGTGAAAAAATTTTATAATAAGAAAATATATAAATAAATAGAGCAATACTAAATAAAGTAAAACATCATAAATCATAAATTAAATTTAGTATACTATTAGAATAGTACAAATGTATTTATTATTGTCTCTGACTTCATTGTACATCGTATAATACCTCCGTCAGAGCCTCATTATAATTACTCACGCTCATTTCTTAAGTTATGTCCTACCCAGATATTTTTATATTTGTATATTTGTATATTTTTATTCCCTACTTTTTATATTCTATTCCATTGTATTTTATAAACCAAAATGCTGCAACAAAACAATTTCCCTTCGGGGATTAATAAAGTTATATATCTATCTATCTATCTATCTATCTAATGATAATAAAGGCTACTCTATTCTATTGATATTTTTTTCAAAATAAATTAATAAATAATTGAAAACTAATTCCAATTGCATCAGATACATTTTCAAATAAATTGATAAAAGATGAATCAATACATTAAATAAATACAATTAGGTTGTCAGCCTGGTTTAAAAGGAGGAACACAAGTTTGGTATTTCAATAATCTCTCTCTCTCTCTCTCTATATATATATATATATATATATAAAAGTAAAGAACTAAACATTGTATAGCCTTTTACTATAAGCACACATGTTAGTAGTGGAATCAGTTTTAAATTGTGTTTTTTACACTGAAACAAAATGTAAAATCAACAGTCTTGATTGTGTATTTCTCCCCGCATGTGCAACCACATTTACTCTCTCATTGACCTTTACGTGGCTGTACGATGTCCAGGTCCAGTCTAGCTGAAGATAAACGTTGTGCTCAAACAGAAATCCACTGCGTCGTGCTGAAGTGTGTTCTCCTTCAGTCCAAAGTCGTCCGACTGACAGCTGATTTGTTCCACTTCTCCCAGACAAAGCTCGCAGAGGCAGAGCTGTGACTGGCGGCCCATGACAAGCGGCTGATTGAAACGTCTCAATCAGGCAGCGGAAGATATTCAGCTTGCTAATAGAACTGGAAAGGTTCTTCAGGAGCTCCTGGTGGCGCTGACGCAGCACGAAACACACACACACGCACACACACACACACACACACAAAGCATCGCTGCAGCAACCTGACGGTTCACAACAGCAAAGAGAAGAAGTTATCACAGCTGCAGTGTGTGTGTGTGTGTGTGTGCGTGCGTGCGTGCGTGCGTGCTTGCGTGTGTGCGTGTGTGTGTGTGTGTGTGCGTGTGTGTGTGTGTGCGTGTGTGTGTGTGCGTGCGTGCGTGTGCATCTGTTTGTTGGAATCAGTGGTGAGGGATCTGTTGTTGCCGTGCCAAAACTAAGTAGTGTTGTGTTTTTGGTCTTCATGGATGAGCACAGACTGAGAGAAGAGAGATAAAAACAGGAAGAGGGAGTAAAGGAAGAATGGGAGGGAAAACAAAGACTAAACAATAGACAAGAAGTGGCGTAGAATGAGAAAATGCAACACTGGATACAGAAACAGGTGGAGGGATTTCCCTGAAAAGAAAAGCGAGAAAAGGAGGAAGGAAAGAAGTGAAGGACAAAATGAAAGAATTCAAGAGTAGGTGGAGGTAAGAAGGGATGAAAAGCAGCAGAGGAAAGGAAGATGGTGGAGGAAGAAAAGAGAAGGAAAAAGACAGACGAGAGCAAAGTGGTGGGGAGAGACTCAGAGAAAACTAGGAGGAAAAAAACGGAAAAGGTGACTGAGACCCGTTGACACAGCGTTTCAAGTGAAATCGCATCATTGTGTTTATGTTTCAGGAAAGTCACTTTTACATGAAAATGGGAGCCATGACACCACGGAGGAAACATTGTTCTTATTGTCCATCTGCTGAGCATGTCTACAACTACTAGTTACTACAGCCATGGTGCGCATGAGCAGGAACAGTGTTTCAGAAAAGATGTGGTTTCCCCCTGTTTCCATGGAGATGGAGTTGGAGCATCATCAGAAAGTTACACCTTTGGGGCTGTTTACAGAAAATTGTGTTTTTGGTGGCTCAGACGAATGTTGTCATGTAAACAGACTCACAATGTGTAAGCGAAGCTTAGGGTTTTTTGTTTAAACAAGGCTTCAAACACGAGTGAGAAAAACAAAACATACCAACCAAAAAACACGAGAAGCATCAAATCAATACAGTAACTCCTAAAGAACCAAACTCAACCCTTTGAAATAAATTCATATACATTTTTACGGTGTAATATTTGAAACAAGAAGCAACATTTTTATTTCTCTGTGTGTGTGTGTGCGTGCGTGCGTGCGTGCGCGTGTGTGTGGGCAGGCAAAGTTGCTTTGTGTACTGATGTATAGGTCTAAATTTTGTAGCCACCAGCAAATGCTAAACATGTAGCCACCACCTAATAGTGAACCTGTAGTCACCAGCTAATAGTGAACATGTAGTCACCAGCTAATAGTGAACATGTAGCCACCAGCCAATAGTGAACATGTAGCCACCAGCTAATAGTGAACCTGTAGTCACCAGCTAATAGTGAACATGTAGCCACCAGCTAATAGTGAACCTGTAGTCACCAGCTAATAGTGAACATGTAGCCACCAGCTAATAGTGAACCTGTAGCCACCAGCTAATAGTGAACCTGTAGTCACCAGCTAATAGTGAACCTGTAGTCACCAGCTAATAGTGAACCTGTAGTCACCAGCTAATAGTGAACATGTAGTCACCAGCTAATAGTGAACCTGTAGTCACCAGCTAATAGTGAACCTGTAGCAACCAGCTAATAGTGAACATGTAGCAACCAGCTAATAGTGAACATGTAGCCACCAGCTAATAGTGAACATGTAGCAACCAGCTAATAGTGAACACGTAGTCACCAGCTAACAGTGAACATGTAGCAACAAGCTAATAGTGAACATGTAGCAACCAGCTAATTGTGAACATGTAGCAACAAGCTAATAGTGAACATGTAGCCACCAGCTAATAGTGAACATGTAGCCACCACCTAATAGTGAACCTGTAGTCACCAGCTAATAGTGAACCTGTAGCAACCAGCTAATAGTGAACATGTAGCAACCAGCTAATAGTGAACATGTAGCCACCAGCTAATAGTGAACATGTAGCAACCAGCTAATAGTGAACACGTAGCAACCAGCTAATAGTGAACATGTAGCAACCAGCTAATAGTGAACATGTAGCCACCAGCTAATAGTGAACATGTAGCAACCAGCTAATAGTGAACATGAAGCAACCAGCTAATAGTGAACATGTAGTCACCAGCTAATAGTGAACATGTAGTCACCAGCTAACAGTGAACATGTAGCAACAAGCTAATAGTGAACATGTAGCAACCAGCTAATTGTGAACATGTAGCAACAAGCTAATAGTGAACATGTAGCCACCAGCTAATAGTGAACCTGTAGTCACCAGCTAATAGTGAACATGTAGCCACCAGCTAATAGTGAACATGTAGCCACCAGCTAATAGTGAACATGTAGCAACCAGCTAATAGTGAACATGTAGCAACCAGCTAATAGTGAACATGTAGCCACCAGCTAATAGTGAACATGTAGCCACCAGCTAATAGTGAACATGAAGCAACCAGCTAATAGTGAACATGTAGTCACCAGCGAATAGTGAACACGTAGTCACCAGCTAACAGTGAACATGTAGCAACAAGCTAATAGTGAACATGTAGCCACCAGCTAATAGTGAACATGTAGTCACCAGCTAATAGTGAACATGTAGCCACCAGCTAATAGTGAACATGTAGCCACCAGCTAATAGTGAACATGTAGCAACCAGCTAATAGTGAACATGTAGCAACCAGCTAATAGTGAACATGTAGCCACCAGCGAATAGTGAACATGTAGCAACCAGCTAATAGTGAACATGTATTCACCAGCTAATAGTGAACATGTAGTCACCAGCTAACAGTGAACATGTAGCAACAAGCTAATAGTGAACATGTAGCAACCAGCTAATTGTGAACATGTAGCAACAAGCTAATAGTGAACATGTAGCAACCAGCTAATAGTGAACATGTAGCCACCAGCTAATAGTGAACATGTAGCAAACAGCTAATAGTGAACATGTAGCAACCAGCTAGTAGTGAACATGTAGCAACCAGCTAATAGTGAACATGTAGCAAACAGCTAATAGTGAACATGTAGCAACAGAGCTAATAGTGAACATGTAGCCACCAGCTAATGTTACACATGTAGCCACCACCTAATAGTGAACATGTAGCCACCAGCTAATGCTAAACATGTAGCCACCAGCTAATAGTGAACATGTAGCCACCAGCTAATGCTAAACATGTAGCCACGAGTAAACAGTATGATTATTTCTGGTATTATATTCAAATGTTGAGCGGTCTTTATTCATATCACAGACTTCCAGGTCTTCAGCAGTCTATCCATTGACACACGCACACGCACACACACACACACGTGTGAGCGAAAAGACAGAGAGCTGCTGTGTGAATTATTGATCGTGCGTGTTGTGCCCCTCGGCCCCTTGCAGTCGCCACCCATGTCCCAGTCCGGTGTCTAAGGGCTATTAGTGGTGACAGTAAAGAGACAGGCAACATGATAGCAGATCACTGAGGAGCTGGCAGCCTCTGTCTGAGGGACCGCGGGACTCCTTCAAATGATTTCCTGCCCTGACTTCTCATTGACTTAAACTGATGTGCACACGCCGCGCTGTCATTTACTTCTCCCTCCTTTCAGGCCTCCGCTGCGGGGAGAGGAGTTTGTATGGATGCGAATGTTTGTGCGTGCGTGTGCGTGTGTGTGTGTGTGTGTGTGTGTGTGTGTGTGTGTGTGTGTGTGTGTGTGTGTGTGTGTGTGTGTGTGTGTGTGTGTGTGTGTGTGTGTGTGTGTGTGTGCGTGCGTGCGTGCGTGCGCGCGATGAATTATAATGATGTTGGCATTTCAAATGAAGGGACCAGCTGCGATGTAATTTCACTCCTCCATCAACGTCGCTGGATGAATAAAGCTGCGGCTATAGAAGCGCTGAAAGTTTATGTTGTGTAAAGTGTCTGTCATGTCCCCGCTGAAAGTCTGCGTTGACTCTAACGCAGCCACTTCATCCGGTAATTGGCTCTCATTTCCGAGCCACGTCGGTCGATTCATCTTTGCAAATGTGCGAGGAATAAACGCAGGTCAGCCCTCTATGTGTATTTAACTTTTAACTCTGCAAAATGCATACTCTCCTGATGGCTGATCTTATTTTAGGTAGATTAGAATGCTATTCAAGCTCAAACCATCAGTACGCCCTGCAGTGATTGGGATTGCGGGAAGAAAAAGTACAATGTTCGTCTCATAGTAACAAATTTACAGTATATTTTGTATAAATGTTCGCATGACAATCCCAGTGATCATTTTGAAACATTAACTAAGTAACTTTTATGCTTAAATGTGACCAAACAGCAACTTTATAGTGTCAGAGTGGAAACAATCTGTAAGACAGTCTGTCTTACTTTTTCAAAATCAAAGTTTTGTATACCTGTGACGTTGCTAACGTATGACATAGCGGCGTACTCGCCGGGTTGTTTCTGGGATCCTTCACAAGCAAATAAATATATAAATACCAATAAATATAACCAAACAGCAACTTTACAAAAACAATTCATCATAATCGATGGCATAATATTAAGTCAAAACATACAAATTCAAAAGGCTAATCGTACTAATATCCCAAAGCTTGATTCCGAATGTGACTGAACAATTTGCATGAGCATGAGAAGGAACCCACACAGTGCTTGTTTTTGGACATTTATTGGTATTTTCATTATCATTGGCAGTACAAATGGCAACGTAAACATTTGGACTCCTAAGCCTTGTGTTTACTCAGACCTAATCAAGTAAAGGGGATTTGATTACTTTCACTTTAAGATTTATTCAATAGTTCCAGTGACACCGTACAGTAATACAGTCGACGTCACTTTTTAGAGAAGAAACACAACAATCTGACATGAATATCTGCCTTTTAAACTTCGAGGCTTAAAAGTGGTGAGGTGATGCTGTTCAATGGTTGTTTAGAGGATCGGAGGAGGAAAAAGGAAAGGGAAAGAAGAGAGACCAAGAGCAACAAGCAAAGACGTAGATGTCTTTCAGCATGAGAGAGAGAGAGAGAGAGAGAGAGAGAGAGAGAGAGAGCACAGACTAAAGGCTACGAGAGAGGCAAATGTTAGTGTTATGTAATAGTGAAACATGACAGTGCAAAAGGGAAGAAGCTCCTCCAGCAGTCTAAACCCACAGCAGCTAGAAATGGTCCAGGGTTTCCTGAAGCAGCTCTCACTGTAATTGTTTATTAGAAGCCTGATAGCTGAAAGCTCTACTTTTAAAGTCTCTAAAAGGTGGTTTCCAGTCATGAAAGTTAATAATCATTTGTGTGTGGTCACTGTGACATGTTTAGCATCAATGTGATACTGATGATACTTAAATTGCCACGTTAGTCAACGTGACCTCATCTGTTTCATTATCACTGTTCTTTACCACATTCACACTGGGGTTTGTTGTCATATGAGACACAGCTCACTAATACATCAGCATGCCGGCCATATTGGATGAGGATCCACACTGCTTTCACTGCTTTCATGTCAAGTAAGGATGTCATTTCTCAAAACCCACTCACATTATGATCCAGCATGCTCGAGAAGGACTGGTTATGTTAGTTATTCATGTCTCAACGCAGCTCTTTTCTCCTCTTTAAATTAAGACAACTTTCCTGCTGTTTGTCACAAACCAAACAGCCTCAACACGTGTTCAAATGTCAGTGAATTCAGATTATTTTAAAAGAGTGTAAAGAGTTTCTTTCTCAATGGAAGAAAATGGAGCAAAGCAGGTCCTGAACCAAGATGGCGGCCATGTTGAACATGTTTCATCAGTTACACAAGGTTGTTGTTTTTTTTTTTATTATTATTATTATTTCAGGCATGTGACATTTAATACATTTCAATATTTATACACACACACATCCAAAAAGATGTACACCATTTGATGTTAGATAAATAATTTATATCTTGTGAAAATATAGTGAAACAAAAATAGGTAATCTATGTTTAATTAGACCCACACGTACTTAACGACATACATATATACACACATACATACATATCTCATATATCTTATTAACATGCCTGAAGAGAGGTAGGAAGAAGTAAAAAAAAAAAAAAAAAAAAAAAAATATATATATATATATATATATCCATATACACACACAATCACATATATAGACACAAAATGTGAGTGAAGAGCTCCTCCTCCTCATTGCTGTTCAAACACTCTTGGTTCTGAAGTCCAGATTCCCCCTGCAGTTATAACCCCCCTCTCTATCACTAAAAAGTTTCTCAATGTTGTCTGGTTGTTGTTTGTTTCTAGCTTTGTGCATTTATTTAGCTGTTTCAAATTCTACGTGATCTGGGAGTTGTCGTAGTTTTAATTTCCACTAATGTATGTCTTTGTTTCTTGTTGGATGTGTCTGCTCCATTCGTTTGATTTGTATGTTGACAGCTGAAAGGAACTTTTTCAGGTGGACTGAGAAAAGCTCTGCATTAAATAGTAAAAATAAAGCAAATTGAACTGAACAAGTTCATTTTTCAGCATGTTGTCACGTGCCTATAATTTAAATGCCAAACAAATACCTTCTCCTCCTCTCTTCCTCAGCTTTAGCCCTATTTGTTTGTGTCTGAACTGTTAATATAATTAGACATTTTAGGGTAACTGACAGCATCAGATTTAATCACAACGAGTGACACAGTTTTTGCTTTGCCTCATTTAGTGAAGGAACAGTCCAGAACAAATGCCAGAAGGTGAAACTCATTTGTCCCTCTGACCTCAGTAAACAATGGAAGTGGTGCAGGGATAAAATGTGTCTAATGAAACCGAGGCGTATTTCACGATCACACATGTCAGCGGGTTAATTGGACCATTCACGTTTTCTTGCTGATTTGAGTCACTCGTGTATGATGGGAACTGCTATTATTCTTTGCAGACTTACTATGGAGTGGACAACTGGAACATGTACCCTGGAAAAAGTTCCGTCTGTGCTTTCTCATTTGAATTGCCTCTCGTTGCGCTTGCTGCTGCTTGACGAGTCTCACCGGGGTTGTACCTTGTCTCCAGGGTTAAGCGTGTGAACTTTTCCCCCTTTTTTTTTTTGGTTTAATCCCTCGGTGACAGATATGTAATGACGGGAGCTGCCTGGTAGACACCGGCTGCAACCACATGAGCTCAGCGGGACTCCTGTCTCCACCCCCTTCTGTTTCTGTCCTTTTTTTCAAAACTGTATTAATAAATAGTCCACACAAAAAAAAAATAGTGTTGATTAATTTCCTCTCTGATGCCTTCACAGCACTCGCTCATGTCGGAGGGGGAAGGAGAAAAGTTCCCCTGCCTCGCCTTTCTCCCCTCCCCCGCTGCTTCTCCCCACGCCTTCCCCTCCGTTCTCGCTCGCGTTTCCGACACACGCGCTTCACACCGTCTGATCTTCTCAATTTGCCGCTAATACGCCTTTCAAAATGAACCGGCATGTTCTTTTTTTTTTGTATGAGCTCCCCTTCCCTTCGAAGCCCCCGCCTCCCCACCACCCCCCACCATCAGACAGTTTAATGGTGACAGCCATTCAATCGGATAATTAACATCCGTTTAACGCTCATTAACCGGGATGTATTTGTCTCGTTTGATTTGTAATTACCAGGCCATTTTCCACAGGAAAACACTGTGCTAATGTTCCCTTTGTGATGGCTTCATTGATGGAATTGATTTGAACCCGGCGGGGAGGCCGGCGGCGGGGCCAACAGCGAGGCGAGGAGGGGCAGGAATGTATATGGACTGAGGATATTGACCTCGGAGCTTGTTATTTCCCTCATATTATTGTTCGAGGGAGGAATCAATACTTACCACTGTCAAAGATTCAAACAAAACTATTTTTATGAATCATTTGTATAGAAAAAGAACTTTAATTCAGGTCAATTATGTTTTCCAAAATTCTTACATTCACTCGAAGATAAAAATCTGGAGAAATCACTCATGCCATAGTACAGACATATCAATTTGCTATGTTAGTAGTTCACCCCCACCCCCCCAAAAAAATAGGCCAAGAGATCCTTTAAGCTTGTTGATAACATTTGGTTTGATTTTAATACAATATAAATTCTGGTAGCGACTGTAAATTATTTCTTGTGAACTAACCTCATGCCTCTTGTTGCCTTACAAAGAATGTGAGCAGCAAGATATGTACTTTGTCACAACTCCACCTATTCTGACATATTTGCATGAGGATGTGTTGCTGGCCAGGGAAGATATTAAAACGTAAAAAGTAATTTGTTTGTGGTTTGTAGTCCCAAATGTATTTATTTTAACCATGGAATATTGTTTGGGTTGGTGCGATGCTGGCTTGATGTTTGTCTGTTCTGGAATAACACTGATCTAGTTTTGATTTACCCGCTGTATAACCAGCTTTAACAGTGCCAAATGACGCTTCCCTTGCTGGTCTGAGCTGGTTTTTCCAACAGGTGACCAGCAGTAAAAAAGTAAACCAGCATCAGACCAAGATAAATCAGCAGACCAAGATAAACCAGTCTCAGCCTCTCTGATCATTTAACAGAAAGTCACGCTGTCACACAGCGTCTCATGTTGAATTAACTGTTTTCTGTAATATCTGGCCATTCACAAAGCAAATTGAGGATCTTTGTTGATATGTGATTTAATTTCATATTTTGATGATACAACATGTGAGATTATATATACCGTATTTTCCAGTATATTGAGTGTACCTCAATATAAGCCGCACGTGCAAAATAAAAAACAAAGTACATACAGTATATATAGGCTGCACTTCACTAAAAGCCTCAGTTGTCCACGATGCAACAGGGCAGGAATTTCACTGTGCGAATAAGGGGATTGCTCATATTTTCATCAATTCCCACAAATCTGTCTTTCATAGTGCTGGAACTTCCTACACACAGCACTCTGTGTGTGTGTGTGTGTGTGTGTGTGTGTGTGTGTGTGTGTGTGTGTGTGTGTGTGTGTGTGTGTGTGTGTGTGTGTGCGTGTGTGCGTGCGTGCGTGTGTGTGTGTGGTGTGGTCTCCCTGCGCACAGAGGGAGAGAGAGCGAGCGAGAGAGAAATACACAATCACAGAGGGTTTTTATCTCTAGTATTTTATCAGTTATTTGCTGATTGTGATTCTGAGGAGGAAGATTTCCCAGCCACGAACTCCAGCAGGGCGGCTTTACGTGATGTACCTGAATGCATCACTCACAGCCGTCAGCTGCTGGAGTTCCGGACCACGGAAAGCAGCACAAGACGAACTCACCGAGGGCAGAACTATCAGTGTGGCACAGAGGTGACGAAGGCCCTGATAGGAATCAGGTGTGCTGCCTCACCTCTCTGCTCATAAAGGAGGAGCTGCTCGGACACGCAGGCGGGACAGGCGCAAGACATAGAGTGAAAAGTCGGTTTCAGTTATTTAATAAAAGTAATGGTTGATCAACGTTCTGACTCCGTGCCTCTGTGGGAGAACCCGGCGGGGGCGTGCTCAACTTCCACACTGGCTCCCCTTCAAACCCACAGAGTGCGGAGGAGCGCCTGGGCTCTCCGGCTGAATTCTGCCCTCCTGGACTCAGACTCCACCGCCACCCTCCAGCTTGTCTATACCCACCTGATTCCCATCAGGGCCTTACTCACCTCTCTGCCAAAAAAACAACCAGTGCAAAGCTGAATATTTTAACAACAGCCGACACATTAAAACATTGAGGCCGTGTCGTAAATCACTGACCAATCAGCAGACAAAATCAGACCCGTTCTGTTGTCCTGAGTACCTCAACGGAAGGGTGGCCCGAAAAGCGTCAACCTTTGGAGCGGCTATTTCTGTAAAATCCGCAGTTCTTGCAGTGGAAACCCATTGCAGTGGGTTTGGTTGACTATACCAGTCCATTCCCGCACTTTTTGTGCGATGGCTTATCGGACCCCTCTGAAGGTCTTTTAACAAGCCTGATCCACTTTATCCTCAAGGTCGTCCATCTCTACGCTCCTTGGGCACAAGCCAGGAAGATTTAGTTTCCTTGAAATTGGAAAGTGCTGCCGTCATTTAATGTGCTTTGCATGTTGTTGTGGAGCGGCAATCCAGCTGTTAGTATGTGGACTGTCGGTGTAACAGAAGGCAGTGTGTGGACGGCGAGTGTCCCATTTCCATGGCTGATCTCGCCGACACATTCATCCATCACTCCGACAGCTTCAGCGGCTCGTTAGTGGCTTCATATGCCTCCCTGGGGAATCAGCTAAGGAGCCTTTGGCAAACATTGTCACTTGATGCTGGAATGCACTCACTTCCTTTTCAAGGTCAGAGCTAGGCTGCTCCATGATGGCAGGACAGGAGATTTAAAAAAAAAAAAATCATGTTGAAGTGTTAAGTTTGTGCCTGTTTTGGATTGAGAATTGGGAACACATCACATAAATGCATATATTCATTTGTACGACCTGGTATTAGATTCCAATCATTCATCGATTTTTATAGCTAAAGTTAAATTTGGACATCTACCACATGCATAGTTCGGGCTTGACTTTCTATTTATTCTGACTTCTTGTCAGAGTTCTGAATTGGATTGGTCTCTGTTCTGTGACCAGTGATTGCACCGATTGTTGTTTCTCTACATTTCCTGCCAAGTTTTTCTGGCTGTTGTAGACTAAGCGCGAAATGTGCTCATAGCTTCCAAGCATTCAGTCTTGCCTTTAATAAGGTAAAGATCTTCTCAGTTGTGTAACTTCATTACCTACTTACCCATTTCTCCACAAACTAACTCGGAAATGTACCTTGCTTTTATGGAGCTGACCCCTGAACAGTTATATATTGGATATTAATAAGCAAAAGCCGTGTGTTATTACTGTGACATACCTTTTAATGTAGAAATGAGTTGTTTTGTTGACAATAATATTAATCTGTTTTAAATACAAGACACTGTTATGCTTAAGATGCAAGTTCTTTGCCAACGCTGAAAACAAGATTTGTTCCTTTTTACTTCTGAGAGGCATTTACCAACGACACAATAAATTATCAATACTGATTCCAGTGTCGGGTGCGGTCCGACATGGGATAGGGTACTCGTACTCGTTAAGGCCCCCCCATACAACCCAGTGAGTATTACATGCCATTATTCGTCAACAACATCAGCTGGTAGACAAGAGACGACGAAAGATTTCCTCTCTAGTAGTGTAAGTGCTCAGTGGACCAGGAGGATTTTTCTCCGAGCCTTGCTATATGCTACATGCTACATGCTAATGGCTTTCCGGGCTCACACACCAATGATGCTACATGCTAAACCTGATTTAAAGTCTGACTGATACACTTATTAACAGCGAGCTGGAGCATGTGGTGGCACAGGGCGAACTTGGTCCTTCGGTTCCTCGATCTACGGTAGACAAAGTATGTCGGCTGTAAAGGCCCCTACATACTGCCATACCAACATGAGCAAAGTACGGCTGTGGCGTCAGCCAGCTGCTAAAAAAGGTTCTTGTTCTTCAGACGCTCATACTCTGAGAAGAAGATGTCGAACTTGCAGTCCTCACAACAGGCACACATCTGTGAAGTGGCGTTTTAACTTTTTAACTGCACAGCTTGTTTCTGTAATAAAGTTTCAGTCATGTGTCCAGGCCGCCATGTTGGACTGGTTTTAATGATTGGTGATCAAGTTGGAGTGGCAGTCGAACCACACTTTCACTGGGTAATGTCATAATAATCTGACAGCGGTGCAAGTTAGTGACGTCTGCCGTAGTGATTAAACTACAAGTTTCCCAAAATGGACTACAAAAAGCACATTTGGGATTTAGATGATTTAAACTTGTTCAATGCAGATAATTTTTTTGGTAACTTACATGATCCTTTTCCCGACATCCTGAGTTTCCCTGAAGGCTCGGATGAGCAGGTCCCTTTTAATCTTGTGGAAGGAATTGTGGGGCAGCATGAGCTCACCTCCTTTGATAAAGGAAGCATCAGTGCTATCATAGGCTAAAGGAGGTTCTAAAGGAAGCAACGAGTCTCCTTTCCTTCGCTTATTGAGAATTCAGACAGTCCTTATTATGGCCGCTACACAAAACACTTCTGGGGTTTAGGACTACCCAAACTGCAAGAGTGACAGCCCAGAGTGATGTGTTCAGGAGCAACACATGCCTCGGGGTTCTCACAGCTGAACAAATTTTTTTCGACCAGAGTGAGGTTGCTGAAGAAATAGACCTGAAGAACCAAACCTTCTTGTTGTCCTTATGGAGTATGAAGGAGCCTTGAAGATGTTGGAAGTGTACATATCATTGATGGTGAGGCTGTGCAGAGTAGGGATGTGTGAGTTTGAACGAATCGTTGAAAACCCGCGAGTCACTTTACTGAACAGTGACTCACGAGTCATCACGTTCATTAACTCCTTCACTGACTCATTCTTGCTCCAGCTGTCCAACTGCAGAGAGAAAAACAGAAATGTCACTGTTGTGCTGCTACTCGTCGAACTGCACCTGTATAAATATATCACCTTACCCACTTTAGTCGCCCTGTGGGAAAAGCAGCTGTACTTGTGCTAGTAGCTGCTGCTACTGCTAATAGCTGCTAAAAGCAGCTACGAGCACAAGTAGTCGCTCCTCTAGTGAGAATAGCTGCTACCGGCTCCTTAAGCTCATATGAGGTGGTCAGTGCTTATGCCCGATTCAGCTCACTTCAGTGGCCTTTGAAGGTCACGTAATTTATTAATAGTAGTAAAACTATTTTTGAAATTTGTCAGAAGAAAATCTGAAAAGACACTTGAATTAATTGTGGGGTTTTGCATATGATCATCAAAATGTGCTCAAACGTTGTCCCGAGCAAGATCCTTGGCCTCCACCAGCTCCCCCCTGAGCGCTGCGCCATGTGGCTGTCTACAGATGGGTTCGTCGGTTAAAAATTCACCCAAGGGGATCAATATAGTTGTGAGAATAATAAACATTTCAGTTTGTGACTCTTTTCAGGGAGCTGAGACAACTCTGAGTCATGATGGTACTTTGAAGCTAATATATTCACTATTTTGAGTCCAGCTTTATTGGCTTTCCCCATTCTGAAGGACTTTCAACATCCCCAATGTCACCATGCTTCTTTACAGTCTCCAAAGGAAGAGTTGCAGTGATTATTGAGAGAGCAACAAAGCACAGACACTCTTATCCTGTGCAATTTCCACCCCTCCAGCTCCCCCTGTGGGACCCTGAGATAGTTCCTGGGCCAGTCAAGAGATGTAATCTCTCCAGTGGGACTTTGTCCAGCCTGGGGGCCTTGACCCAGTTTGCAGTGCCTGGTACACAATGGCTGTTGACTTGGAGGCATCCTTATCAGATCCCTGAACCACCTGAGCAGCCTCCTCCCATTTCACTGACGTAGCATTTCTTCTTGGTGATGGCTCCTCAATCCGTCACATCACCTCACTCATTCTCTCCATCATAACCAGACGTTAATGAGAGTAGGACTGTGGACTTGGTGATAAACAGAAAGGTTCAAACAAGACGAAGACTCACTGTCGACCCACAGCTTAAGCTGAGCTTGAGGCCCCATTTATTTGACACTGTCTTAACAATCCAACTTGGTCGTCTGTCCACTAGTATGACTGTGTCCTCCCGTTGTTAATGTTTAGAGCGCAATGTTCTCTGCTGCGTGTGCCTGTGGTTTCATGATAGAACCAAACAGCATCCACTAATTGCCCAATGTGAAAACTAGATTGATTTTAACATTTATGCTATCTCCATTTAAAGACATTGTTTTTAAAACGAAAAAAAATGCAAAAACAATGCGTTTTCGCTCTAAACGTAGTCATGTAAAGGAGTCCTGAGAAACCACCAGCCCACCCAGGTTGCACCTCATAGCCACAGTCACCTTCTCCTCTCCCCTCCACTCGTCCCTCAATCCCCTCATGCATGAGATGATGATGTACTTCTCCTTCCCGACCCTCTCTACCCCTTTTCTTCCAATGTATTTATTTACCCCACTTATACAGGAAACGAATCAAGGTCGGCACACAGTGCGGCGTGCGGCTATTAAGATTCATTGTAATGTAAATTCCCTGGCAGCGAGTGCGCTGACAGGCGCTGACAAGCGCTGACACGGTGGGCAACACGCAAAATAGCCACACGTGAGCACTCTCACATGCATGTACAACACACCAAAGCATATGTTCTGGAAAACCCTTGGCCTGAAGTTATGCGAGGGAAAATGTTCTTCCAGCTCACCTCCCTCCTTGCCCTTTTCCACCACTTTTCCCAGAGCATTTCCCATATTTCAAGCATATGTGCTTTCTATGGCACACAGCAACAATAACGCCATTATCTGTTTGAAGGGAGACCCCGCAACACAATGGAACATTTGTTTTTTCAGTTAAACAATGTCCAAACCAATAATGAGCAGATTTTAAGTTGTGCCACCTCTGGAAGAAGTTCACCACCTCCAGGTCAAAATAACTTGATTTACTCACACAGTTTTAAAGTATAACAAGTCTACGTAAACCTGCTGTTTCCCCATTTTGAAACCCACCTGTCCCCTGATGGCCCTTAGATCAGTGGTACAACTTTTTTCTTGTTTTTACCACCGAGGTTAACCCTCGGTGAGCCCCCACTTCTACCACATCCTGTACAATTAGAAAAGAAGCTGAACGAGCCTCATCACGCACTATATGAACATGCAATGCTCAAGCTGTCTATGTATAGATGGCAGAAAACACTGCTGCTGTGCATGTGCACTGCCGTAGTGAAATGGTAAAAGAATCTCCCTTATATCACGCTTTTCAACTAATCGAGCAGTACCGAAGCACTTTACATCCTTAGTCACATTCACCCATTCACACGCCAGTTGAGGCAGCTGCCATCCATAGAGCTCAATCTTTCCATTGGGAGCGAGTTGGGGTCTTGTCCAGTGAACAGGTAGAGATGGGGAATCGAACCTCCAATCTTCCAATTGGGAGACGATCTTTCATGACTCCCGGTCCATATTCTCCTGGGACTTGGTTTTATTGTTGACAATCACACTAATAACAACCCAACTTCGTCTGCACGCATTGATGCGGTTTCATTACAAAAACAAACAACAGCTCCCACAAGTGACCCAACAAGAAAATGACAGTCTTCAGCGTTTCTGCCGTGCAGTGAAATCTACTGTGTCACATCACAGGATTTTCTATATTAAAAAAAGTAAGAAACGGGGCAAAAATGCATATGGATGGAGAGTTAAATCAACAACCCACATCCTCTTCATGCTCTGATTGACCAGACATGTCCTTTGCTTGAACTCCTCACACTCGCTTGACCGTTTGAACATTCCTCTCATAGTCATTGCTGTTGTGTTTCATGTGAATGACCACATTCACTCGGCGAATGCATTTCACATGTCTGTCGGCCCACAATAACACAACACTTCCACCCCCCCTAAATCTACTGCATGACAGCCAGATTGTACCTCTGTTGTATATGCAGTCATTCTCAGTGCCTTTAACGTCAGTCGATGTTCAAGGTTTTCAGACACCAGGTGAACCGGCAGTTTTTCAGTTGTTGTTAACATTTTGATTCTAGGTAAGGAAACAAAATGGTTTCTCATGTTAGACAGGAAGCCCTCATTAGTCACCTGAGAAACGAAGAGTGCCAAACACCACGTTTCAACTCAGGGCTAAATGTAAAAGGGGTCAGTCAACCCGACCTCAGCTTTCTGTACGGTATGTAAAAATGTCTTTAAAAGTGTGCAATTAATCAAACCTGTGCTGCTTATTACTATGAACCAGAGGCTCCCAGTGTCTCCTTGCCCAAATGGTAATTTAACTTTGTCCAAATCAAATTTTCACACTCATTCGTACACTCTAAAATGTATTTCCATTAATCGTATACATATTTCACATGACACTTTTGCATACATATTAAGCTCATCTTAGAACTAGTGAGGGCACATGAGAAGATATTTATCCTGCATGCTATGGGGTACTCATTATCAAAGAATGAAAAACTGAGGAAATGAACATTACTCATCCAAATAGGTCTCAATGCCTGTTGCCAAAACGGTTGAATTCCTACACTTCCCATTAAGGATGCTCCGATGCCACTTTTGTAAAGGATGAGTACAAGTAGGAGTACTAACCTTTAGCTACTCGCTTATACCGAGTACAGATGAAATGTCATTGAGTCTAATTGATACTCCATCTGCAAATGATAGTTGAGGGCTGTGTGCTGCTGCAAACCGCCTACACACAGCCTGTGTGTCGACGCTACGTCACCTCCAACAGCCTTGCTTAAAGCCTCCATAATACAGCTGTGTTGACAGTACGCATAGCGCAGTGCGTATAGCGTATTGCACTATGTGCACCGTAGACTGTAAACACAGGGGCCGAGGTCATTGTCAATGAGCGTATCAGTCACTCTTTAATCATGCTTCGCATGTAGCATCACTGGTGTGTGAGCCTGAAACGCTTTAGCATGTAGCATGACTCAGCACTGCTGGATCCACTGAGCAGTTAAACTACCCAGTCACATCAGACTGGTCCAAATGTCTCTGGTGTTGTACCAACTATCTTTCTCCTACTCTTGATATTTTGTCTGAACATTGTTTAAATTTTTTATTTCTATCGAGCTCATTAATATTAAATCTCCACACTGTGTACGCTCGTGCTCTCTTGTCTACCTCGCCGGGTTGTATCAGGGATCTTTAATGAGTACGAGATCTATGCTGTATCGGACACAATACTGGTATCAGTATCAGTGCATTCCGACTTCTACTTAAGTCAGAGCCCGTTTTTATTCGGCTCCGTTTCCCTTCATTTCTAAAACTCTGAGACTCCAGTAAATCCAACTTCCCACCTTCTGAGATTATAGCTCGATGTTTCGAGTCGTTATTTCACCGACCCTCTTCAACATTTACTGTACCTGTCATGCTCTCTTTATTGATCTCCAAGTGTTCTGTCTGATATCTGGGAAGAGGAAATCTGTGGGTGTGTTGAAGCAGGTTGCAGTGCTGTGGTTCACATGTAGCAGCTGTCAAAGTGGGAGATACCTGCCAAATGCATGCAGTCATGGCAAACCCTCTGAGGGATTGGACAATCCCAACTGAAACACTGCTGATTAACTGCTCAAGAAAGCTGAAAAAAATAACCTTTTGTAAGCTTTTCTGAAGGTTGTAGCAGTGCTTGAACATCATCTTTGCTCAATGATACTCTATCACTCGATTGGAGTAAGGCTGTGGACTCCCTGTCAAATTCCTCAGTCTGGGTAATTCACTAATGTGAGACAATGTTTCAAATGAGTGATGTCAAAGGAAAAGCTTTTCTCAAGGTAGCACCAGGTGGTTTTATACATGGCAAAAGTGTAGGATTTTAACCTCAACCAACAACTTTTGCAACAACCAAGTACTTAGTAGCTAAATAAACTAATCTGCAGTGTACGACAGATGTTGTCTTATGGAAGAAACGTTAGCACATACCTGAACCAATGAAAACAAATGTATACAAAAATACATTAAGAAATATGCACATAATGAAAGTTCAACAAATGAAAGTTAAAAAAAAATATTTAAACAATGATATATACAAATATTTACCCCTGAAAGTGAGACAATATTATACAACAATAAATATGGAAAATAAAATAGACATACCATATGTAAGCCTGAAAAGACAAGAAACACACAAAATGTTAACCTCCAAAGAAAACCAAAAACAACAACAACAAATTATGCAAAACAAGGCATTTGGACTACATTGAGAACCAGTGTCAAAGATAACATAAAATAGGAAACAGGCATAACACGGGACAAATATCACATTCAACATCATCCCAGATCTTATTTACATAGCAATTTCTACAGTAACATAAATTATATGAACCCGAAACAAACACAAACGTGTATCAGTCATCCATCCTGACACAGACACCATGTTGCTTCGCCTACCGTGGATGGATGGATAGATAGATAGATAGATGGATGGATGGATAGATAGATAGATGGATGGATAGATAGATAGATAGATGGATGGATGGGCGGACAGGCAGACAGACAGATCGATAGAATTGAGTAGAGTATGTGAGTGTGACATGGCTTGAAAGAGGTACAAGAAAAACTGTAGTTGTGGGACATTTCTGGCAAAAACATAGAAATCCATGTGAAGACATGTTATTCGGGCTGAGTCGTTACTCCATCAACAGCAAACTGGTGACACGGTGAGGCAGAGAACTGGTATTTATTCTGCAGCAGGTGGAAGTGGCAATCAGTGCTGATGGCTAGCAGGTGCTTGGCTGGGAAATACTTGGCTGGCAACACAAAACACAGAAGGGAGAAAGAAAAAAAGAACACACCAAAACATAGATCCTAACAGTTGCCAGTGAAAACTGAATGAAGCTCCACACTCACGGTGCTGTCATGGACCGAGGGCTGAAACGATGGTTTTATTCTATTGAAGGTGACATGTTCAGCTCTGAGTGTTGATGTTGAATTCTGCATCACCACAGGAGGCTTCAGGAAACAAGAGGAACACGCTGGATGAACATGAAGCCAAAAATCAGGTGCCAGTTAACAAGGTGGCTACAGGTGCTGGACATTGTTTAAACCTTTAATATGCTGCTTCTCAAAATATGTTGGGCACCAGCAGGGCCGGAGTGGGACTCATTTTCAGCCCTGGAGGCTCAGACCTCAGACCCGCCCACTTTAGACCACAACTTAATAAAATCATGTTATTATAATCTTACATGTGAAGTCGATAGCTCTCTCCTGTAAAGCCTTGTAATTTAGTGTATTGTTTCAAAAATATTTCCAAATCTTTGCAAGTAAGGGTTGCTCCATAATGAAAATGTATTTCAACACACCAACATTATACAATACATCTTATTTTAATATAATTTCAGAATCTATATTTCAAATAAGTGTAAACAGATATCCAAACAAAAATATTAGATTCAAAATAGAGAATTAAAAAAATGAACTATCATGTGTTTTTCAAAGAAACATGACCAACCCTGGAACATGAATAAACCCTGAGCAGTGCCCTGGTCTCTGCCACTTTGTTTATGACATTATCATTGTCCACAGACATGAGGATTTCTTCCTCAAGTTTCTTCTGGTCAAAGTGCTCCTGAGTCTGTTTTTAATCAAATGTACTGTTGAGAAGCTTCTCATATATTGGAAGTAATGGCTGATTGTTTTTTGGGGGGGTTTTGGGGGTCCATTTACACACTTTTCTCAAATGGAAACACAAAAACAATGCATTTTCACTTCAAATGTGGTGTAAATGGGGTGTTTGTCTCATGGTGGTGTGGGACCAGTGTGGGACCAGTGTGGAACCAGTGTGGAACAGCGTCCACCGTCATCTACACACGTTCAATTACACTTACTTCAAATACGTTTTTAGACTTGGAAGGAAACTGCAGTACTCGCAGAATACAAGACATTCACTAAACAGCCCTCTGGCCTGGAATCACACAAGAAAATGTTTGCTGTGTGAGCAAGTGTTCTAGGAACTACATGACAATGTAGATTCCTTTTCCGTCAGGGGGCAAGGATCTCAAATAGGCCGGACGAGGAATAAATGACATCATAATATATGATAAGTGGAACTTTAAATATCAGTTTTCCCTATAGTGGAACAAAGGATTAATATATCATTAGGAAGTTTACATTTAACGAACTATCATTTGACAACACATGACAAACCTGAGAACTGAATAAACTAACTAGAATTTCAACAAAATGAAGCCTCAGTTCACCAGGTACTTTACAACTTACAGACCACAGTCAATTTTTATTTCAATATGTATGTCTTCAAAGGCTTAAAACATTAATTGATTAATTAATTAATGCTGACCACCTGAACTGACCCACCACACGATACAGACAGGTGGTCATATAGATACATTGCAGTTACTATCAGATTTCTCACAGCAGCAAACTGTCATCTTGTGCGCCGGATTGGACTGTCTGGTGGACCGGGTCCAGTCCATGGGCCAAACACCTGACACCCTTGGACTACAGTGTGGCAGGATATCAAGTTTTCTATCTTTTTTTGTTGAAAAGTGGGTGACACAGGCTGCAGAGTGCGCTATTTGTGACATTGCCAATTAATCAGGTTCCTTGGGCAGTTTGTGAAGTCTTTCAGCTGCATCGCGTCCTTTGATGAGGATGTTACCATTTTGTATTTCCCATTTGCTCCACATGAAACGTGAAAGGGAAAGGTTATCTCAGCTGGCCTTGACGCAGACCGCCTGCACCCTGCCTGCACATCCACCTGCGTGTTGATGAACTCATATTATGTGTTGGGTCTGTGTGGTTACTGTGGCTGTGTCCAACGCCAGCTGCGCCCACGTGCACGTCGACGTGTGACTTACATTACCATAACCTGCGTGTGTGTGTGTGTGTATGTGTGTGTGTGTGTGTGTGTGTGTGTGTGTGTGTGTGTGTGTGTGTGTGTGTGTGTGTGTGTGTGTGTGTGTGTAACCCTCCCAGTGAATCGGTCAGAGACATCAAAGCGCCCGCCACCTCTCTCCTTGATAAACGAGCTGTTCCGATGTTTATCGTGGCCTGCTTTTCAACTCAGGGGCTCCCGCAAAAAAAACATCAAGGGATGTAGGGATTAATGGGCTAAAAAAAAAGAAAAGAAAAAAAAGGCGAGAACGCAGTGTGGGATGAATAGCTCAAATAGAAATAGTTTGCGGCTCCTGCGGGGGCCCGGAGAGTGAACGACAGGGCCTCCAGTCTGTTCCTCCATAGTGCCGCGCGCCGTCGTATGTACGTGTCGGAGCGTCTTCTATGCAGGCGTGTGGGTGACTTCACTCGTTTCTCATTCCTGCTCATTTTCAAACAACCACAACAGCTGCAGAATGTAAATGCAAATCAATAAAAAGCTGCGCTTCCTTCTTCGTAGGGTCACATGAAGATTTAACCCTGATTTCACTTGGTAGGTCGCGGCAGAGCTTCGGCGTGCGGCGCTGTAAGCACGTGATGCTAACACTCTAAAATGCCCTGCAGACATTTCCATGTAATCTGCATCAAATATATTTTCCCACAATGACTTTTCAGCCGAGAGCCTTCAGTGATTACGTTTTCGTACTCCGAGGTACTACGAGCTCCTCGAACCTGCGTAGTCAAGCCGGCTTTTGAACAAACTCATCTATGTTTACACTAATTTCTATTTACTTACTTTAATAAAACTTAATATTTCATCATGTTCAGTAGCTTGGAGCCCCCGTTGTATGTGTCTCTTCACATTAACATTGCTGTCAAGAAAGCATCGGAAGAAGTATTCATAGTATGTCCTGTTTGATTGTACTCATTCATGTACACGTTCTTACAAACACAATCAAATGTCGTCTTTCATTAAAAAAAAAAAATACATGGTCCTTTACATTAAATATATTGATTTCCACTCACAGCCTGCTCGCCCCGGCTGTCAGTTTCATATTTCATACAGACTGCTTTAAATTTGCAACATATATATTAATAACCTATATACCAAGTGACAGTGTGTCACTGACTTGCTTACAGCGTGTGCTGCCAGACCCAAGTGGAATTAATCTACTTAAACAGCTTCTTACATCCTCGTTGTTGTTCACAGCTGGTATCCCATGATGCCGCAGCAGAGTCATTGGACTGCGCTTCAATGGAGAACCTATAGGACGATAGTGTGAAATCCCTCAAACTGCCCTAAATGTGCACTGCAAACACGGCGCGTCCCTCTGGGTTTGTCGGCATGTTGGCCCCGTGTCTGTAAATAAATTAAGGTGTTTTTGTCTGAGCGGAGGATTTCTTGGTAAACAGTGGAAGAAGTTGAGCTGGTAAATCCATTACAGCAACACCGCAAGCTGCTCGCAGCTCGCAGCTCCTCCTCCTCCTCCGCCTCATCCTCCCCATCCTCCACCCACTGCTTCACCCACCCAGAGCTCCCGGCTCTGCGGTGAGTTCAGCCCACCGGAAAGTTCTCTTCCTCCTGCTTGTGTCCTGGGTATCTCCGGTTTTCACTGAGTCAGATAAAAACATTAGTGCTAATTACTCATATATTTATTGTGAGACACACATTTGCAATCCCTCTGAAATACCTTGAACACAATTAGCTGTCATACTGACAAGAAAAAACACGTTGTAGGGATTTCTTACCTCATAAGGATCACAAGGTACCATCTTATGTTGTGTTTGGCTATCGATAATGATTAATAACGATCAAAGATGGTTATTAATTGTGTTATTGAAATTTTAATCTGATCTGTTTTACATACTTTGGCAGCACCACCTGTCTTAACAGTAAATGATAGCCAATTCCTTTATACCATCTCATAAGATATACTAAACAGTTAATCGGGAATTTGAATTAATAGTTAAATTAATTACAATTACCAGAATTAACAGTAAAGCTTGAAGGATTTTAGAGTTCTTGACACAGAAGAGGTCGACATTTCATTCATCTTTGTGCTCATTGATAAAACAGCAAGTATGATTCCAAAAATTAAATTTATTTACAATGAAAACAAAGAAAACACAGATTCTAACTACTTATATACAGCTTGGTGTGTGTGTGTGTGTGTGTGTGTGTGTGTGTGTGTGTGTGTGTGTGTGTGTGTGTGTGTGTGTGTGTGTGTGTGTGTGTGTGTGTGTGTGTGTGTGTGTGTGTGTGTGTGTGTGACGTGATGGAACTACAAAACAAGATGGTGGAAAACAAGGAACTACATTCCAAATGGAGGTTATCAGAGAGCAGGAAGTCTGTCCTGGGTCTCCACCATGTGCTGGAGAACAATGGAACATGGAAGCTCGTCTTTAGCATCTGCTTCCTGTGTGTCTCTGCTAGAGGACCATTTCTAGAATGAGTTGATGTGAATGTGATTTGCTTTATAAAACATCAGGAGTCGTCAGATGGTGTTCAGTTACGGTGTGATGTTGTCTTTGATGTGATATGTGTAGGATTGTGAGTTAACATGTTAGTAAAGCAAAGATTATCATGCAGACCCTGTCTATAGCAGAGCTAACGTTGGTTTGCAGGTTGATAGCTGCTCCTAATATCATTATCATTAGAACTCAATCACTGTAATAGAATCAACATCTTCATGAAGTTAAACAGTTCTATCATAGCATCAGGTTTAACTAATCTCAGGTAATGCCTGGTTGTTGTTCCCACTTCCTTGAAGGAGTTCAGTTGTTGCCCAGGCTGGAGGGAAGCTGGTTTCTTTTCCTGTAGTTAGCACCTCCTGCTAACTGTGGTTGGCTGGTTCTGCAGGGTGAGGAGGAGAAGAAGAAGTTGATGATTCAGGAGCCTCCTGGTTGTTCCTTTTGTCCAGACGGAGGAGCTGGTCGCTCAGGTCTGTGATGGTTTCCCTGCTTGGTGGGAGATCAGACTCTGGGTGCTGGTCTCTAGATCAGGGGAAGGTCTGACCCTCCTGGTCGGGTCAAGAGAGGAACTGAGGAGTGGAGGCCTTTGGTTGCAGGCCTCTGCTGTCAGCTGTATGCAGGCTGGGCTACAGCTGAGCTGCTGGAATGCAGCTCCTTTCTCCCCGGTGTTCAAAGGGGGAAGACTCGGGGGAAGACTGGAAGAGAATCTCTTCCCAAGGCTTTTGATGAAGGAGGGGGAATTCAAAGGTGTGAAACGCTCAGTGACTATCAGAGACCATGGGGGGAATTCAGTCTCCTCTGAGCAGAAAGGGGGGGGGGGCATTTGCATACATGGGGCTGCAGTGGGTATCACGTTTGATACTGCATGGAATACTTGTAATTGTAATAGGTCCCTGGTACAACCTTGTGAGTATTATGTGACGTCATCTTTGAGCAACATCAGCAGCAGGTAGGCAAGAGAGGATGAGTGATTTTTTTTCAATATTAATGAGAACGACAAAAGCAAGGCGGACTGCAAATTATGTTCTGCCAAAATATCAATAGAAGGAGATAGAAAGTCCGTACAACACCAGCAACTTAATCACCAGCAACTTAATCACCAGCAACTTAATCACCAGCAACTTAATCACCAGAGACATTTGGACATGCAGAATTAGCCCAATGTTTCTCAGTAGCTTAACTGATCAGTGGTTCAGGTGGATTTTACTCTGAGTCATACTACATGCTACATGCTACATGCTACATGCTTAACATAGACAAACATTTGCACACAGCAGTGATAGTCCCCTGCTGTTAAGACTTTCTGGGGACCGCCTGGCCGTCCACAGAGGAGCCCCAGGCCATGGGCCTGTGACCACCTCACTGTTGGCTTTGTATGTTTTTTCTAAACTAAACAAAGTCTAATCGACCTGTTTGTTGTCTTTTTTTCCGCAAATGACAATCGATAGAGAATTGCGTCATTAAAGCAGAATACAAAATGGAATCGGAATCGTAAATATCGTATCAATTCCGGTCCCTACTGAGAGACATACTGATTCAACTTCATTGTCATGGAGGTCGTCATGCATGACGATACATTACATGGGGAAGGCCAACAATACAAAGACAAGTGTTTCAGTTTATCTCATCTTCATCATGTTATCATAATTAGCTTAATGGGAATGAGACATTTTATATTTTATAGTGGTATATTCATGAGAGTTTATCATGTTCAAAACCGTGTTTGAAGTGTTGGTTATTTCTTCTACTCTCGGACAATTATCCCCCCGCATTGTTTTTGCTTTTTCAGTCTGAAGTTTCACAGTTGCATAACAATGATTCTCGTTTACACGACAATGGCAGAAACACTGAAAACGAAGTCGTTGTCATGTTGGCCACGAGTTGCTGCTGTTGGTTGTTCATGGTTTGATCTCGAATTAAAAATAAAAACACTGTATTCAAAATAGAAATATGTGTATGAAAGGTTTTTTTTTCAACTTAAATATCATTTTGATCCAGCTCTGGAAATCTTTTGATGATATAATTTATTACACATTTTTCAATCTTGTACTTTTTTTTAAATTAAAATTTAAGGTGGTGTTTTATTTACAGATTAGGATCGTGTTTCTTTTCACGTTCAAAGATAAAAAAAATTTCCCCCTCAAAGTTGCCTATAATGATGCTCTGAGGCTGCTGCTCCGAGCTCCAAGATGGCACAGTGCCAGTCAATTGTCCTCTCATTTGAGGCTTTACGTGTCGACTGGACGAATCCAAGAACCACACTGTAAAGCCCTGGTCAGCCCTTCGAAAAGCCGCAACAGATTGTCCTCTAAACTCAGACGACATTGGGACAATAGTCTGTATACATTTTAACATGCACAGTTTTTGTATGATATTTGTGTCATTGTTGTTTTATTTTTTGTTTCTCTTTTTCACTTGTATGTTCTTGTTTTGTTTTTTTTATATATATGGACCTGTGCATGTAATAAATATGTTACAGAGGAAGCAGTATTCACAGACATTAAAGTATTTTATTTTATAGCACTGTATTATTCCCCAGAATAAGCCCATCAGTAGCAGCCACACAGTGGGGGGTGCTTGGGGGGAGGAGAAGGTCTTGCACAGGGGCATGTTTTTTTAGAAGAATTAGAGGAAACCACCACACGCAGGGAGAACATGTCAGCTCTCCACAGAAAGGCTCCGGGCCGTACTTGAACCGACAACACTGTGAGGCAAGAGCACTAACCCCTGCGCCATCATGCAGATATTTTTACAGAAATACTATAATAATATACGTTGTCATTAATGCTTCATATTCTTTCCGTGTGTTCAGCCAGTTTGGATGTATTTTAGAATACATTCAGTTCAATAAACACAATTCTGTTCAACGCCACAAGCAGGAGAGTTGCGCTTCTGAGAGTTTTACCTTCATGGAAATCCCAATAAATCATGTGGAAATTGAATCAAAGATTAAATGCTACACTGGCATTGTACATGGTCACTGTAATGAGGACATTTACAGCAGGTTCCAGTGATGATCTGTAAAAGCTGATGTCTCATATTATCCATCGTAACAACAGAGTGTAACTGTTTCACAAGCGTCACACTTGGATTCCTGCATGTGTACTCCCAAGGCTTGTGACGGCTTCACTCCATTTTTAGATGTGTCTAAAAATGTCTCAGCCAATAATCCCGAATACATTTGAACTATTCCCTTTGTTAAAACTTCAGCTGCAGTTGGCTATCCAATTTCATGGTCTCTTTTTCTGCACCTTTTGAAGTTTAAACACCTAAAGTGGCTCCTATAAGCTTAACAAGGAGACATTAGGCTAACGCTGTAAACCAAAACACGGCATAAATCACCCCGCGAGGAAGGGCAAACATCCACTGTATGTGTGTGTGTGTGTGTGTGTGTGTGTGTGTGTGTGTGTGTGTGTGTGTGTGTGTGTGTGTGTGTGTGTGGGTGTGGGTGTGGGTGTGTGTGTGTGTGTGTGTGTGTGTGTGTGTGCATGCGTGTGTATGTGTGTGTGTGTGTTACCACTGCCCCATTTACCATAGCAGAAGCCTATTAACCGCCTGGAAAGAGAATATATTTATCAGAGCCCCCTCCATTATTAATCAGTGCAGAGTTAAAAGTGAATATGTATCAGAAGAGCTGAATTGGTTGAAACACGGTCTGGATTCTGATGGTCTCTCTGGGAGTATCAACAGTGCAGCGCCTTTTCAGCCCAAATCTGAGCAGAAAGAAGTAGGACTTTCATCTCCTGCTCTGCGGTCTCTGCGGTTACAAGGCCTGTAATTATACATAGATTGATGAAGGGACGGTGGACTAGGTGGTGTGCGTGCGTGTGTGTGTGTGAGTGTGTGTGTGGGGGGGGGGCGTTGTAAAAGGAATGCTTTAGAGAAGATGACACAGTTTTGAGAAAGTTGAAGCGATGCATAGCTTGCTATGAGAGTGTGATTCATGCCTTTCTGGCTGCACTCTCTCCCGAATTTTATCCTGGTCTGAGTGATTATGGGAGTGCAGCTTCACTGCAAGCCCTATTTTTACTCTATTTATTCTCTCCCTCCCTGCAGCCTGTGAGGCGGGTTTCTATAAGCCGGTGGCGGGCGATGGCCTGTGCGGAAAATGTCCCCAGCACAGTCACTCGGAGACCAGAGCTGCCCTCTCCTGCCCCTGTGACTCCAACTACTACCGGGCAGCCGACGACACGCCGGCGGCTTCGTGCTCCCGTAAGTGCAGACAAACCATACAAGCCAATCCCACGCAGGCCTCCAAAGATGAAGTGCACACAAACACGCAGCGTTGCCTGAGCTTATCTCAGCCTCCCAAAAAAAAAATCCAATTTTCTTCTCTAGACCTGATCAAACCTGGCAGTGAACTGGAATCTCTTTCCTTCTTTTCTTCAGGCCCTCCATCTGCTCCGGTGAACGTCATCTCCTCGGTCAACGGGACCTCGGTGAATTTAGAGTGGGATCGCCCTCTGGACACCGGCGGCCGCAGCGACTTGCAGTACGGCGTGCTGTGTCTGAAGTGCTCAGGGGAAGGCGGCCCTTGCGAGGACTGCTCCACCTCGCCGGGCAGCGGCGGCGGCAGCGGGGGCACAGGTGGAGGAAAAGCGGGAGGAGGGGCCGGCATCGGGGGAGGGGGGATGGTGGAGCGCTTGGGTACGGCGGCGGTTCGATTCGTCCCCCGACAGAGCGGACTCAAGGAGCCGTGGGTGACGGTGCTCAACCTGGTGGCCCACACCAACTACTCCTTCCGCATCCAGGCCACCAACGCCGTGACTCACCTGAGCAACGAGCCGTCGCCTTACGCTCTGGTCAACATCACGACGAACCAGGCAGGTAGGGTTCATAACAAGCTGCACATTGTTACATCTTTCATGCAAATTACTTATGACTGTACTCGTAATGTGATAACTCCACCCAAAATTAGCCATATGATATATATTGGCTGTGGTCTGGTGCCTGGATGGAGGAAAGGTCAACCAAGTGACCTTGGTTTGAATGTTTCTGTAATAATAATTCACTTCACAGCCTTGGCCACTGTTTAAACCAGATGTTGGCACACAAAGCAACAAAGCCATCACACTATTATACAGAAATTGACAGCAGAGAGTGACGATAACAACAAATTGCCTTAGGATACGTGTTCATAAAATATTCATACAGTTTGTAGTCTTTACCATCAAACCGTGGCATATTATCGATATGATGTTCTGGTTTCTTATGTGGAAAGAATTCCCTCAGGATGGTAAAAATCTTAAGCAGTGGTGCTTTTTGCCTTTTACAAAATATATCTGTATTACATTAAACGTGCAACCCTGTGATACTATATAATAATAAACCAGATTATCAGGCTTATCTGATTTTACTATCTATAAATCAATTAGTTAAATATTAATCTTTAAACATTTAACAACATCACTTAAATATTCTTGTTTAATCTGTTACACAAAACGTTTAGAGTTCTGCGAGCTTGTTCGGGTTTACAGTGCAGCAGGTTTACATGATGCACCTGAACGCATCACTCACGGCTGTCAGCGGCTGGAGTTCTGGACCACGGAAAACAGCACAAGACGAGGTCACTTTTAGAGCACGTTTTAGAGGAGCAGAGGCTCAAAACAACATGTGTCTACATGCAAAAGTAGAATCTGGTGGCATTAAGCCCGTGAACTTAAAAATCCATAAAGTTTTATCATTTTATAGGAAATGACGGTATATTAGCAACGTAGAACACCAACAGAATATGTTGTTGATCATCATAATCTGAGAGGATTTTTTTCTGTAGAAACATCTTAAAACTGAGAATAATCTTCTGCAAGAACTCACTGCCATGTATTCACAGCTTTGTAAAACATTGATATCCATTTCCTGAGGCAACACATGAGTATGCTCTAATACTAATGTAGTCATGAGCTAATAAAGGGTTTGAAATTGAGAGAAATTATTTTGTTAGCTTATAGTCTTTGAGCTGGAATTCAAACTTGACCAGAAAAAGCAAAAGAAAATTGTCAATCTTCTTGACAATTGCGATTCCCACTTTTTCACATCCGGTACTGCAGCCTTGAGGATTGGCCGATAGCGATCCGATTCTTTTTGTCACTCTAAAAAGTTGTTAATAATATGTGAATGTAATTTGCTTGATACCAACATTTAAAAACAGCACGTTCACTGAACCAGAACTATTGTGGCCCCCTAAAGAAAGAAGGAAACTATGTGAGCACAACTGAAGTTATGTAACTGCTTTGGCTTTATTAAAATGTAAAGCTCACTTAGCTTTTAACAGCATTTGTAAAACACAACAGACCAGCCGCACCATTCAAATGTTTGAAATAAAATAAAAGTGCAACTTGGTGCAAATATTTAAATTAAATTAAATAATTCCAGTTTATAAACTGAAAAGTCACATTATACCTCAATGACATTGCAAAGCTCCGATAAATCAGTTTATGAATTAACTTAAAATAATAGCATCCCCACTAGAATAACGTAGGTAGACGCAGGTTACACGTGATTTCTTTATACACACAATCAAAACAAAACAACTCTACACTGCTATACACCTGAGACCTGAACTACGAAGCGTGATCAACATATCCAGATATCCAGGAGTTTCCTGGGTTAACTTATCCAGATGTGTGTGAAGAACATTTTAAAGAAGGTCCACCCTGATAGCTGTTTTCAAAAAGTTCAGTTTTCAGTGACTTTGAGCACCATTGTCATGTAAACAGACACCCACAACACCATGACGTTGTCCTTTTATTTTCCTAATGTTTCTCTGTTTCTATTTCTACCGTGATGAACCAACACAGGATCTTTATCCGAACCAGCCACTTTCCTAGTTTTAAAGTCATTTCCTGTTTGGCTGTCTAGACGTAACGTCCTTCTTCAATCGACTATCTTAACTCTCATTGTGCCACGGTTGCTGTCGTCTCAAAAACAAAGTTCACCTTCCTAGCTTAGCATCAAGTAATGTACTTCATCGGTTGACAGCGAGGCGCTAAACCCGACGGAGCACTTAGTGGTTGTTTGACTGTAAAGACCAACACTGTTAAAGGAACGCACAGATCAGATACAGGAAGACAGAGACATGACTCCTGTTCAGCCACATCACACTGAAAGCATCATTGTTTATTCATGTTTTAAAGACATTTTTAGGTAACATTCAAGTACTGTAACTACTTTTAAATGGTTTATTGATGCAACAATAAAGAACCATTTCTTCAGCAGGTGCCAACAAAGCTGCTTCTATCTCAAAACACCAAGAGTGTGAGACCTTTCATCAAGGTTCGCAGTGAAGGGTCATGTTGGACTTTCCATCAATTGAACAATACTAATTTATCAAGTATTTACATTGGAACTTTGAATTACATTGATTTTAAACCTTGTACGTCATTGTTTCCCTGACATAGACAGCTGGTTGTGGCAAATGGACTCAGTATGATGAGCTAAGACACTGAACTGGTGGACTCAGACTCAGGACCCGTAGTCATTTATCTAAAAGGCTTTCGTTTGGCACAGAGGGAGGAAGTCAGGGTCTGAATTAGAGGGGGAAAAGTTACCTACCGACTAATACAGGAAGTGAATGACAATATTAGACATGAGTGACTTTATTTAACATTAAGTGCCGATGACACCAAAAGACCTAACATGAACGTACACAAAGTAATGACATCAAAAAATAAAGCACTAAACAATAATACGCACAACGAGACATAACAGGGTCTCCAAATGTCGTCTGACACAAACCCTCGGCAACTTAGGATATTTATATTTATGTTGCCGATTAGCAAAGAATAGGTTCACTTTGCATCATTGTTGCGAGTTGACCTTGAGCCACGAATTCTAAAGGTCATATTTACATAAGAATAGAAATACCACCAGAGTCATTTATTACAGAAAAACAACTCCATAACATTCCTCTAATAAATAACTTTCCTGCTTTTTTTTCTTATATGCCAACAGTGCACAAGTTCTTAAATACTTTTAAAAAGTGCTGTCTGAGAGAAAATTCTGGCTGATATTAAAAACAAACAAAAAAAAGCTGTTGTGCACAAAAACACTGTAAAAACAAGCTGGAACAGCTGGAACTTCCAGTAAACTGCACTCATCTCTCTCTCTGATACTTCGATCCAATTTGTCGCTATCGCCTGTGTATGAGGCCCCAGAAGTGAAGAAAGTCTGTTCCTCTCTGTCACTTGCTCCACTTTTAAGCGGCTGTGTGCTCATACAGGTGATTCAGAGATTTTCCTTTCATGATGCCATGTGGGGAAATAACCACTCCATCTCGTAGTGATACTCACTTTGACCATCCCAAAAACAGATAAAAACCTACAAACATTACTGACAGTGTGGTACATCATCAGTGGTAGTACCTGGGTTCGTCGGGTGTATCAGGCCTTTCAACTTCTGACACGTTCTCACGGGCGACTCGACGAGGAGTGATCAGTTCCCAGCCTGTGTACAAGAAGCACGATTCCACGATTTGTCCCTTTTCATCCACAGCCATCTAGAGGCTTTCTTGGTTGGGAATGCAAGTCCATCCTCATTGGCCAGTTGCGAGCTGACCCAAGGAGGCCTGCTTGGGTGTTTGGTTCGGCTTTGAATATTGTCCCACTGTCACAAAAGCAAATCTGGCGTCTTGGTGGTGGGTGACTCTTACTCAGGCCGATGGTACTACAGATGGATTCGGTGATAAGCTTCAGCACCTGGTTCTGTCGCCAGCGGTTGGTTGTTGGAATGCTGCCTCGTCCAGCTCGACTTCCAGCCACATATCCCAGCAGTGCTTTGTGGCGTAGCTGCATTTTGGCCTGGTCTACCACATCCTGTGTCGCGTCCTTCCAGTCCTCACCTCAATGCCTGCCTGGGACACCTTTGGATGCTAGGACTCTGTATTGCAGCAGCTCCCTTGCTCTGGCAAGGTCACTGATGTTCTTGAAGAGGAGGGTCAGTTTGTAAATGTTGACATAGAGGACCTTCACTGATGTCAACAGTCTCCCAAAACTCAATGAAAATGTTCTGTTTTCTCTAAACAACCTTTTTGTGTAAACAGAGTTTGGCTTCTCTTTTAATGGAGATGGCTGTGTCGTAACTGGGGTTATGTAAATAAAACTTAACTCAATGTTAAAAGCTCACTGAAACTGACGCCAAAGGACTTTTCAAAATGTTTGGCTGTGTCCTCAATCTCACCAAGATTTGTCCACAACTTGAACTGACCAAGTAGTTTTTTTTTTGTCTCTGGTTCTCTGTTGCAGCGCCATCCGAAGTGTTGGCGATCCGCCAGGAGAACACCAGTCAGAACAGTGTGTCTCTAATGTGGCATGAACCCAACCAGCCCAACGGAGTCATCCTGGAGTACGACATCAAATATTATGAGAAGGTACTCCACCGACTGCTACATCTCTGTCACTTAGCCAACACTGGAGTGTTGGTGTTCATTACTTTTCAGGTCATGTCAATGTATTCTGTTTATTTCCTGAAAAAAGCCCAACCTGAGTGTCCGTTCAGGCAGCGTACAAGGGAGGAGAGTGACACAGTCTCCACTGTACCTGTAAGAGGGTCTTCTTCCCAGGGCCTGTCGAAGCTGAGCTGAGATGTTGTGAATACGAAGCAGCAGTGTCGCATAAACTCTGGATAACTTAATCCAGGAGAAGAGCCTCGCTGGCAGCCCTGCTAATTGAAAGGAAATCGGGGTCGAGAGAAGGAGAGCGAGAACGAGACGGCATGGATCCCAACTTAGCGATAGTGACAGTGACAGCAAGCGGCTGGCGGGAGCATCAGCCTGCGTACAAGCTAATTGCCACGCAGAACGAGTGTAAAACGCGGGTTTGGTTGAGCAGACGTGTGTGTCTGTGTGTGTGTGTGTGTGTGGCGATAGAGATCAGCTAATTGCAGAGGAAGTGGCCCGGGAGCTGGCGCTCTCATAGCGCAACAACAGGACGGCGTGGGGAGTGCTGGAGGATTAGCTCCTCTTGCGCCCTGGTGTCTTAATCTGGGCCTCGCCGAAGGGGAGCGGAGGGATGAGGGGGAGCGGATGTCCGGGGGGGGGGGGGGGGGGGGGGGGGGTTTCAAGTGGACGAGTCAGCAATGTGCCTTCTTAATGTTTCTCCATGAGTGTAGTCAACAACAGTGAGTCACGGCGCGTACGTTGGTGGCAGCGAGCACATAGGCGAGCTCACTGAACACAATAAAGATAGAAAGAAGGTTTTTTTTTTTTTTACTGTACCAAGGGCTTCTTTATAATTAGGCTCTTATCCTTCCTAAGGACACATGAATGATTCACTTCTTCTGCTCGGCAGATGAACCTTGTAAATCTTGAACTTATTTTCCCTCCACACCTCTTTAATAAGCCTGAAAGGACGTTGCGGCAGGCGAACAGCCGCCGCGGTAACCATCACCCTGATTGTTAATTGTTTCTTCAAACAATAAATTCACACTCCTTGTTTTAAATGAATATGCAGATTAAAAGAAGAACTTTTCCTGGCAGGCGGATGTAAGAAGCTTCACAGTTTACTTTTTGAACAAGCGATGCAGCACAAACGAAGCTATTATCTAAGAAATAAGACAAAGACTTTCCAGAGTACCTGTCACTTCCCCACTTGATCAAAAGCTGTCTGATGTAATTACCTCCAATTACATGTGAGTGACAGATCAACTTGCATGCATTTATGATAACAGAGCACAGCATGGGCAATAACAATAAAATAACGTAGGTGTTGGTTGAGCTCTTTGGAGAGTGTCAGATTTAGCATGATCTGCCTTTTTTCTGCCTCCTCTAAAGACTCTTAGGGGATAAAGCCGGCCCATATTTTTCTCATCGTCGACAAATCCCATGAAAGCCCTTCTCGTTATTCTGTATGTCTTCTGTAGCGTGTCTGCTGCGCTCGCGCTCAAGCCCACTGGTTTCCGACTCAAGACGTTCATTTAAAAATGACTCACAAATGTATGTTTCATTTCCAAAAAGGCTCATTCACTTATTTAAATGGCAGGGCCCTCGAGAAGCAACACCATTAGATTTAAAGGCGGCGTTTTGTCGAGTCCAGTCTTCTTTCTTCTACAGTTTGTTACAAATTGAGCACTGTAGAGGTTTTGTGGAGGCATGGCGATGTGTCTTGCAGTCCATACACAGAGCTGCAGTCATAACAATAAGTGGAGGTGGAACACATCACAGTATTTTAAGATAAATAAACAGAATGACACAACTGGAGTTTGTTGCAGATACAATGGGATTTGAAATAAAACCGAATAGAATAGAATCGAATGGAATAGAGCAACCAGTAACCACCAGGCCACCACCTCCCAATTATGTTATGTGTTATACCAAGACCATGAAGAGATTAATACACAATGTAAAAGATCTTAAAAGCAATTTCAAAGCATACTGGACTCCAATGTAATACTGATAGACTGAAATGTCCATCCATCCATCCATCCATCCATCCATCCATCCAGGACAGTGCTGAATACAGAATACACCTGGACAGGTCACCAGTCCATCGCAGGACAAACACACAGAAACCACACACACTGACAGTCACACCTCGGGGCGATTTTGGGGACACCAATTTGAAAAAAAAAAAACATAACATTTTTAAATCCAAAGCCTTGAAATTCATGGACCATGCGGAGCTATGTATTTCTAAGACTATTTAAATAGTGTCCAGTGTATCCTGTGTTACCATCGGTGGAGTAATTAGCAAACTTAATTCAGTTGAAAGAGATTTGATTCATGGGAGGTACAGTGATAAACAATGGCTATTAGGGTTTGTTTGTTTTGTTGATAGTGTTGAATTGATAAGTATACTTTAGCTACTGATGTCTGTTTGTATGAATGTCCTGACATATGAAAACACTGTTGTGCACAATACGCATCACATATAGGTTGACAATAAATTAAGAAAAACGTCTTGACAGACACAAATGTACTTGAGAGGTGAGACAAAATTAGTTTATACTTCTTCCTACTCCTTTTCCTTTATGTAAACTCAGACTTTTGCACATATAGACGACAGATTCCTGCTTTCTCTTCATTTGTCTTATTCCTTTTTTCGCTGCTAACCTCTGGTGTATTAAGCCCTCGTTTCTTTTGGTGTATTAAGACCACACGGCCTTGAAGGGACTTGCAGCTTGCGACTTTACAAAGAAAATCTCTGTTTCTGTTTGCATTTTTCCCTCACAGGACAATGAAGAGCAAAGTTACTCCACACTGAAGTCTAAAAACACCAGTGCAAAAGTGTCAGGGCTGAAGCCCGGCACTAAGTACATCTTCCAAGTCCGAGCCAGAACGTCAGCAGGCTGCGGACGCTTCAGCCAGAACATCGAGATTCAGACTGGGAAAGCAGGTACGTGTGTGTGTGTGTGTGTGTGTGTGTGTGTGTGTGTGTGTGTGTGTGTGTGTGTGTGTGTGTGTGTGTGTGTGTGTGTGTGTGTGTGTGTGTGTGTGTGTGTGTGTGTGTGTGTGTGTGTGTGTGTGTGTGTGTGTGTGTGTGTGTGTGTGTGTGTGTTGGTCTGTGAGAAACACAGAAGCTCAGACGACATCTCGGAGTATCAGTGAATCTGCCGGTAAAAGCTGCTTCCAGCCACGAGCCACAGGAGCCTCTCAGCAGCTGAATGTTGTTTAATACTTTGGAAAAAATCCAGGGATGACAGTTTGCTCTGTTAGAAGACTTGGCACAGGAAAGCTTCTCCACGCCAGGCCGGTCTGCACAGCGTGGGCCTGGGCTAAAGAGGTTTGGGTGTCAGGGAGGCCAATAACCGGCCCGGTCCGCCGGCCCCCTCCGGTCCATTGATCTATGCTTTGTTAGACGGTCACCCCCGTCAGCAGAACTGCAGCCGGTCCGGCTTCAAGCAGCTGCAAATCGTACCACAGTGGGAGTAAAAGTCTTCATGAGTCTGTTCACCTGAGGCCAGCGCAGCAAATAATGTTACAGAAAAAAAAACCCGAAGCAATTTTATTAGAATATCCTTCTCTTGTAATGGGGGATTTGGCAATTAACGTGCAGAGCAGATTGTAGGTCCGCGCAGCTCACCACCCCGCCTGGTTGGAGTCCCAGCGCTGTTTCACTGACTAATAGTCTCCCTTCATTCTGCTGCTCACTGGACCCCGACTCCACTCCTCTTCATACTGATTCATTTTCAGCCTTGGAAAACAAGCGGACCGCAGGCGTATCACAGACCAACCTGCTGAGTAATCAATACATCCGAAAGTTTATTAAAACACACCGGTAGCCTTTCAGCAGAGGAGTCCTGTTGGTTTGCCCAATGCAAGCTACAGAATTTCTCGAGGCTGAGTTGTGTCCAAACCAGTGAGAGTCTCAACCGTAACAAGCTGGTAAATCAGACTGCTCTTATCATCCAATCACCATTTTTGTCTAGCCTGAAGCATCTATTCAGTCGATGTGAAAGCTACGTCAGGACAAACGTCCTCCGTCCAGCGAGGCCAAGAGGCTGATTTGGTGATCTTGTATTTTTTTCTTCCAATCAGAATCAAAATGTTAACTTCTACCTCTGATTAAAACCAAACTAAGGGCCTGTCCACATGAGAATGCTGTTTCACATAAACCCACCGTTTTTGGGTCATCGTCCACAGGTTTTAGGAACTCGTAAACTTTTTTTTGTAACACGGGTCCCAGAGTGGGGAAATTGTAAAACGCTGGCTCGGCTTTGAGAAGTGGAAGGGAAAGAAGCACATCAGCACAAACCAATGATGGTGGTGTATCTGGTGAGTCACAGTGCCCCTCAAGGCCTGGGATATGTACTACGTGTATGTGACGCGGGCCCCCGGAGTTTGGGCTTCGGTCCGAACACTCGTTCATTAAAGAGATGCTGCATTATTGCATTTTTCACTGCAACCTGCAGACCGGAGCAACACTGGCTCCCTTTCTAGAGTAATTCATACCAGGGATGCACCGATACCACTTTTTTAGGAGTACTAACCTCTCGCCGATACTTGGTACCGATGTCAGTACTTATTAAATTACATTACACTTAATTCACACTCCATACGTAGAATGTGGCAACCTCCTCCTCGCAGCCTCGGTGTTGATTCTACGTTTCCTCCAACAACCTCGGAGGCTCCAGGATACGACTGCATCTAAAATACGCAGAGGGCAGTGCGTAGCCTCTATCTACAAACTGCTCTGTGGACTGTAGAATGTAGAGGGACTGAGCGCACTGTTAATGAGTGCATCAGTCAGACTTTAATCATGTTTAGCATGTAGCATCGCTGATGTGTGAGCCTGAAACTCTTTAGCATGTAGCATGTAGCACAATCCTCCTGGTCCGCTGAACAGTTAAACTACTGAGCGACATCGCTCCAACTCTGCTGGTCCAAATGTCTGGTGATGAAGTTGCTGGTGATGAAGTTGCTGGTGTTGTACAAACTATCTTTCTCTTCCTCTTGATATTTTGTCAGAACATAATTTACAGTTTGTCTTACCTTGTTAGTCGGAATAATATCAAAGAATATCCAAACCGTGGACATTACTTGTCAGCTCTTGTCTACCTGCAGGCAACATTGACAGATGACATCATGTATAACTCAGTGGGTTGCATCAGGGACCTTTCAGCAGTACGAGTAGCTACTCCGGGCAGTATCGGGCCGATATCAGATACTGGTATTGGTATCAGTTCATCCCGAGTGCCCATTCTTGTGCTAATTTGGGGGGAAAATTGCAAATACTATAAAACTTCCCTCAATAAGGTTGAAGATTCTGTTCTTGTGAAGATTCTGTGAGTGAGCAGTGTGTCTGGAATCGAATTATGAAGAACAATGAAAGTTACAGTGGCCCAAAAAGATCACAACACTCAATAAGCTGCAGCAGAAATACAAAACCTGTAACAAAATTGTTGAAACTACAAAACAATATTCCAATATTCCATTTAAATTTAGCACCAATCTCTCGCAGACAATAAAGATATTCTACTCTATTCTGATATGAAAGGCATAATTGAAATGAAAACACTCAAATTAATGTAAACGGTTTGATATTTGTGATTTCCGCTTTGTAGATCTTAAGTATTGACATTATATTTTATGTGTCAAAGTTCTTCCTCCTGAGTTACATTAAATTTCTTGATGCATTGCGAGGAACAACGGTACAAGTTAGTCCAGCTTTGGTCTCCGCTACATAATGATAATCCTTATATTTAAATGTTTCCTCTCTCACCTCTAGCTATATGGAGTTTGACTGAATGAATCAATAGCTCATTAGTGATGTCATCTTTACAATTGGTTACCACATAGTTCATGTCCAGTTGTTTATGAGAGTGTGTGTGCGTAGACAGAGACGACGACAACATTAGGTAAATGTTTCCTCCTCTTAATGTGATGGACAAACTTTCACACTGCAGCAGCTAATTAGAATTTGGTGCCGTTCTTTAATGAAGCTCCAGATTCCTGTTTATCTTGTTTAACCAAGTACACTTTAGCGGTGTTTGCCATTGTGTGCGTGCGTGCGTGTGCGTGCGTGTGTGTGTGTGCTGACTTGCCGCTCTGTCTCTGTGTGTGATCCCTGCAGCTCCTCTGCGCTACAACACAATGACCATCATCTGGATCTGCATGGCCCTCGTGTCCGGCCTGGTCACCTTCCTGGCCATCATCATCTGCAGGAAACGGCAAGGCTACACTCTACCACACTACCCATCTCTGCTGTGTGTGGAACACTTTCTTACGCTACTCTATTGTGCCTCTGTGTGTGTAATGTTGCTTGTGATCGAATCCCTCCATGTGCACTGTGAATCTCTCGACTATTGCCCCAAAAAGCATTTACTGCAAGTACATTAAGAGTAAAGCTTGTGATCTCAGCAAAGGAAAGCCGAAGATGTGCTCCTGAAATTGGAAGGATCTCATTCAAGTTTTTGTTTGAGAAGCTAAAAAGCCATTAGTCTCCCTCGTCCTGGTGTGATGTTTGGAAAATCAGGTGCATAAATAGCCTGCATGCTGTTCCTCCAGTAATGAGGATACTTTGTAGAGACGAGTGTTGAAAGCTAATGCTAATGGAGCGCAGCCCTCCCTGTCTTTTTACTGTCTTATTTGGCAAATTTTCTAACCCGTAATTTCTACCTCATTGCAGATTTAATTATGTTGATTCACGTCCAGTAGCTTGCAAGCCAAAATGTTCCCACTTATCCCATCAACACCCCCCACCTCCACCCCCACACCCCCACACCCCCCCATCCCCGCACGCATTCCCTGTCTTCGGCTTGTATCTCTGTGGTACTGCACCAAAGAATAAATTTTCATTGCACTTAATTAATTCATACTTCAGCCCAAATCAAGATTTCAGGTTCTGTTCAGTTCAGAAAGAAAACTGATAAGCAACAACTTCAAGATACGATCTAGTCCAGATTGCTATGCCACGACTGGAAGGATCTACAAAATATATAAAACGTTGTACTAAATATTACTTTCATCAATTAGGTCCGTTAAAAGTCATGTTTGTAACGAGGATAAACATGTAACTTACGTTTTCCAACAAAAATCCTGAAGCAGGGGTGTCAAACATTGGGCCCGTGGGCAAAAGAAATTGAACATTTGCGAGAAAATATTGATATTTTAACATATTTCTTCAGAGTAGAGACACAACACAACACTGAGACCCCAGCTGAGGTATGCTGCCATGACAGCAACCTGGAAGCTATCAAACTACAGGAGATGTTTTCTGGACATTTCACTCCATTATTAACCAGAAGTCTCCATTCAAATTGGCTTTATGTTGAGATTGTGGTAGTTTTCAATAGTAATTGTTTGGTTTCCAGAAAATATAGACACTTTCATCCCATATACTCTGCGCCACGACAAAGAAAACCTTTAAAGTTTAAATTTAAAAGGTTTTATGAATCTATTTGACTGATTTGTGGCCACAGAACTAAAATGTGTTTGACATCTCTGATTTACAGTCTTTGTTGGCAACAGGCATCACAACTACTTCCTATACTTGCAGAAAGAAAAATAGGCCTATTTGTACCTTCTTGTTAGTTCCATAACAGACCAAGTCAAAGCTTTCTTTAGTGAAAGACACCATTGTCATCGTTTTATTTAATTATTTATCCGTCCAGTCAACTCGTTTCTGAACAATCTCGCCGTGATAAAACACTAATGGTTTCTATGTGGTTACACTTGGGCACCAGAACTCCTTGGGTAGATTTTGCTCCCAGCAACTATGACAGCGTTTATTTGAATGTCCATGTGGACTTTCTCTGATCCAGGCTCAAGCCTTGGCCTTCAATATCAAAATCCACCCTCCAAACAATGGACTTCAATGCTAACGTGCTGGTAGAGTCGAGTGGATCATTGTTGTCAGCGCGCAAGCAAATACTGCAGCACGCGGCGATGACAGGCGAGGGTCTCATACCCCAGTCAGCGGGGAGCCGTGGGTGGTGGAGAGGAGTTTTGCCGACGGTCACGACATTCTCTCACTCTATGTAATGTAACTGGCTCAGAAAGAGAGGCTACAGGCCACAAATAAAAACAAGAAGTAATGAATGTAAATACTCTAATTTATATTGAGTGTAGCTTGAGGTAAATGTACCTTCTATTGTGATACTGGGATACTCATTATTTTGCTAAATTACTTTGTTGGCCTGTGTCCAATTAAAAAGGGCAAAGTTCCTCATATTAAGTTTTCAGCTTTCAACCACCAAGTCATGTTTTAGTACCAGATTCCGAAGCATTTTTCATTAAGCAAGAAAAATAGATTTAATCTATCTGCCTTTTAGCTTGTGTGATTAAACCAGCTCAAAACATTGCAGTCAAATTGAAAAATTGCTTTGCATCCTCTGTATTGGAGTCCAAATATTTTCCAGAACCGAACAAAGTAGTTATGGTGCCTAATTGTAACTAAAGATTGACTGTGTCATCACATGCACATGCAAGGAAGACAAATTCCCGTTTATTGTCAATGTGATCGATACTCTTTACCAGGAAGCGACGAACACTGATATACAAGTGCATCTTCAAAAAAAACAAAAAACAAACAAACAACTTTTAATTTCAGTTCAAACTGTAGTTCGGACTACTCAAAGCTCATATTAATGAAAAATGAAAAAAATGTAAATATTAGATAATTTAATCACAGGAATAATCAAACCTAGACAGTTTGTTTATATCTTCTGACAGTACTTGCTGTTTTTCCTCCGCTTGCTGCCTCAGTGCTTGGAGGCTGGGAGGCGATCAGCCTGTGGACCTCCTGAGGTGTTGTGGAGCTCAGACCTTCAGCTCATCCGGATCTCTCCTCTTCCTCTTTAACAAACGAGCGGCGGATTCTCCGCAGGGTTCATGTTGGATCACAGCTCAGTGATTCCACCCACAGCAAAAAGCAGCGACGTCTGTTTCTGCGGAGGAGTGGAAGGTCCTGCTGGAAAAGAAAACGAGCATCTCACGCAGCTTGCAAGTGGACAGATGGAAGACGTGCTCTGAAATCTCCTGGAAGACTTTCAGTGGCTTTTGGACATAAAGTGGAGCAGTAGCACAGATCTGCACTCTGGACCTGAACAGCTTGAAACCGCTCCGTCCTTCCTCTACAAAAATAGAAAGGAAATACAGCAGCGACTTTGAAGAAAAGAAAAAATAAATAAATGTGGGTCCAGTTTCTCTCCAGAGCTCTGGTCACGCTCCTCTGCAGCTGCTTCTGGTTCAGGGACACTTTGAGGCTGTGCATCTAGGACTTAAGTCCATTTCCTGACTCTGCTCACTCCTCATAAAGTTCCTTAAATGGTCTTTCCTTCATGGTCTTCTCCAGACTGAAGCTTGTAACCAATTTTCTCCAATCACTTTGTCCTTCCTGTAAACTTTCCAGTAATCTGCTCTGATCTTCAACCTGGCCTCCAAATATCTTCTTCATCTTCAGTCAGGAGCCTCTGCAGTGTTCTGACCCCTCGGATTCTTGAAATAGACTCAACCTTGATTGTAAACATTCTTTCTGCTTTATCAGCTTTATCAAATGTAGCATTTTGCTCAGGTGCAAACTATTCAAGCTTGAACGTGAATGGAAAGCTAGTTTGAAAATGGACTGGTTGTAAATCCATCAGCAGGCAAGCAAAGAGAGTCTGACGCACCTGAAGTCTGTATTCAGACATTAACCCAACCGACATGTACTGTGTTCAGTCTGGGGTTGGAAGTCAAAGTACCCGGAGAAAACTCATATGGAGGGCAAACAGCCATGTTCACATAGTAATATAGTTATGTTGGGAGGTGACAGGGCTAACCACTTCACCACTGCTGTCGTAACTTCAGCCTCCCGTCGTCATTCCCTCTTGGCCCATATTGGGTCGTGGTGGCAGGATAGCGAGCAGGAGGCCCAGACATCTCTGTCCCCACAACTTCCTCCAGCTTTTCTTAGACGACCCCAAGTCACTCCCAGACCAAACCAGAGAGTCGGTCCTGTCAGGGTGGCCACCAGGGGGTGTCCTGATGAGAGTCTTTGAGTTTTACTCTCTCCTGGTGGCTGAGCTCCTCACTCCATTACGAAGAGTGACGTCTCCACCCTGCGGAGAAAACTCATTTCAGCCGCCTGTGTCTGCAATTTTATCCTTTCAGTCATGACCAAAGTTCATGACCAGAGGTGAGGGTGGGGATGTTTGGTGAAACATCTTAGTTTAAATCTGATGACGCTAGAAGACACTCAGGTTGAACTTTTTTTTTCGAGATGCACCTGTATATGAACAGTGAAGATAGTCTCATGTTCACAATCAGTGTTTAGTCTGTGTTTCTTTCTCCACTTCTGGTGAAAATACTCAGTAAGTAGCTATCTGCAATCTGCTTGTTCCTTATAAATAACCAAGCATTGCTAAGTGATGAAACCCTGTTAAGGATAATAATAATAATGCTACAGGCCCGGTTCTGAAGGCTCAAGTGCGGAACACAGACAAGGAAATAAGTATAAAATTTAAATAGTGTTTATTGGAATTAACCCACATTAAGTGAGGTCCAGAGCTGAGTGATCCCCGGAGCAGAGCGGGTGTTGAGCTCAGCAGGAGCCGAGTCTACAACCGTTACAGAGGAGGCACCGGTGGGCGAACGGAAGCGTCGGAAGCGTGGAACAGGTAGACAGCTAGCTGTGGCAAGACAGACGAGACACACATCGCAGGCGTAGAAAACTGACCGTCGAAGTGCAAGGTTCCAGCGCCGAGTGAAGTCAGGAGCCCAGTTCAATGGCTGAACTCCTAATCATCCAAACGATCTTCCCCCGGTGACACAACAGCAGCACAGAATCTCCCATTAGAGCCAGCAGCTCCACACCTGAGAACACACCTCCTCACCACACCCACCTGAAAGGCAAGAGCAGAGAAGCTCTGCAGCAGGGCAACAGCGCCCCTATGTGGACACCGCTGTGCCGGGCATGACGAATAGATTGTGAACAGCTATTGATTCATTAATTATGAGCTCTGCTGAGAGTTTGGCTCGTACAGACGCTGCAAGGTTGTCCTGTATTCATCCCTCTGTGTGTGTGTGTGTGTGTGTGTGTGTGTGTGTGCGTGCGTGTGCGTGTGTGTTTTGTATAGACACTGTGGCTACAGCAAAGCCTTCCAGGACTCTGATGAGGAGAAGATGCATTACCAGAACGGCCACGGTACGCACGTCTCCCCTTCCGTCCTCAGTTATTACTCAATAACACATTCGATGGCGTCTCTCGGCGAGGCGGCGTTTTCATCTCTGTGTAATATACGGTTCATCCTCGGAGCAAACAATTATCATCAGGCTCCAAGTGATTACAGGAGAACACACTCCTGCCGTTGTATACTGTGTGTTCCCCCCCCTCTGCAGGCTTCTCTCCCTCTCATCAGTGCTTCTCCTCCCCTGCACGCTGGTGATGGAGGAAGAGACGCAGACACCACGTTCACTTCTCCACAATGTGACCAAATGCTAATGTTTATCTCAGTGTCATTCCCCGACGCAAGGTTCTATATCGACCCGCACACGTACGAGGACCCCTGCCAGGCGGTGCACGAGTTCGCCCGAGAAATTGAAGCATCCAGGATCAAAATAGAAAAAATCATTGGTTCAGGTAAAAAAAAAAAAAAAATACAAATAAAAAAAGGAAGAAAACACACACACACACACACACACACATACACACACACACACACACACACACACACACACACACACACACACACACACACACACACACACACACACACACACACACACACACACACACACACACACACACAGTGAGAGTCAGTGGCCAGGCTAAGTTAAATCATTGGCCGGTGTAAAGGCTGTGGTGTGCAGCAGAGAGGAGGATGGCAGAGTGGAATCAGAGCGTCACGTCGGCTCTGTCAATCAAAGCTCCTCACACCAGCGTAGAATACAAATACCGCTGTCAGCTCCGCGATTCACAGGCTTTCTCGTACACAGAAACCTTTAGAAAGTGGAGGAACGATCAAAACCGAAGGTTGCTGATGAGTAAAGAGAGACAAGGTTATTAAGCTGCTGTAGAAAATAAACAACGGTCACATTCAGCTAATTTTCACCAACAAGGTAAGACATTACATAAATAAACTTACAAAAAAAAAAAAAAAAAACATGAATAATGAGATTGTAAAAGTCAGTACACATAAACAGATTTCCAAGGCATTCAGCACTCTAATGATTTATTGGAATGTGAGTTGTGGTCCTTCTGACTGGTGCTAGATTCAAACAAATCTTCACTCTCCGGAGTACATTTTTTCGGGAAATAAATCAGACAGGGATGTAGATATTAGTTAATTGCTGTTTTTTCTGTCGCCTGCAAAATGTTTCTATGTAATTGCTGCAAAAACACATGGTCAGAGTACAACAGACCTTCAAGTGACCACTGATTGCCTCATTGTCATTCAGCTAAATTTAGGCTGTCCTGACCGTCTATGTACATTAACTCTGCACAGTGTCGTTCTGATTGGTACGATACTGTATGCACTTCCTGAATACAGGAATATGTCCAATATCTGAGTACTACAATTGTACACATTGGCGTAGATGTATTATAATAATAATATGAGCCTGTACACATTTGGTGCAGATTTCAAGAAAATCTGTAAAAGTAGTTGTTCTTCTTTGGCTGACAATTATTTGGTTTTAAACTGATTTTCATCATTGAAATTGATGAAGAAATTGTTATTTTCATTGGGAGGCAAGCAACTTAATAGAATGGTAACTAATTTGTAAAGTAAAACTTCTTGTAACCACACACAACACCTTGCCTCATGTCATTCTACCATTGTAGCCATAGTTGGGCCCAGATACACTACTGGAGTCTTGTAAATTGGGCATTTCAAACCACTAAACTGTGACTGGACATGTCCTAATGTCCACAGATTGTTGAGGAGGAATGAGCGAGGTGAAAACGTCTCAATGTGGCTTAACGCGCTGCGTCTGTTCCTCTGCCTCGTCTTCAGGGGAGTTTGGGGAGGTGTGTTATGGACGAATGAGGCTCCCGGGGAAACGGGACATCCCGGTGGCGCTCAAGACCCTGAAGGCGGGATACACAGAGAAGCAAAAGAGAGACTTCCTCGCCGAGGCGTCCATCATGGCTCAGTTCGACCACCCCAATGTCATCCGGCTGGAGGGAGTGGTGACCCACAGTACGCTGCCGCTCAGACCACGTATCAGTACAACATTTGTTCTAGAGCCTGGTGTCTACCTGCAGTTCAGCCCGTAAAGCCTCAGGCGGCCAATGGTTTTCTTTTATCTTGAACAATGTTTGCACACTCTGCTCGATTCTGTCTCGTTACAATCCTGTCCAAGATACTTTGTAGAAAAAGAGCTTTTCTATATGTCTGAGGTCTTTGATAGTATTTACATTAACATAGTATTAGAATGACTTTTCATTAAAAGTATTTTGAAAACAAAAAATTAACATAGTATTTGCACATGTCGTCTTTGCACTTTATTGCAAATGTTTAATTATAAGTACATTTACCAGCTAGACCTAAAACTGACTTATGACATTTTTTCCTTGAAAAAAAGTTCTAAACCTAAAACTTTAACCGTAATCCGATCGCAAATTTAAATAAATCACCTAGAATTCAATGACAGTCTTTTACAAGCAGGAAGCAACAAATAAATATTTTGTCTGACAGTTGAATTTAAAACTGGAGTAACATCAAAAGTCAAATTATGTCTGAGAACAAAAGGACACTTGACTCACAGAAAGATCAAGCGGAAATATGTTTCTGGGCGTATTTCCATTTTGTGTCTGTCTGTGTCATTCACAATTTATTTAAAGGCTGTGGTCCAACGAGCAGCATCCATCATTCACAAAAGTCCTGACCTTTTAAGTCGACTGCTTTTGTTTTGAGTCACAGTTCAGACTCAAAACCTGCTTTGAATTAAAAAGCAGCGCCGGCGCAGCCTTGTTAGGAAATCACAGGAAGTACATGAACGGTCGGAACACTGACAGTTTCTGTTGTCTGAATGAATTAAAACCTGAAGTAATAGGTTACAAAGGGAACAGCATGCTCGTAGTTGGCAGATCCATTTCAGCTTTGTTTTGTTCCTCTTTGTTCTGCCAGGCAAGCCGGTGATGATCATCACAGAGTACATGGAGAACGGCTCTCTGGACTCTTTCCTCAGGGTTTGTATTCAAAACTCTCACTCGTCTGTCGACTGTCTGGTGGCCTCAGAGCGAGACGCACGTCAGGAAAACAGGAAAAACATTTAGATTCAAAGAAAATATTCGATAGGAAAAAAAGACAATGCAATAGGGAAAACTGGCATTATGAACAAAAACCGTTGAACAAATAGAAATAGATATATAATATAAATGACATAAAAATACAAATAATGTAAAAAGAAAAAAGAACATATACAGGAAAAACATAATGAATAAACAATATTGAAATATCAACAAAATGAAAAGAAATATGAAAAGAAATATACTGCTGTGATTATATATATATATATATATATATATATATATATATATATATATATAATCGCAGCAGTAAAAGGCAAAAAAACAAATACAAGCAAAAGAAATGCCAAACAGAGTTCCTGAACACATGAAAAGTTACAAAATAACAGTCTGTGATAATCTATAAAACCCAATGAATTTAAAACCAAAAAATCCTCAAGACCAAACCAGAGCACAAACACGCTGGAAGTTAAAATAAGATCCAATAAATGTGAAGGAAATAGAGCAAATACAGAAAACCAACTAAACTAATCCAACTTTACTAATCCAGTTGGGATTATCCCTTTCTTCTGCATTGACCAATCATATTTCTCGGATGTGGATGTGCAGGGACGTCATAATTAGGGCACTTCGAGGAGCTGGTGGGGGTCAAAGGTCAAGTGGTGACACTTCCGCTGTGGTATTTGAACCAACAAACTCCAGATCCAAGGTCCACTTGTCCAGGTCTCACGGCCGCCACTGTCCCTATAGAACATCAAACAAATGCAAAAAATATAAAGAAAGGATCCGTTTCTGTAAGAAGCTGGGACACAGAAGTGGTGGACTCAAATGCATGACTCAGAAAAGAAAAGTCTTTTGTTTGGTGCAGAATTCAAAAACCAAAATGGTGCTAACAATCAGAGTCAGAAATACCACCAATGACGGAAACTCACACAGGCTGACCAAAATCACCAAAGCTTGAAAAAACATGGAAACAATCTGCGACAGGACAAGGCAAGCTGAACAAGTGACAAGGAGACGAGGACTTCTTGCTCCATGAGGTGAAAACAATCAGGCCTGCAGAGACAATCACACAGACATGGGAATTCAGGGTCTGAAACCACAGGGAGAAAAGTCACCTACAAAATAAAACAGGAAGTTCTTGACAAGATTAGACATGACTGACTTTAATTTTAAACACACGTGACCAAAAGGCCGAACATGAACCTCAACTAATATGAAACAATAAACATGAAGAAGAAACCATCAACACACTGATCGAGACATCACAGTTTCAAAACAGAAAATGGAGCTAATTAAAAAAAAATAACAAAAAAATGTATTGAATAAAAGCTGATGCAGAAAACCCAGAACAGAAATGAGATGAAGCCCAAAAACAGAAAGTATGTGTGTATATTGAAACACAAATACAGACATTTAAAAAGGTAAAGCAAGCAAGAAACATTAAAATGACAGAAAATACAATTGGATAAAAACAGAGGGGAACAGAAGAGAGAGAAACAACACAAACAAGAACAGGAGAAAAATATCTAGAACACAAAATGTATTTATGAAATGAAAAACCAAAAACAGCAACAAGGACCATTAACAGAACCCCATAAAAAGAACACAAAAAGATTAAACCAAATAAAGGCAATTCGACTGAATGTGTTTGAAAAAGAACAAAGATAAAACAAAAAAAGACAAACAAGTTAAACATTCAGCATGTAAAGAAATGAATCCCAAACAAGTATCCAGGAATCAAACACACTAAAGACATTTTGAGTTCATTCTCTCACCTCCAAAGCATCTGCAGACGAACCAGACGCAAAGACATGATGCCAAACAACACTCTTCCATCACAGCAGGTTGCTGGGCTTTGTATTTTGAGGCACTCTTTTAAAATGTTTAAAATTATCGGAATTTTCCGTGTTTTTGGTCGTCAAACCTTTGTCAATATGTTACGATGAATGTAGGGCCTCAGTCACGTCACAATGTTTTCAAGTGAAAATTGAAAACTTTCGTGAAAACACAACTTTTTAAAAATTGCTCCTGAGGTGCAACTTTTGAAAAAAAAAAAAAAAAAAGAAGCCCTGACTGCATCCCTATGGAAAAAAGGAAAACTGAATTTTTCCGAAACACTGCTGCTGCACTTGTGCCCCATGGCCAGAGGAAATAGTTCTGCACGTGCTCAGTAGCTGGACAATAACAACACTGTTTATATCCAGAGCATCATGACTCGCTATTGTTCTCTGCTGCATGTACGTCTGGTTTTAAAAAACTAGAGCTACACTTGGTAGAGCGCACAACTTCACCAACACCACATTTGTTTGCTGAACCGATTTAGCATTGCTAGCATGTTAGCCATTTGCTCATATCAATGCTAACTAGGTAGGTCAGGTAACTGAACAGGGAGCGTCTCCATGGCAACAGACACAGATCTCCTTTGATTTCTTCTATGAGGTGCCTCTCCCATCCACTCTGTATAGGAATTTTTTTTTGCTGTTTTTGGGACATTTTTTGGAAACGGTCAGCCGTTAAGATCCCAAAATCAAATTGATTGGTTCTTGGATGATGACAAATCATCCCTGAAAATGTCACTCAATTTGGGTCAGTATTTTTTGGGGGGGTGAAAATCTGGTCAAATACATATATAGAAACCAATAAATAAATGTAATCATTTACTTTGTAAAATGAATGAGCCTCTGTACATTTAAAAAAAATATTTTTTTTTTCTTCAAAGGAGATGGGAACAAGTTGATCCTCGGAGAAAGGCCTGCAGAGTTTCAGAGATGTGAAGCTTTTTCATTTAATTAGATGTAGGCTGATTTCACATTGTCTTCCACTGACTGTAAAACAGCTCCACTGTTTGCTCATGTGATAATACTGCAGATTATGACTTCAAAGCAAATCCATGTCCTTTTTTTATTCCCTTGTCTTTACCGACCTCTCTATCTTGATTAAATCTGTGCTGTTATCACTGTGCTCATCGCCTCCGCCTAAAACTCCTCCTCCTCCTCCTCCTCCACCTCCGTCTTCCTGGCAGAGGCACGACGGGCAGTTCACCATCATCCAGCTGGTGGGGTTGCTGCGCGGCGTCGCGGCGGGGATGACCTACCTGTCCGACCTGGGCTACATCCACCGAGACCTGGCCGCCCGCAACATCCTGGTCAACAGCAACCTGGTGTGTAAAGTGTCTGACTTCGGCCTGTCCAGAGTCCTGGAGGACGACCCCGACGCCGCCTACACCACCAGTGTGAGTTTTCACATCGAGGCAAGCATTACTGCAGTGACACACACGCACACGCACACACACACGAACACACACGCACACGTGGCTCTTTGAAAGGGATGATTACACATAACACGGTGGGAGTGATAAAACACATCATTTAAAAGCTCTGAAGAGATTAACGGAGGATGAAATGCGTTGCTCCCGGTACAGATGTTGCCCGTCAACGCCGCAGCCTCGCGTTAGCTCGTGCTTTATGTGGCACGCCAGGTTTTAGTGTTCCATGGAGAGGCCGTTGTAAAACTGGAGGCAGAAACATTCTGACCTGAAGCACCATGTCATGGTGAAGCTGAAGTTGCCAATAACATCATGTGAGGCTCCTCCCACCCAGAGTATCACACGTCTCACCTGTCGCCCCCTTTCAGGTGCGACAGGTCGATGATCAGGTTCAGAGCCATTCTAAACAAATCGATTCGCAACTTCATGTCTTGCAGTTTGGTCTGGTACAGCAGGATTTGTTATGTATCAATGTAAGACCATTTTTGTTTAGTTTCAGGAAGATGAATGACGATCAGAGAGTAACTTCGATGCAAAGGGGTTGTTTATTCAAAGGTGCAACCGGAGCTCCACAGTTAACAGAGACATGCAGCACGCAAGACACAAGACTTACAACGCCGTCTCTGTAACAACTGGTCAGGGATCAGAAGGCCTCAGGAAATGCTTTAAGAAGTTCTCCTACAGTTGCCAGTTGAAGCTTTTCACTTCATTCCTGTTCTAACAATTACTAAAACGATGTCTTTCTTACAATTGGGTTTGTTTTTGCAATGAGGCCAAACTGGGACTTGTACACGTTTCTATTAAGATTCACCAGCCAGTAGTGAAAGCGACAGGAATGTGTAAGGAGTTTCATCTTTCACCAGCGTCAGGCCAAGAACCTCACAAAATCTTCTTTCAATGTACAAATTTTGCCGAGTTCAGATAAAAAAAGAAACAGGCTTGAAGCGAAATGTCTTCCGGTCTGAAATATCTCACAAATAAACCTGAACACTTTAGAGGACAATTCCATTGAGTTTTTATTTTATTTTTAGACGAGTCTGATGCGATCAGGTCGGAGCACATCGATGTAAATCAGCTGACACGTTTGTCTTCCACGGTGTGTAAAAGCACAGCAATCAGATTACAGAGAGGCGATTACAGCATCACTCGGGCTTTCTGAAGGGGAACGGGATCATAGATTGTAAAAATTAACCGACGCTATAACATCATTAAAGCACACCTCAAATTAATGCTCGATAATGGCTGGAGATTAGCGTGCCTCCCATTACCGCATGGAAATCTTGGGAAGGTGAATAAAGCGGCGTTTTAGTCGGGAATCAGGTGGCGGCAAAGTCACTTTGAAGAAACTCCGAGCCGAGGTTGGTGATTCTAGCGGGCGGCCTGTAAGACTTTAGCGAGACATCAAGAGACTGTTATGAGCTGCGCTCGGAGAGTAACCTTCAAACATTGGAAAAAATGCGCACAGGCAGCGCTGCTGTTTGTTCAGGAAGTGATGCGTCTATTTGTCAACTTAATTAAGTGTCAGTGTTGTATCGAGAGTAATGCAAGTAGTTCACACACATCCACACTGACTCTGTGCTGTTGATGCTTTATTCACTCGCTTCGATGCTTCAAGGTGGAAGATTTCAACCCAAGAGTTTTTGAAAGATCTTTCAAGGGTTAATTTTTACCCAGAACTTTTTGAAGTCAAAGAGTAACATGTATTTATCATGTAATCTGTGGGAAGTGTGTGATGCTCACCAAAATCACTCAGTACATTCCATAATCCAAAGCTTAAATATACATCTCAGAGGGTATATGTGTTACTAGATTAATGTCAAAGATGTAAAAGGTAATAGAAAATGTTCGTACGTCTCGTACTCAGTATCACTGACCTGCAAAGTTATTTCTTATTTGAAAGAAACGTTTCCAAACCTGCCCCTTCTGTGTCAATGTGTGCTACTTTGAAGCGATGCTGGTATAATATGGGACCACAATTGTTCATATTTCGCACCAGGTCACCTTGTTTCTGTAAGGTGAAGAGGCAGAAACACTTCCACAAGGCTATGATGCTTTTATCATGAACCTTCTGGTTCTTTCAGGGTGGAAAGATCCCGATCCGCTGGACAGCTCCGGAGGCCATCGCCTACAGGAAGTTCTCCTCCTCTAGCGACGTGTGGAGCTACGGCGTGGTGATGTGGGAGGTGATGTCATATGGAGAGCGGCCATACTGGAACCTCACCAACAGAGACGTGAGCCATGTTTTTTTTGGGTTTTTTTTTAACAAAATACTGTGTTTTCTGTGCTATTGATGCACATGAATATACCAATAGACATTTTAGGTAAATGAAGCCTTTTTTATATGAAGATTATTTCTTATTAGTTAAAAGCAAAGTTGATCACAGGTTCAGATTCCTCGCAATGGTCCTGTTAAAATAATTAGTTTCAATTGTTTTCAGCCGCATGTTTTCCCTTCTTGTCCGCATGCAGGTGATCAAGTCCGTGGAGGAGGGCTACCGGCTCCCCGCTCCGATGGGCTGCCCCGGCGCTTTGCACACGCTCATGTTGGACTGCTGGCAGAAGGATCGCAACGAGCGGCCGCGCTTCTGCCAGATAGTCACCATCCTTGACAAGCTAATCCGCAACCCAGAGAATCTGAAGTCCATGGACACACTCTGCAGGTGGGTGAGAGCCTCAAAAGAGCCACACGCAGTAATATTGTGCCGCACGACAGAAGAGTCTTTTGATTTAATTTGGCCAGATGACTTCGCCAACATCTAATCAAATATTGGTTGATGTGATTAGTGGATTAAGCTGCAAATCAAAGCGGGGCTCTGCCTACGAGGGCCTGAGAAAATGATCTCCTGGCCAACACGTGGGGACAGACTGTCATGGCGACTAAGTAGGCGTCCTGGCGCTAGAGGCAGAGTAAATCCCATCTCATCCAGCTGCAAAACAAGGGTGCGGCAGGACTAAATTGACCGAACGCAAAGTTTCCTGCTCAAAGTTCCTTTGGCAGATGAAGCGAGCGGCCGTTTTCCAATCAGCTCATCCTGTGATGGACGCGTGCTTGTTAAGTGAAACGCCGGCTGTGATATTGACACTGATCTGTGGCGAGTGTGGGAGCAGGTCAGAGAAGACGCTCAGCCCAAAGCTGGACCGGGGTAAATTGCTCGGTTCAGATCCAGAGGTCCTGCGGAGTCGGCGGTGCGTGGCCTCCAGTGAGACTGTAGGAAGAGACAGCAGAGGATTGTTGAGGACTTCTCCCTGTATTAATCTACCCAAAGCAGCCATCCTGCAACCATGAGCCGCCACCTCTTCTCTATCATTTTAACTGCTATTGATTTTCTGTCTTAGATTGCATTCCAGCCCCCCCCCCCCCCCCGACTCCCCACCCCCACCCCTCACTCACATTCTGACTCCACTCGTTCCCAGACTCTCTCCAGCTAATCTTTTTGTCCTTCCATTCATCTTCCTCTCTCTTTTCTCTGCCAACCCACCGCCATCCGTCTCTCCCTAGTTTAAGCAGTCCTCCGCTGATGGAGAGAGCTATCCCCGACTTCAGTAGCTGTAACTCAGTGGATGAGTGGCTGGACACCATAAAGATGGGCCGCTACAAGGACCATTTTGCAGCAGGGGGGTACCACACTCTGGGGCATGTCATAAGCATGAACCAAGGGTGAGTACTGAGGTGTAAAGGTGAGAGGTAATGAGGCGCTGTCAGTAGTCGTTGGACCGTCACAATCAAAAGTTGGTTGAACACTTTACAGATTAGACAGATTTTCTTTAATTTCCATTTCTACACTTTACTTTTGACTCTGAACAGAGTCACAGACTCTGAGATCAACTGGTACATGTCACTGGTAACATCATTTGATCATTGACTAGTCTCATGAAAGGAAAACTCCTTCAGCAGAAGGGAACCTTCGGCGGAACGGAACTCGGAGTTCCTTCCTGCGTGCATCTCTTCAACACACAGGAGTCAAACATGTTGCCCGTTGACCAAAACCGGGCACAAGAGGATTCAATCCGAGGAAAATTGACTGCTGTACCTAATTTGCCCACTGTGCTGCGTCGTCTGATCCGGTGAGATTAGAGCATCTGGAGTCACTGTAATACCCAGAGATCAAGTCTGAGTCCTTGATGTGTTGCTAAGCTCTGAGGTAACGTTCAGAAGTCATATGAAATCAGTCACATCACAGCCTCCGACAGCTGGAGATCAGAAAGACCACGAGAAGCTCCTCCATGCTTCTATCTCCAATAAACTTGACGACATGATCCCGTTGGTCTTTCCATTGAACTGCATTAAGACACCAGCAGGCAGCTGCAGTCACTCAGAGTGATGCAGCTTGTGTTCTGACCAAAACATTTTTAAAGAGTCCAGAGCATATTGAAGCATTTCCACAGTCAAACACACTGACTGGCATCAGAATGTACCATTGAAATTGTAATGGAACCTAAACAGTCAAGCTTTCTTTGAAGTCCTTTCTTTGAAGTCCTTCAAATTCTGGTTTTCTATCTGTCCTTCTATATTTTTCTACTCTTTGTTCCGTTAATACATTTGCAGGTGAACTGTCGACGACAAATATATGCTGGTTCTTTCTTTGGTTTGCTCTTCTTTTAATTTATTTTTGTTTCCCTCTATTCCTTCTTTACTGGGTTGATTCAAGTATTGGAAGCATTGACGTCAAGTCTGTTTTGATGTTTAGCGACCGATAAAGTAATAATAACCAATAATGCACTAATTATTTCTAATATAAATGTTCATACATTTATTTATTTATTTTTACAATTGATTTACAATTTACAATTGCTTCATAGTAAGTATAGTCAATTAATGGACAGGACAACAATGTCATCCACTAACCCTATTACTGATGAGCAAAAAACACATCTGATATTTATGGATTTTTATATTATTATCTGCAGACTATACACATTTTACTAGTCCTTTAATTTGTTTAAAATAACTGCCAATTATTGTGCAAAAATGTTTTTGTGCCATTGGATCAATATTTTATGACACTGTTTGAAAGTTGTTGTCTTTATTATACCGTTTTTCAAAAAGCCAAAGTGATTATGTTAATGAAAGTCAATATATTATTGGCTAATATAAAGATGTCTTTTGCTAAGCACTAAGAGCAGGCAGTTATGTGAAAACATGAACAGATCACAGTCACTACTGACCCCTAAACTCATTGTCAGTAGTGATGGTGTTAGAGTACATAAGTCTCCCGTTGGTTTCAACATTGAAGGCATGAATTACATTGTTGGAGGAAGCCGGAGAAAAACGTACACAATCAAAAACAAAACTTTTTTGTTGCTGAATCACTTGAGGAGATGATGGAAGAACAGTTTTACTGCAGGCCGATAACCACTGCTATCAGATACTATTGATTTTGCTGTGCTGGATTTCCTCCCTGGTATCTTTGATAAAAGTTCCACACGATCCCTCATCCACCTCACCTCCTCCTTCAAATACAGACTTTCTTCCACCCAGTCAGAAAACTAGTCCGTTCTCAGGTACAGTAGCTTTAAATAAGTACAATGGTGTTGTTAAATCCTATACCAATACCACTTTTTAAAAGGACGAGTGCCAACCTTTAGTTACTTGCTGATACTGGTCCCGATACTGATACTGATACCGATACCAGTACTTATTAAATGCCATCAAGCCTAATTTGTCTCCATAAGCAGACATTTAGCAAAGGCTAGGGATTGCCATAAACCACCTCCATGCAGCTTCTATGTTGACGCTGTGTCACTTCTAGTTAGACTGCGTCTGCAGTACCCATAGTGCAGTGCGTAGCATCTGTCTACCTGGTCCAGATGTCTTTAAACAGTCATTTAACAGAATCTCTAAACAGTGTACATGACTCGTCCTCTCTTGCATATTCACAGGCGACATTTCTGATGCATGATGTCACATAATACGTTGTTTGTAACAAGTGCCTTGCGTAGTATCGGACCCTATAATCAATACTGGTATCAGTATCGATGCATCCCTAGGTTAAGCTCTTGTCTCATAAATGAATTATCATCCTGGCCTCGTCGTCGCTGAGAGTCTTCAGTCCCCAGGAGTCCCAGACTGACTGTGTGTGTCTGTGCTTGTGCCGTGTAGGGACATGCAGCGGCTCGGCGTGACGCTGATGGGCCACCAGAAGAAGATCATGACCAGCGTCCAGCTGATGAGGGCGCAGGTCCTCAACAAGAGCGTGCCGTCGGTGCATGTATAAACTCCCGACGGGGAGCTTTCTTTGTGCCGAACATCTGGGAACACTGTCTTCTGGAAGTTCTGGAGGGACTCCACAGGAAACAAGAGAAGATTAACAAGAGGAGATTTGTGGAAACGTTACAAGACTTTTCCTCAAGAGGGTAACGAACAAAGCACAGGTGGTTTTACCTACGGAGGAAGTCAACCTTCAGGAGAAGTCCAACCTTTCTATTTCTTTTCCAACCTGACACGTTTTCAGTCAAAACGTCATGTTTATAAATGGAAAGACTGCCTTAATTATCACAAATGATTTTAATTGTATTGTCTACAAAGAGAAGATAATTTATCAATCATGAATCTATTGGAGGAATATGATTTAATGAAAAAAGAGGAGAAGACGAGGTTGACGGGGAGGATGAGGGTGGGTGCTGACACCCGTCTCCTCTCCCAGAGCAGCAGCTTGAAGACGATGAGGACTGAGCCAGAGAAAAACATAACAAAAGTAAGGAAAAGTGAGATAGGGCTCACCTGAGTTGCCAGATCGTCTCCACAGCGGAGAAGACCTATTTCACCCCAGGCTATTAATACCAGCAAACAGGCACATTTCTCCACCACCCAACCATGATGAATGACCCCCCCCCCTCTCCCTCCCCCCCTCCCTCCCCCCCTCCCGGAGAGCCCAGAGCCTCCGCATCCGCTCTCAAGCTGCACGGCGCACAACAACTGTACGAACAAGATATGTGTGATTCAGTTTTGGTGCACTTTAGTCTACAGTCTCTCGGCGTTGTGGAGGCTGGACAGTTGGGTCACCAGCCGGTGACGCGGCATTCGTCCCGTCAACAGTCAATAACGCACACACACACGTAGAATAGAAAACCCCAGAAGAAATAGAAATGTGTAATGCTCGGCATTGCTCATGTAGCTCATTGATGAGATTTCACGTAACACTTTATAATAGCTATTGCCAACATTTGTCAGTTTATTGATTCATTTAGTCATTTTTTGTTGTCAATGACTTTCTGGCTAACAAACCAGGTTTGCAGTCTGTAGTCAATGCTATATTCTGAGCGGTAATATTACTTGGATTACTGTTACTTCGTACCAACTAATGCTTCTTAGAAGATTATTGCCTGGTTTATTGATCAAAAAGGGCCGTTGCTATACAAACTGCAAAGCAGCATCACGTTGTAATTGATCTCCCACGCTGAAATGAAGTCTTTCTTTTTCTCAAATCTAATTGTTGCAACACATTTCAACCAGTACAGAGCAGTGTTTCCCAAATAGCTTTGCTCCTGTGCTACTTGTGTTTAGCTTGCGTGGCGCAGCGTTGCAAGTAGCTGAAAGTTTCAGCTTCAGTTAGAGACAAATTCACTGCTCCGACAACTCGCCAGAGTTCCTGTTTTACTCCCAGACTTCTGAGTCACTAAGCTAAAACGTTACCATTTAGCTCGCGACACATTTGAACCTGTAGAAGAGCATAAATGTACCACAGGTCTGAAGAAGACCACTGGTCTCGTCAAGAGTTTGTATGTGTACAACTCATTTCCTGTTTTAGCATTTAGTTTGTATCTGAGCAGCAGGAGAGACTTATTAATTGACACTTATTTGTTCATAGCTACCTTATATGTGTCCTTTTTCAATAATTGATGGTTATTATAAAGTGTTACTTATTTTTTGTTACTGTGTCACATTTTAAAGAAATTATATAATGAAAGTACATACTTATGTGCATAAATATGAATACTAAATAGTATATTGGCCACTTTCTTTTAACTATTGCAATAAATCCTATTTCGAATGTGTTTGAAGAATGTTTGTGAAACATTCCAAATGCACGGCAGTTTAAAATGCATTTTAAATCAGGTTTACATGTAAAAGAAGTGTATATCAAAATGCAGTTTCGTATCTTAGAGAGAGTAGTTATCTGACAAATTAATAAATCTGAAATTTCCTTTTGAAGAATGTAGAAAAAATATACATAAATCTAATTAATACATAGAGTCTAAGAGGTGATTATTTTATCAAACCAGTGAATTCTATTTCACCAATATTGAACAAAGTTTTAAAATATAATTGAAATTATGTTTTTATGCAGTACAAAGTTGTTGTTTTTTCTTCTACATTTAGTTTGCAGGAGCCCTGACACTATGAAAGTATGTTGGTCTTTCTTCTACCCGGCCAGCTGCAACACAACTTATTTAGGCCCCATTGACAACGCTTCAAGTGAAAACGCATCGTTTTTACTTTTTAATTAATTTACACGGCAACATTTTGAAAACAATGTGTCTTTACATGGCGATGACAAGAACATTTGAAAACGGCGTAGTTTTCATGCTGGGACACTCGTGGGTGTTGTTGTGTATTTTTGTAATGAAACCACACACACACACACATGCAGCAGGGAACAATCCGCCCTAAACAGTAACAATGGGAGAACATGAAGATTCTAGTGGACGACCAAGTTGGATGGTTATTACGGTGACTTTCAAAATAAAACTACCAAGTCCCAAGAGAATATGGACTGGGAGTCAAGACACCACGGAGGAAACATAGTTGTGATTGTAATGTCCTGCTACTGAGCATGTGCACAACTACGAGTTACTACGGCCGTAATGCGTACGATCAGCAGCAGCATTTCACAAAATGTGTGTTCTTGCTCGTCTCCACAAAGATGGAGTCGGAGCCTTTTTAAAAAGTTTGGTTTTCAGTTTGTCTGAGCACCGTTGTCATGTAAACAGACCCCGAAACACATCTGAAGTTTTGTGTTTTCACAATTTTGTCGTGTAACTGGGCCTTAAACAGCAAATCTGTGGCTAATTGACTGAATAATGGTTCAAATGAAACAGTTTCCGTTATTTGGTGATTTAAACGCAAAGTGCTAATTCGCAAAGCAGATATCTGATTTCTTGTCATTGCTCCATTTTATAAATTCAGAATTAGTCACACATAACAATGGATAAAACAAAAAACTATAAAAAGCAGTGAAAATGTTATGTTGACAGATTTGTATTTTTGTGCTCATTTTTTTTAATGGCAGCAGTTTTAAATTGTCTGCTGGAGCCCGACGTAATACTCAGTGACCTGAGTCGTGAGGTACCCTTTGAGTACAGGTTCAAAAGGTCCCGCAATTAATTACAGATTATGAAAAGTGAACGAACGAAACATTATTGATTAAGATTTTTAACCAAGATCCAATTCAGTTCTACACTGATGGATCAAACATAAAATCTCTTTTAAACCAAAGGCTTGTACTAGAAAAAAATTTACAAATTTGATATTTGGCGTCTGAGAGACACACAATAACACACTACTCCAGTTAGCACATTGCCTACATGGATATTGAATGTCGGGTGTGTGTACCACTTTGTGTCAAAAAGGAGTTTGTGCTAGTAGAACTAAAGTGAACTAAATTAACATCAACCTTAACTGAATGTCTCTCAATTTTATTGTGTTGTTTATGCCTTCTCTTATCTGTTTTTACACAATTAAAAAGGAGGTGCAAATCAGCTTAGTTTTTTGTAAAGATACACTGTAATTGTCCCCCGTCCCCCCCCCACGTATTTTATTTATGATAACACATTTTCTGTGTGACACCCACTGTTTGGTCTTGCAGTTTTTTGACAGGCCATCACTCACACATTGCCTTTTTTTTTTTTTTTTTTCCTCCCCGATGTCATTCCTGTAACACTCTTATATGTTCGGTAACTTTCTGCGCCAACAGATAGCGCTCCATGGTGTCGCGTTCATTTTGTGCTTGAGGGGGCTCGTCGCTCCACTGCAACACTCCGTGGCGTAAACAAGCAATAATTAACAACAAAACTCTCATCTGTATACTCCTGTTTGTGTGTGATGTCACTTCCCAGAATTATTCTTCATGAATCGACCACAAATAAATTTGTATGCGTTAGCATGTAGCATAGCACACTTCATACAGGATCTTAGGCTCCGTTTACATGACAACATTTACATGAAACATTTTTATGTTTTTTAGTTTTTTCTGAAACGTATACGTCCTTAAAACGTTTCCAGAACGTTCCACCTTGGGAGCTGTTTCCATAAACTTTTTTAATGACACTGAGCACCATTGTCATGTAAACAGACCCCCCCCCCCCCCCTCAAAAGGTCAAACAGAGCCTTAATAAATCAAGGCCAAAGTTCAGAATAAAGTGACCAATGACATTAAAGGATTTGATCATTTGTTCATGGACGTAACGTAAAAGAATGCACAGCATACCGTCATGTGTCAGGTGGACAATTTATGTCCGGCCAATAAAAATGTGTGACATCGTATATGATTGCAGGTCCCAGAGCCAATCCGGGGCGACATCCCGAACCTGATTTGATTTACAGAAGTGTGATAGTGAAGCTATTTGCTTTATACAAAAGCATATATCTTATATCTCCTGATCACATGACACATGGATGATTTGTGACGCTGCCCCAAAAGTGAAGCTAAAACATTTCAGTTGCCACCTTGTGGTTGGTTATGGTACAGCATTTTTTTTTTTTTTTAGCGTCAAGCCCAAAAAAATAAATCACCTCAAAAGCATTTTGCACAGTTATGATTTCCTTCACTTTCATTTGAATGAACTGGCAGCGGGGAAGTCAAGGTACGTACGGTCACTCCTCAATATTGTGAGTTCGTCGTTGGATCTATGCAGACTCTGCTTTCATTGGAGATTTTTTGGCTTCACTTTTGTGTTAAGTCGAGCTATTCCATCCATCTTAGCTCATAGTTCAGGGTTGTTGATAGCATAATCCCCAACAAACTTCAGTTTTACCGTTTGAATTGCGTTTTAGCTTCTCCCAAATGAGCTCAGCATTCAGGCCCAGAAAATTATCAAGTATGACACATTTTTATATTTACCACGATAATCCCTCGAGTATTGTTCTTTAAAAGTCCTTCAATATTAACCTAATGTTAATACACTGTTAATCTTTTTAGCTTGCAACCAAAATTAGACATATATTATAGAGGATCGTCCAATATGCCCAAATTGCTGTTTCAGCATCTTCTGAATAATAATTTGCTGGGAGGGGTCGTTACACTCTTATTCTCTTGGCATTTATCAACGAAATGGTGCAGAAGCTCGTCTAATTGAGGGGAGCTTCCTTTTGAGATCGACGTCAGCATTAATACTGTTGATTGCAAGGAATCTGCACCCCAGAGTGCAAACCTGAACACACTTTCACTCCGCGAATGCTGGGACTAACTATAGTATACATAAGCTACTCAGACTGTAAAATAAAGTGTTACTTCTGATTAAATGTGACCACACCGTTTGCCTGAGTGTCGACGGCAAGCTGAAGAGGAACGTGTAAGTAGAATGTTTATGTCCTAATGCTCCCAAAAATGACATAATCATCCCTGGTTTATTACCCCCCCCCCCCACCCCCCCTCCGTGCCATCAAGAGAATGTCTTCTTGTGCACCGCGGCTTTAGGTTTTCCTCTAGATGGTTGATGTCAGTTTTTATTAGAGAAGAACTTCATGATATTTCTGGAAATTGTATTATAGTGGCATTTCACAACTTTATTTTCTTCTTGGATGCTTTTGAAGACACTGGACTTGAACTGAAAACCCATATTTTATAAAGTTAGGCTATGTTTTTGCTAGATGAATTGATTTATAATGTATACAGCGAGTTCAGTCACTGGGTGGAGGGAAAAAAAAAATAACAACAACCGGATTTATCACATTTCATTATTTATTCATGCTCATTTGTTTTCCAAATAATACAACTGTGAGAGGATTTATTGCAGTTGATGAATCATCTTTGTTGCTAATGATGAATCATAAATGTGCAAACTGTCAGTAAATACACAATAAAGGAACGTTTGTCTGTGTGTGACTGCAGCAGTGGGTTTCCAGAGTCTTTGTGATGAACTGTCACCGTGCTACCTTCACCTCCAAACACCTCCGCAGTTGAGACCAGGCATTTCCCCAACCTGTGCCTGCTCTGCAATTGTGAAAATTTGTTCTATGCACTTTAGCGGCGAGTGAGTCCCTGTCCTGCCCTGGGCCCCGTTTACACAGGAAAGTCTCTGTTGTGTTTTTGGTGTCCGTTTACACGACAACACTGCTCAGACACACTGAAACTTTTTTGGAATCCGCTCCCAAAGTGGAACTTTTAGGAAAACGCCTGGGGCTCGTCTCCTCAGAGACAGAAGAAATGCTGCCCTGCAGCGACCAAACAGTAATAACGATCCAACTTCGTCGTCTGTCCACTAGATTGTCCATGTACGGACATTGTTGATGTTCACAGTGGCCACAAGTGGTCCAACATCAGATCTACATTGTTTTCAGTATTTTTTGCAATTCTCGTGTAAATGGACATCATTTTCATAACTTTGTTTGGAATGTGTGAACTATTTCTGAAACAAAAGCGCAACAGTGATGTAGTTTCACTTGAAATGTTATCATATGAGTGGGCTCTTAGAGGCAATCAGATGGACTGCTCTGTGTTGTGGTGCATTTTAAAGTTTACCAGAATCCACATGGGAAAAATGGGAAATATAGAGCCATTGTTAATGTCAATACCTGTCTGAGTGAAATTCATCATTATACTCACACAATACATTTTTCCAGTATTTATATTTGGCAGAACATCCCCGGTCTGTTGACACTGTAGCGTCACTGAAACTCCCGAAGATTCCCGAGTGTCACAAGATCCTGTACACTCGGCCTCGCCAGCTCTTGATTCGCACTGGAAAAACCATCTGCAATCAGTTTCACAACATTGAAGACTATTATCATGGTTTGAAGTCTCTTTCTTTGAGAAAGTCTGGCTTTTTTTCACCCTGAATCGGTCAAATGTCGAACAAGACAGTGTGACAGCCTGAGAAATGAAAGCTCAGGATGCCGAGCCTCCTGAAGCTCTGGTTTACGTGACAACATTTCACATGAAAACTAACCTTTTGTAGTGTTTTGGTTTCACAAAAGTTTCCCATTTACACATTTTGAAAACTATGTCTATTTACACAGAAACACCAGAAATTGCCGAAATCAATGAAGTTTTCATGTTGTGCAAATGTTGAAATCGTTGATTTGCTGCTTCAAGTGACCATTGTCCAGCCACATCGAATTACATTGTAGTCGTGTCGTATATGAGGAGTAACATTTGTCATTCAAATTCAGATTTCTGTGTATTCAATAGTCATTAAACAAGAGATGTTCTCTGGAGCTCTCTGGAGCATGGAGTCCCAGGTGTGTGACAGGATGTAGGCCCCCTCGTCCCGGTTGATGGTGTCCCACTTCCTGATCTCTCCGGCCTCCTTTATCCACCGTTTAACCTTGTTTTCCTCCGGTGTGATGATCCTTCCTTTCTGACAGGTCTGTCAGGTCGGTCACCTGATAAAGACCATCAGATGATGCTCTGAGGATGATGCTACAGCCGCAACCGAAACATGTCAGCCAGGTATAAAACGTTTCCTGCATTCATAGCAACAGTTAGTTCTTTAAAATCATCTACTGTCTATTGCATGGGATATCACAGCATCTGTCTTATCCATGAAAGCCAACAGGTCTTGAAGGCACGTTAGTCCGATGGACCTCAGAGAAAGAGTTACTGGAAGCATTTACTCAAGCTTCAGTTAGGTAATTGGCTTGTGAGATCAATTTGAATGAAAATCATTCCTGTGTTTATTAAAGGTCGAACTGAAGGAAAGTAATCTTGCAGGTAATATTCAGATTTACCATGAGGTTTGATCATGACTCAGTGTGAACCTCAGCTATGCTGAAACTATATTACTCTCCAAATCTAACGCTGAGAACAACCAGCCTCCCCGTCGCTCACCCAAGAGCTTCTTTGTTTAAACAGCCATTTTTTTTTTCTTTTTCTGTGGGAATAAGCCGTGACCCAGCTCGGGAAACATCATTGTGAGCTGTGCATAAATAGGGAATGGGCTTGATGAATCTGTGTCTGAGTAATTGTCCTTTCCTTCACCTTAGGAGGGCTGTTAGGAGATAATCCTCTCCTTGGTGAAACAAGACCTAACACAACATCATTAATCTCATTACTAAGGCCGCGTTGCTTTGTTGGCACTGAGTCCCACGCCCAATTATCGCCCATTGCCCCTTCTTAGCGAGCCTCTGCCAATCGTTGACGACCATCAACGTTGTCCTCCCATTGACTTGTTTGAAAGCGGCAGTGACAGCCCCTCACTCTCTGTGCTGGGGGCCCTCCGGTGCATGGCTGAAGCCCCCCCCCCCCTCTCTCCCGGCGTCCCTCGGCCGACCGCAAACCCAAGCACACAAGGCCGATCTGTGACAAGCGAGTGATTTTGGTGCTTCTTATCACCTCGCAGCAGGTCTGCGTCACGAGGGAGCCGCAGACAATGCGGATGGATTTGAACGTTTTATTGTCAAGTTTGCCTCAGTCGTTTTAAAGAAGTGCAACAAAAACAAATTCATTAACAAGCTGTGGAATCACCGCGAATCTCTGTGCAGTCATAATGAAGTCTTTGTGAACAACCTTGGAACAATGCGCGCGTTACAGCTCACAGTGTTGTAATTCCACCGCCGTGTTTCATCAGGCCGACCGTCGAGGAGGAGCTGCCACTGGGGGGCTGCCACATCACTTCACCATATAGGTAGCTCCATGCCTCCAACGCTATTATTCTGTCTCTGCTGCGTGGGAACTTTTTCCAGGACAGAACAAAAACTACCCTTCACCTCCTCTATTTTCCAGCCCTGTTATTTGACAGCTTGGGGAAAAGCTATGCAAATTTACCACGCTCGTTTGCAAATACCCCGCCACCGCCGCTACACGAACGACTATTACCAAACTGCAAGCATGGAGGGGCACTCAGAGTTCAATTCCAAAGCTGCAATCCGGGATTTCTCTTTACGGAAAACAGTTTTTATAATGACTGGAGAAACAGTTTATCCAGAGAATGTCTGGACGATATGGACACGAGCCAGAGACTCACCTGAACTGCAGCCTGCGGTGATTTCTTATTCATTGTATTTGATGGAGACGTCATAGTTTGACGTGTATTTTGGGTGACTTCATTGAACAAAAAATTCTATCTTTTTATTATTCAACTTATTTATCCAATTATAAAAACAAGCTCATGGCACAACGAGCCCAGTGTGTGTTTTGTGAGAGTGCATCAATGTTATGATGAATAAACTCATTTCCAGGAGCACTCGCATAGTTTTCCCCAACAATAGTCCCTTAATTTCTTCAAATGAAACACTTGAATATGATTTAGTTCTCTTTCGCTACGAGGCCTGTAACATCTGGTGATCTGTTTGGTCTCCGTCTGTCTCCGGTCCTCACTGTGGAGATGAATGTCCTACTGTTCTCCGTATCCAAACTCATTATATCATTTCTCTGCTAAAACTCATTTCTCAACATGACTTAACAGTTTCTACTCCAAACTCAATGTTGTGAAGTTCTTCACAGTTGTCAATCAAAATGGATTTTCACTTCTTTTTTTCTTTTTTTTTTTTTTATGCTAAAACAATTTAATTTAATTTCTTTAGTGCAAAATTCAACAAACATTTACAGAGAAAAACTAATAATTCACAAGGACAGGCAGACAGAGTGGGGTGGGATTCAAACCTTGCTCCAAGTTTGGGGGTGGGAAATAAATGAGTAACATGTTGCTGTTTGTAAAGCTGCTATGACAACAACTACGACAGAATCAATGACTGTGACTTGTGCAAAATAAAATGTGTGACGTGATGAAATCCGTCTCGTCTCATTTTCAGTGTGGGGATTTCAATCTGGTGGTTCTGCGTGTGCATGAGTGAGACCGGCTTCAGACACTTCCTGTGACAGAAATCACCTTCAATCAGTCCGTGTTTCCACACTGTCTTTCTGCAGACGGACTTCAGGTCGTCTAAATCAGCTGAAAGATACAGTTTCATATTTGACTGTATTTAACAGCAGCACAGTGATTCTGAGAAAAGTCAAGCAGGCTTTTGTTTCCAGCGTTGTTGTTCATCAGACATGTGGTTTTGTTTCTGTTTTCTCCTCCTGGAATTAATAAAGTATGTTTCATTTTTATTATTTCTTTTTATTTATTTACCAACACACACACATGCATGCACGCATGCACACACACAGACATTTTTACAAACAACCGGCCATAACAATGTAAATATAATCAAAAATTAGTAAGTAAAATGTAATCAAATATATAAAATAAACAATGATTTTGAACCATTAAAACAATCAAAATGATTATTTCATATTGTATACATACTGTATTTTTGTTTCTGTATTATTATTACTCGTAGTAGTAGTAGTAGTACTGATGAATACAATATAACTGTACTGGTCTAATTGTTTAGCTTTGTTGTTATTATTCAGTTTCCTCACTGTAAGAGGAAATACTGCATCCTGTTTGTATATATGATCATTTCTGGCTTCACAGTCATATGAAGTATTTCCCCCAAGGGGTACATGAATGTATATTAAATACTGAGGGAGAGACGTAAATATAAATACCAATAATAGCTCCTCTCTCTCTCTTACAGTGTGGGCACTAATTGATACTAATTGATCTATAGTGCTAAAATAATAATTGTTTCAACAATGTTTTAATACCAGCGTTTGGTTGCTGATATACAACAATACTGATGCAATTTCTCCCCCGGAGAAATTCAATTTGAAGAGCAGTCTATACTTTTACCAAGTCTAATTTCTGGTATCCTCAGAGTTTATTCTTCATTATTATATATTGTTATACAATTGTGTTATAGTTTAAGTTACTAGTTTGACTAATTGTGAATAATATATCTGAAAAATATTAGAAATCAAGTGTGTGTACATGCTTGTGTGTGTCTTATTGTCCTGTTTTTGTGGATCTGGGAATCAAATTCAAGTCGAAACGAACGTAATCGTGAACTCCATCATGCAAACAGAATTAGAATTAGTTTGTGTCTCATTTACACAGTCAATCATATGCATATAAATGTAAAATTCAAATATGTGCACATACCGAGAATATGAAGACACAAAAAAAATAAGAAAAACATGCTTTCAATATAGATTCCATACAATCTTAGTATGTCTCCTATTGATGTTATTGTATTGCATTGTAATGTGTGTGTGTGTGTGTGTGTGTGTGTGTGTGTGTGTGTGTGTGTGTGTGTGTGTGTGTGTGTGTGTGTGTGTGTGTGTGTGTGTGTGTGTGTGTGTGTGTGCATTCCCAGTTTATATATATATACATATATACATACTGGTTATTATAACTGATATATTTATCAGTTACCAGCATCGTCAAAATCTTCCTAACGAATCACGGCACGAAGCCGCTCCGTCGAACAAACACTCAGACAGAACGACAGCAACCCACTGATGTTCAAGCGGTGGTGTGTATTTTAATTTTTCATATTAATATCCCCAATGAGAGCAAGGGAAAACTAAAAGGGAAAACTAAAACCAGCCTAATAAACCCTGACGACCCTTTTCTACTGATATTTCGATAGCATGCATATATTTATGACTTGAATGCTGCCCGGCGTATCATTCACGAGTAGATCACAGGCTGATATAATCTATATAAATACGTCAATTCAAAGGAAAATTCAGATGATGTCTGGGAGTCGCCGGCGCCGAGCCGTGTGCCTCTATCATGGCTGCGTATCGCCTCCTTGCTCTCCGCTGCACTGCGTCGCACTGCGAGCTTCAGCTGCCAGTCTGAGTGTTTACCACATGTATATATGCCATGGAATGAATTATAGTGGCTGTGTAAATGTTTGCCACGCGCTAACAGATTCAACAATCATTCAGGTGTTTGCTCAGAATAGAGCACTCAGAGTCCCTCTATGTATTGACGGAGCGCTTTTAATCAGACTGTCACGTTTTGTCTGAGTTCGATTTGCGAAAAGCCTTTCAGGGGTGAATCACTCAGTCTTTCAAGTGACGAGGAAAACGTGTGCGTTAGAGAAGAAGACAAACAGAACCTGAAGCTGCAACATGCTAGAGTTTGTGCTTAAGGCTTGAAAAAAATGTGACCTGAACTGGAAAAACAAAATGTGAGATCAGTTGTGGTGAAGATGTTTGTGTGGCGCTGCACCAGATTGAATGAATGAAGGTTTTTATTTTGAACATGTGAAAAACACATCTACTCCACAAAATGATATGAATTTGTTTAACTGTAGATCAAACAGAGTTTTTAAAGTTTATATCGATTTCAGCATTTCCAGTTATTTTTTTTGGGGCAGCAGGTTGTTTTTGGCTTTTCACAATTTTTTATGACAACCTCCATTAAAATCAAGCCACAAATTTCAAGGTGTTTGATTTGACAAACTTTCCTGTCCTTTGTGGCATACATTGATTTTTTTTCTTCTTATTGCTCTTTTCTGTAATATACATATTGGCTTCAGGGTGCTTTTGTAGTTATTTCCCAGGAAAGACCAGTGAGCGGTGCATTGCGTTTCATGATTTTGAATCCAGCGTATCCAGTCAATATTTATGTCACTGTTGCTCCAACGTGCCTCATATATGATTCACAGCATTTTTTTTCAAAGTGATCTATGATCACATTCCTATCAGGTCTTCTCACAAATGTATTTTTCCATCTTTCTTTGAGCTGTTTTCCAAACAGCTTGGGCTTTATTTTCCTCAGGTTTGGTGATCATTTGTTTGCCAAACTACATTTTTCATGTCCAAAATCTGAGGCAAATCTGCCCACGAGGCAAAACACGCTGCTATATCTGCAAACGTGGCCAATCTAACAGCTTTTGATATATTGCACAATATATACAACCTGGGGCCGAATACTGATCCCTGCGGCACCCCGCCGGTATTATCCATATAGCTGGATTCATCTTCACCTATTTCTAACTATTCGAAGTGCTTGAAAACTATTAATACTCCAAAAAGCTTGTTATTTCTTCTGTTCTTCTTCTATGAACATCGACACTTCTGTGTTCTCAACTGACAAATTGTGTTTTTCAATAAAATCATTCTCGATATGTTATAACAATACAGCTATTGTTTACATTCTTAAAAAAAAATCCTTCATTTTTATTTCACTTAATCTCACCTTTTTGATCACGTTACAGTTGATTTTCATTTCTCTTGTCTCCATTTGATTAATCTCATTTTCACGTTGTCAACTGTCTGAAGAGAACATTGAATTGTCTTAACCTGCACCTTGTATTGATCGGTTGGTGGAATCCTGCGTCGCTCCCATTCAGCAGGGATGAGCTCCAGGTTTAATGACCCTCAGTTGGATAAACAGGTAGAGAAGATCGATGATGGATGGAAGGACGGTGTGCAGCCGCACATTGTCGCAGGTCGAAGTGATGTTCTCTCATGATTTAATGTCTTTTCAGTCAAACAAGACTCGGGTGAGGACGCTTGCGGATGCAACAGTAAATAAAACGACGATTTACCAAAGACCAGCTGGAAATGACTAAATTCCTCGAGCAAAGCTCAACACTGCCACCAGGTGAAGAAAGTGTACATTGCACCAGTATTGTACTTTTTGGGCGTAATAATGCCTTCCTGAGAAGCGATCCTCACTGGCATTACCTGTCAATCTTTGATGGTTTCATCACTCCTGGACACCTGGTTTTCTAGCCATTCTGTAATACATACCTGTATTCTTGTATGCATACTCTGAAAGGATCTTCTTTCTGCAATAAGTTCCTCTGGCAGAGAGAAAATCTGAGGTGCCGGAATCGTTTCTTCTTTAAGTGTACCGGCCTTAAGTTGAGCTTTGATGTGCGCCAGTCAATGCGGATAATCAATAAAACAGAAGAAACAGAATCTCTAACGCGCAGAGTAAACTCTTGACAGTCCCAGTGGTGCTAGCCCAATTTCCAAATCACTTTTTTTTTCTTTTTTTTTTTTAAGACGGCAAGGGCTCCTGCTGAGTTGTTTGGGTTGCGCTGGTGTCATGCTGCAGTAACAAGGATAAGATGTGAAGGCTTGAGCTCATCACAGGATCAAACTTGAGGAAGGGCACCACGAGGAGATTCGCCAAACAGAAGCAGCGCTAATGCAATAATTACTGCTGCATGAATTAAAATGTTCGCACTGACTCGGTGTTATTTGGGGAGAGTCGCCCCAAGAGATGAACCCAGTCAGGATAATCACCCAGACCTGCAGTTTTCTCTAAACTTTGCTGCGCTTTCAGCTTTCTGGCTCTGTGTAATTAGTATGGTCACTCTGGGACAGGGGCGGTCACTCCTGGTCTTGGAGGGCCTGCATGTTTTCAATGTTTTTTTTTGCTCCAACACACATGCATTTAATAAATGTATCATGATGAAGCTTTGCAGAAAGTCTGATTACAGCCCAGTTGTTCCTATCAGGGGTGTTGACGTGTGGACACATTGAAGTTGTGCAGGAATCGAGCGCTGCAGGACCAAGAGGGTCCACCTTGTCCTGGTACAGGACCAACTGGAGCTTGTAAAAAATCTCAATACATTGAGTATCATCATATCTTTTACCTACTTTCTATATAGGAACCACCAGCACCATTTAGCGTCTATCGACGCACTGCGCTGTACAGATTGTAGAACGAAGGCCGAGGTACCAAGCTGATTGATAAGGAGAGTATCAATCATTTTCGTAATGTTTAGCATAGAGCATCGCTGTTGTGTGAGCCCTGAAATTATGTAGCATCTGGCATGTAGCATGTAGGAGTGAAATTCTCCTGATCCACTGAGCAATTAAACTTTGTTCTAACTCAGCTGGTCCAAATGTCTCTGGTGATGAAGTTGCTGGTGTTGTACCAACTATCTTTCTCCGATTCTTGAGATTTTGTCTGAACATAATTTACAGTCCGTCTTACATCTGTCATTCTCATCATTAATAAAGAATCTCCAAACCGTGGACATTGCTCATCCTCTCTTGTGTACCTGCTGCTGACATAAAATAAAGTAAAATAAAATCTATAACAAGACACTTTTTGACTAAATAAATAAATAATAATGAATGGATTTCACTTATACTTCCCCAAAGTGCTCTAAAGTAACTCCAACAGTGATGGCTGCCATGCAACTGGCTCAATCCATCCAATGGGAGTGAAGTGTGGAACTACGATCGCTGTGTAAACGTTTCATCCAGACTGGCAGAAAGCAAGGAGTCAAAATGACAGACAATCCAGGAGGAGATCCTTTTACCACAGACCTCTGACTGGTTTTCACAGAGCTATTAGTTAATTTTATAGGTCAAAAGTTTCTTCCTGTTTTCCTTTCCACCGTCGCTTCTGCTTGCTCTTGTGGAATTTTTTTCTTTCTTTTTTTTCTGAATTGAATTTGGGGTTCAGTTGTACTCAAGGACATCTGAGTAAGAGAGGAAGATGCAACACAAGCTGTAGAAACTCAGACGTGTAGAGGTAGAACATGAAAACTCTCCACAGAAGTGCCTGGTCGCTGGCAGGAACGCAGGAGAACATGAGTGATGTCAGCGCTTCACAGATTCTTCAATATTAATGAGAACGACACAAGTAAGACAGACTGTAAATTATGTCCTCAATATCAGGAGGAGGAGAAAGATTGTCAGGTACACTGGCAACTTAATCACCGGAGACATTTAGACCAGCAGAGTGAGAACGATGTCGCTCAGTAATCACTGCTCAGTGGATCAGGAGGATTTTATTCCGAGCCGTGCTACATGCTACATGCTACATGCTACATGCTATGTGGTAAAGACCTTCGGGGCTCACACACCATCATGATTAATGTCTGACAGATACACTCATCAAAAGAGGTGGAGCATATTCCATCTGTACTGTAGATGCAGCCGTGTCCTGGAGCCTGTTGGAGGTGACGTAGCTTCAACAGAGATGCCCTCTGATGGTGGTTCATTTCGGTGCATACCCTTTGTGTATCGTTTGCCAATGGAGTATGAATTAGGCCTTATCGGCAAGCAGCTAAAGGTTAGCACTGGTCCTTGGGGGAAAAAAAAGGATATGAGTGAATTCCTAACTTCAACAAATCACGGCAAAAATTAAAAGGAGTAAGAATGACTTGATCCATAGTGAACAGAAAGCCACCGAGTGACCTGCTGATTATGTGAACACTTGATGTTTAAAGGATAACGACACATCAGTCGCAGCATACCGAGCAGAAGCTTCCTGCTCGCTCCTGTTCACCGTGTGGACTGTCCCTCATCACGTCGGCCCAAGCTGCAGCGGTCTGAGAGGGACGACTAAAGCAGAGAGACTAATCAGTGTTGTCCAGACATTATCTCAGGCGCCGCCTGCAGCAACATCCTGGGTGACCCCGAGGCGTTCTCAGGTGAACCAGGACACCGATACGACGATCCCTCCATTTCGTTCATCTGCACAGACCTTTTCCACAAGGACTCGTTTGAGTGACATCTTGATCATCTGTCCAAACGACCTGAGCTGCAGTGGCCACTCCGTTCTCCACATGTTACACAACAGCTGTGGTCTGTACGACAACCTGGGATTTCAGCTTGACGAAATCCCAGCTTGACGAAATTACTCCAGGGTTAATTTGGGCTCTGCTGCATGGTTACCTCTCTATTCAGGTGGTAACTTACATTCTGCTAAAGTAAAGCCTTGTACATGCTGTCGACCTATTTATGTCAAACTTTTTACAAAATGTCGACGACTTGGATTACTTGGGCAACATGAACAAACAGCAGAACCTTTATCACTATTACTGTTCTTTCAATGATTGCGTTCAATTGACACGGCTAATTTATGGAAACTTTTAACTTTTACCAGTAATTCAATTACACTTGTCTCACTATTACTTGTGCTTCATCGATACTTATTTATTGTTGCTTCTACTTTGTTGATACTTTTTTTAACTTACTGCTGTTGTATTGATACCTTTTAACTTTTCCTGGTACTTTGATAATACTTTTTTAACTGTTACTTTATTCATGCTTTTTAATGACACATTTCTCACAATCACTGGTACTTTTTCATACTCTTTCACTATTACTGGTATTTAATGATTATTTTTAAGTAAAGTTGCAACACTATTGATACTTTTAAACTTTTTCTGGAATTTCAGGAAACTTTTACACTATTATTGTTGTTATTACACACACATATCCTCTCTCAGACACACTCATACACACGATGATAGAGCTGTTGCTATATGAACTTACTCAGTAGTGACAGTATGGAGGAGATGCTCATCAGCAGCAAGCGGCAAGAACACGAAACATTTTGTGTGAAATGTTCTAGTTTTGTAGTCTATTGTTGCTTTGGGTAACTTGACCATTCCCTGGTATTTTCTCTCAGTGTGATTGTCGTCCCTGGTTGTTTCCACTTGTTCTCTGTTATCGCTGACGAAGACCAGAAAGAGGGACATTACACCTGTTTTAGAGTCACTGGTTTGGCTCCCTGTGCATTTCAGGATTGATTTTAAGATTTAATTATTAGTTTTTCATTGCCTTAATGGTCTTGGGCCTTCTTATCATTCTGACCTGCTTTTACGATATGAGCCCTCGCGGCCCCTGAGGTCCTCTGGCACCGGCCTGTTCCGGTTCCTAGTGTCAGGACCAGGTCCTATGGTGGGGGGAGGTTCTGTCACTATGGCCCACATTGGTGGAACAGCCTGCCGGAGAACCTCAGGGCCACAGAGACTGTCAGTGTTTCTAAAAGCCCGCTCAAAACCCACTTTTTTTTAAATTTAGCATTTAATTAGCTGACTATTTTACTTACTTGTATTCTTTTTTTCTAATATAGTCAATGTTTTGCCTTAATCCTTTATTTAATTTATGAATTCATTTTATAAGCTCCTATTTATTTACTTTTATTGGTTGATTATTTTAATTTTTTATCTTCTTATCTTTTATTTTCATTTATTGATTCACTTTATTAGCTCCTAGTTATTTTACCTGTGTGTGTATGTCTGTGGCTATGTGTGCGCGTGTGTGTGTGTGTGTGTTTTTCTTTTTCTTTTATGTGAAGATCTTTGTGTTACATTTTTCACTGTATGAAAAGTGCTCTGGAAATAAAGTTTGATTTGATTTGATTTGATCTTTTGTGTCTGTGTATATTGTCTGTGTCTCTCTTTGTCATGTGCCACTTCTTCACCATGTGCTCCGAAGAAATGATGCCCGTTCATGTCCTGTCACGATGTAAAATAATTGAAAACCTGTTCCTTGTGGAAAACGCTTTCAAAGGCTGAAAAGAGAATGAAAATAATTCACTTGGAAATCACAATAAAATACTAATTAAAAAAAAAAAAGAAAATAATTCACTTGGTTTAAGATCCTGACATAGAACACGTTTTTGCTGTGATTTTCCTTCGTCGTTTGTTAATAAAATGTTGTCTGCAGCTGCACGGTGCCTCGCACTCTCACCTCGCACTATAATGGCCACGGGTTCAAATACCGGCTGGGATTTCCTCTGGGTACGCTGCTTTCCTTTGACCCTGCACAGGATTAAGTGGTACAGAAGATGTATGGAAGGTTGTTTATTTGCACGTTGTCTTCTGAGTCTCACATTTGGACTCAAGTCCTTGATCAGTTGTGACACGAGGTGCCAAATAACTTTAGCACAGATAAATACAGCAAGCGAGGACATAATCAGCTGTCAGATGATGCTTCATCCAACATATATGTCAGGTTTTATGCATTGTCAGTTTCCCTTTAGCGTGTTCACAATGCTCAGTGTGGATGAGGTGGACTGAGAGTGGACGGCAGTAGTGTGAAAGAAACAGAAAATATTACAACTCAGGAAGGGATTTTCACACATTCGGTTTAAGTAGCACTGATATGTTTACACAATTATCACTTAATAAACAGGATAAGATGAAATTCATAGCACAACCTTTGATAGAAGGATAATCTTGCACCCTGACTTGAAAATATTGTTTATTATGTTTTCTCTGTTTTTCCTTTGTGCCCAACAATGACTGCTTTAATGACATAATTACATCTTGAAGACATCACATTATGCTCAAGCAGTACCGACAGCTCTCTGCGCTCAAACCACAAAGGTGATTTAATAAGCCACCTCCGTTTACTTTAGGCTGAAATTATTTCAAAGAATTGCTCAATGCTGTATTGGATGGAAATCTTGTTTACAAATATGTACAAGATAAATGAGCCAATTTGGTCCGGGAAGCTAAAGTCATAATGCAATTGCTAACGTATATACGGCAGGTATAACTCGAGGCAGGCTTGTAATATCAATCAGTCATTTCAAGGACAAAACATTCCACGATCAGTGAATAATTAAGGTGGGTAACTTGATCCCAAAATAATTTTTCAGTTTTCAAATGGTAAAATACTTTTTTATGACACACCTATTTTCAAACTTGATTTAATTTTGGAAATGAAATGGTTTTCATCTGTGTGCCACTAAATGCAGCTGACATGCCACCGTCTGAGGATCATTGTCCGCTACAACATTTACATATCACATCGAGCTCCCCTACGGAAGTTTAATCTCAGACTTTTTTTTTTTAGTGTCTCACCAATTTCTGCTCTGCTGGAGTCGCATATGAAACTAGTGAGACATAGGCAGTGTTTTTATGCACCATTCTCAACTGAAAACACAAACCTTTTGTTGGGTTTTGGTCAACTTTTGGAAAATCCTGGGACTCCATCTCCATGGAGACGACAGAAACGCTGCTCATGCGCAAAAATGACGTAGTGAATAGTTTTCCTGCACACGCTCAGTAGATGAACACTAAAGGCCGATTCATCCTCCATAAGAACAAAAAGAAACTTCAGCACTTCGGGGTCCTGCTGAACAAAATGATGTCATTTCCTTCGTCCAGCTCCTTCAGCCGGAGAAATTAGTTTGGGCAGCGCCGGCCGTCCTGATGAACTCTGGAGGAGCTGCACTGCTGGAACTTCAGCACTGACGTTGGGGGGGGGGGGGGGGGGGGGGGGGGGGTTCTCTTGAAAAAAATTGTACACGTGGTGCGTACAGGATTCCAGCTGGCGGTGCCATGAACAGTCACCATAGTAACAATCCAACTTGATGGTCTGTCCTCGAGAACGTCCGTATTTTCCCGTGTGTGTGTGTGTGTGTGTGTGTGTGTGTGTGTGTGTGTGTGTGTGTGTGTGTGTGTGTGTGTGTGTGTGTGTTTCATTACAAATGCAAAACTTTTCTGCAACGAAAAGCTTTTTTCACTTGAAGCAATGTTTAAACGGGGCTTTTGATGAGTTCTGTCTAAGTGTAGAAGATCCATCATTCAGACATAGAATGTAAATGGCATCAAGTGGTTCTGTCAATCTGTTCCTTTAAAATCAGGATATCGTAAGATTTGGACGAAGTTTCCTCTTTACGGAGCTGCAAAGATCGCTGCTTTTATTTCACAACCATGTCAACGTCCGCTCATATTCTCTTATCAGTGGGCATTAGTGGTTGTATAAGAGAAGCCTTGAATGTATTATTGAACAGACGCGACGGCTGACTCCCAGAACACCAAGTTTGGACAAACTCCATTTAAATTCTTTATGTTGAAGTGACACTGAGACCGATGTCACTGCAGGCAGAAAAACACATGTTTAAAAGACATTAACCTCCCCTACGTTTAAGACACCAGCGGCATGGCATCAGATCCAGGAAGAAATGACAAACATAATTCATGATGAATTATTCAGACGATAATGAGCAGCTCTCTGTGACCACTCACCGAGCAAATCAAATTATGCAACAAATGGGGTTAGAAAAAGAAGCAGCTCCTTCAACTAACATGATTACAGTACTTTGATAGCTATAATGTGTTCCGTTTGTCACGGTGGTGTGCAAGATGGAGGATCGCTGAACTTCATCGCTACATTGGTGATTTACACGACATTTATCAACTGTTCCAACGGAACAGTAGCTTTTCACACAGGCAGGTTTTCTCAGAATCAGCATCAAATAAAAGTCCCTCTGAGGTTAAATGTGTGATGTAAACAGAAACATCATTGACACGGCGGGAAATAAGACGCGTACTATGGAATCCTTGAAGTCAAAAAAAGCAACGTTAACAGACGAGTTTTGTTTTTTTTATCTGGTCTATCCTCTTCCCCTGCAGTCAGGACAGCTCATCACTTCATCACCGCACCGGCTGCTGCGGCACAATAACAAGAACGCTTATTAACATATATGGAAATGTTGTGTGAAAACAAGCAGCTAGCCCTTCCCCGTTGCCCGCTGTTTGCACCCGTCTGTGTGTGTGTGTGTGTGTGTGTGTGTGTGTGTGTGTGTGTGTGTGTGTGTGTGTGTGTGTGTGTGTGTGTGTGTGTGTGTGCATGCCTGAGTGTGTTTTTGCATGCATGCCCGCTATGTGCACTCGGTTTCTGTGTTCAGAGGGAATTGCCAGCTTTGATGTTCTCCGATGCATGCAGCTGCTGATACCCCTATTAGCCTATGCCGAGCTGATGCAAGCTATGCTAGCGCTAGTCCCCCCCCCCAAAAAAAAGAGCGAAGGATAAAAGTGGTTCATTTTGATGTTAAGTGGAGCAAGATAGAAATGAGCTACATTCAAGTGCAGCCTGGGGATGTGAGCACAAGAAGACAAAACCACAGACTTTATTGAGGAAGATAAGGTTCTGGGATTAACATGATGATGATGATGATGATGATGATGATGATGATGATGATGAATTCTCTTTCCTGTGATGCAGCCAACGGGGTCAGCACTGATGAAGAGATAGATAACAATAATATTGATCATTTAAAAAATAAATACATAAAATAATATTTATTATTATTATTATTATTATTATTATTGAATTTTATTATACAGAAGTTTCCATGTTTCCAAACGGCAGAAACACTGAATAAAAAACGATGTCGTTGGCATGTTGAGCCAATAGTGGGCGCTGTTGTTTGCTTTTCTATTGAAGCCACACGCAACCGAGAACAATCCACTCTAAACACCAACAATGGGAGTACACATAGCCAAGTTGGATTGCTATTACGGTGACTGTCAAAATAAAACTATGAAGTCCAGGAGAACATGGAAGTCAAGACACCACAGAGGAAACTTTGTTCTGATTGTCTCTACTGAGCATGTGCAGAACAACTACAGAGAGGCTGACAAACAGCCCTTTTTTTCTCCTCACCCTTCCTGTTCTGCTGCCTCGCCAATGGTGGTGCCACACATGTGTCTTTAAGCCGCTTCAGAAAATGTTGGACCTCTCAGAGATAATCAGGGATGGCCTCCGGGAAATAAATATAGACTTTGAACCTGCGACTCAGCAAGGTTTTATTTGTCAGGCATAAATCCAAAGTGCCATTTCTGGAACAAAAAAACGTTTCATGGACTAATCCAACTTGACAGCACGCTTAGTGTGATGAAGAGTTCAGATGCCCACAGTCTGTGAAAGAAACATAAAGAAAAGACAGAAGGTGACTTTCAAAAGTGTTTTTGTCTAATGAACGATGAAGATGGGCTGCAAAGTGTGGCGCTGGAGTCCTGGAAGTGTATGGAGGCACTGGAGTCCTGGAGGTGTATGGAGGCGCTGGGGTCCTGGAAGTGTATGGAGGCGCTGGAGTCCTGGAAGTGTATGGAGGCGCTGGAGTCCTGGAAGTGTATGGAGGCGCTGGAGTCCTGGGAGTGTATGGAGGCGCTGGAGTCCTGGAGGTGTATGGAGGCGCTGGGGTCCTGGAAGTGTATGGAGGCGCTGGAGTCCTGGAAGTGTATGGAGGCGCTGGAGTCCTGGAAGTGTATGGAGGCGCTGGAGTCCTGGAGGTGTATGGAGGCGCTGGGGTCCTGGAAGTGTATGGAGGCGCTGGAGTCCTGGAAGTGTATGGAGGCGCTGGAGTCCTGGAAGTGTATGGAGGCGCTGGAGTCCTGGAGGTGTATGGAGGCGCTGGAGTCCTGGAAGTGTATGGAGGCGCTGGAGTCCTGGGAGTGTATGGAGGCGCTGGAGTCCTGGAAGTGTATGGAGGCGCTGGAGTCCTGGAAGTGTACGGAGGCGCTGGAGTCATGGAAGTGTATGGAAGCGCTGAGGTCCTGGAAGTGTACGGAGGTGCTGGAGTCCTGGAAGTGTATCAAGGAGCTGGAGTCCTGAAAGGCTATCGAGGCTCTGTTGTCCTGGAAGTCTATGGAGGCGCTGGGGTCCTGGAAATGTATGGAGGCGCTGGAGTCCTGGAAGTGTATGGAGGGTCAGGGAAGGTGCAGCCATGTTGGGGAAAGGTTTGCTGAGATAGTGTTTGGTAGGGCGGGGGGGGACCCCGGGCGCAGCAAACACCTTCAACACTGCTAAAAGTTGGCACAACCAGCCTGAAAGATTAAGTCGTGACAAAAAAAGCAAAATACAGAAATATTGCACTGGAAAGCCGGGACCTGGAAGGAGCTGGGCCGCTCTCCTCTGCCGTCTCTCCATGTGTCGTGTTCCTCTGCCAGCGCCCGCTCGCAGTCATTTCAGAGGTTTGAAAGAGTGGACCCGGAGCGGCTGATAGTAGCCCTTATCAGTTAGGACTGCTAGAGGGTAAAATGTTAAATCTCAACACCTTCTGTGTGAAGATTAAGAGCTACTTTGCCTGAATTTACCTTTCAAATGACGCCGATTCAGCATTATTAAAGCCGGAGATAATGAATGATGAGTTGGAATACATACAAAGTGTTTTCTCCTATTCAAGAATTCCATTTAAACGCTGTTGATGATCCTCATTTTCAGCCTCACATATGGCATATTTAACGTTGCATTACGCATTCAGCTCTTCCAGTCCGTTTTGACAGGCAGCTCGAAGGCGGCTGCCATTAAACTGGTTTCCCTGTCAAGAACCTCCAAATAAAATCCTACACACACACACACACACACACACACACACACACACACACACACTCCGTGCCCCCAGATTCAACTTTCCAGAGCTTAATGGGAAACCTGATTTCCAAGCAGTGCCAAAGGCATGTCGCCCTGACTAAACCAAGTCTCTCCAGCGGGGGGTGGAAACACGGGGAGGGTGAGAGGAGGATGGAGAGAAGAGTTCATAGGAGGAGGAACGAATGCAAATGCAAAATACAAGCACCGCGGCAAGAATGCACGCGGCTAATGAATACCGAGATGAGTTTATGAGGATTTCTAGGTCAGGATTCAAATGAATGGCATGTTTCATATTTAGCACCGGAGCGGAGGAAAACAAGTCGGTTTTGTCATGTCAACTGAGAAAAGACAACCACGGAGCCACTGAACTTTTCTGTTAGAATTTGAATTTCAGTTTTCAAAAAATTTTCATCTGAAGTTGAAGGTAATGCGGCTTATTTAAAATAAGTCGGCATTTCTGTTACTTCACAATATACTGATTGAATACAGCCCATAATGCAACAATAAAATAAACAATGTGATAATTATATAATAAGATAGATAGACAGAAAGATTATAATCATGAGTGTATTGTTATTATTATTATTATTATTATTAATAATAATAATAATAATAATAATAATAATAATAATGATGATGATGATGATGGTGATGGTGATGGTGATGGTGATGGTGATGATGATGATGATGATGATGATAATAATAATAATAATAATAATAATAATAATAATAATAATAATAATACATTGTATTTGTACAACGCTTTTCAGAATACTCAAAGACACTTTGCATAGTCTCAAGAGTAACATAATCCCAAAGGTAAATTATACATCCATCATTGTGGAATTAATGCACAAAGCCAACAATACCACAAAATATTCAGATTCAAAACTGAAGCATAACAACAGAAAAGGCAATCAATGTATTTGTCATAATTCTTTTATTCCAGGCTATATTCTGTATTGACATTTTGACTTCTACTCTACTTATTCTCTATTAATGTCTGTGTGGATCTGAAAATGACCCCCCGAGGATAAATAAGTATATCAAATCAAATCAATTCAATTCAACTCAATTATACTTGTTATGACATGCACGCACACACACACACACGCACACACACAAAAACAAACACAAACACACGAAGACGGCATGCAGAGGAGGTGCTTCTATATTTCACCCATAACTGAAATATCAAGAAAAACACGTTTGATAATAGAACCAATGTCACTGAGTTCCCAGGCAAATATACATTTAGAATGTATTGAAACCTGTATCAATTGAACAATAATCTATTATTAATTCTCCATATCCAGACTTCTGATGAGTCACAATTTTGTTTGTTTTACCTTTTCTTTCATTGGTTTCTATATTCAATTTATACTAAAAAAATTGTGAGAGAGAGAGAGCGAGCGAGCGAGAGCGAGCGAGTGAGAGAGAGAGAGAGAAATTGCTCAAATTCAGTGAAACAAAGTAACCTCTGCCTCTCGGTCATAAAGCACCAGGAGAAACAAATCCGACTAAATTTAAGCCTTTTGAAATTATTCTTCTGAGGGTGTTGTGAGAAAAATGATTTCACATCTGGATCCTTCTACAAAGCTACTCTTGAATCCTCAATTCAAAACACAGAAGAATAAAAAAACGAAAGGTTCCAAGAGGTTAAGTGTTTAAACATCCTCATGTAATGATGTAATGTAGTTAATGTGTGATTTAGTCGGATATAAACTTTCTCGTGAGAAATGATGCCATTTCAGCCCCTGCGTTGCTCACGCGGGTGTATTTCCTCTCCGTGACACAGGGTGTGCAGATGTCTGAGTGAGCGGTGGTCTCTGACAATCCAAACGCAGGCAAACATTTTCAAAGTCGGCGTTTTGTGTTTCCACATCAAGCACACGAGGAAACGCACACGTTTTCTTTGTTTCCCCCGGTGAGATCAAACTGCAAACGAGCCTGTAAGTTTTCAGTCGTCTGCAGCGTTTGCATGCGTGTCGCCACATCTGGCTGTGTGTGTGTGTGTGTGTGTGTGTTTGTGGGTGCGTTGGCCTAGCGTGGCAGTGTGTCCCCAGTTTAAACAGCTTTTCCCCGGGCTGCGGGCTCGCAGCGGGAGGAAGCGCCTCCCGCTGCGAGCAGAGAACTGAGCGGAGAAGAAAGAACATTGAGGGCCGAGCCACGTTTCACTGGCGCACTCAGCACGGCGCCGGGAGAAGACCCGGCTCATTCAAGGCACTCATACGGACTCGGCTGTTTTCGAAGGGGGGGGAATTAGAGAAAATGACCCAGGTTACGCAAACGGTCATGACGGTGTGAACCTCTGTGACGCAGCATCCTGAAACCCTGTCGGCCAGCTGACAATGTTTCTCTCACTGATGTACTCACATTCCTCACAGTGCGATGTTGAAGCTTCGTCTGCGCCGAGGGGTTGAAAATGATCATTAAAAGCCATAATAAGAGGTGTTTGGAAATCTGGAGCAGACCTAGAACACGATCAATTGTTTGTTTTTGTAACCAATAGTTAGCTTTAGTGTTTCTGTCCAATCAGACATTAGGAGGCTCTTCTTCGACACTCTTTATACAACATTTCCACTGAAACACATCGTTTTTACATTTTCATTTCAAAAGGTTGGGTGTTTGCGTGACAATATTTGCGAAAAGATTTCTGTGGAAATGCTGAAAACGATGTAGCGAACATGTCGGGCCACTAGTACTATAAACAGGGAGGAACTCAAACAACATTTTAGAGCCATGTTTTTGCATTACTGTATATGTGAGATAAAGTTTCACATTAGTATGTTGTGCACTATCCTGTTTACACTTGTGTAAAGACGAAATAAAAAATGATCAGCAACAAACTGCAAGATAATTTATAGTCATAAACCCTGGCAGAAAGAGGATTTTTTTTTTTAATACAGGGTGATTTTTAGTGTTTCTATACCCATGGCATTTTAGATACAAATATCTTAATTCAAAATACATCTGTATCCTGGTATTATGAAAAACATAGACATGCCTGCATGATTATATTTGAATCTCATCCACACAAACTGTTTGAGAAATAAATATCTGTCCACATACAGTATAACCACAGAAACCGAACTGAGTTTGTAAAAACGCCCAGAATGCAACAGCTCTAGGAGAAGTTTTCTAAACATTTTACTGTATTTTGCACCTTAAGGTTTCACTACAAATGACTTTATGTTGAGATTGGAGTTATTTTCATTCATAATTGTTGGCAACGGTTTGTGAAAATATTGACATCTTCATGAGGTTTGTTCTGCATCACAACAAATAAAACCTTTCAAGTTTAAATGTAAAGGTTATTATGGCATTATCTTACCGCTCCGGCCCACTCAAGATGAAATCATGCTGTTTTGTGACCCCTGGCCTAAAATGTGGCTGACATCTCTGAACTTGGTGCTCGACCATCAAAAAGAATTGTAAAGATTTCAGTATGTCAAAGTGTGTGTGAGAAAATAAAACACCCTGCTAGTCATGTTCATCTGGCAAGTCGTACACTTTATTTCCTTCCCATCGCTTTGGCAGCTTCTGAAGTGTTTTACATTGTTAATCATATTCTCACACACACACACACACACACACACACACACACACACACACACACACACACACACACACACACACACACACACACACACACACACACACACACACACACACTCCCAATGGGCTTCCTGCAGAACCAGACTCAGAGGAGGAGACTTGCTGCCATTCAGGTTGGCGTTAGAGGATATAAAGAGAGAAAAGGAGGGGGTCGGGAGTCAGCATAGCAAAAAGCAACAAGCAGATTGTCGGAAACAAACAGATAGCAAATATTCAGCAGATGGTTGAAGGCGTTGACCAAACTGAACAGTGATTATATTTGTTTAATTCGGACCTGAACATAGATCCTGCAGAGAACGACAGTAACCTTGCTCCTTCGTTCAGGCATTTCACCAAAGATCAGAACAGAACATCAATATGGATTGAACTGTCTCCACTGATATCAGTCTCATCTCGTCCTTCCTGGCTCTCGTTGAGTCATCGGGTACACTTCGGCAAATTAATGGCTCGCTTGTTCCTCGGACTTTCCCTCTCATATGATAATGCACTTTTCAGCCTATTTACAGAATCTTGTTCCGAAGGCAATACAACATACCGGAATGAATATTACTGTTACAAAGACAACATACCATACCCTTGTTAGTGCTACACATATTATTTACATTAAAACTCCTCTTAAAACCCATTTTTATTCTTTGGCTTTTACCTCAGCGTGAGACTCTGCTCTGGTTTTAGTGCCTTCGTTTTTTTATTGTTTTAACCTTTTATGTTTTGTTTATTGTTTTACCATCTTACTGTTTTTATTGTTTTAATGTTTTTATTTTGCCTCTTATATTTTTATTTCAATGTACAGCACTTTGTCTCAGCTACGGCTGCTTAAAGCGCTTTATAAATAAAGTTGAGTTGAGTTGAGTACAGTAATCACACTGATCCAAATATTTTCCAACTGTTGTTAGATTAAACCAGCCTGAGCAGCTCTATCTAGACAGTAACATGATTTTCCAGATTAAACCAGCCTGAGCAGCTCTATCTAGACAGTAAAAAAAAACAAAAAACAGTTCTAACTTGTGGACCTACACGAAAGCTACATTGTTTAGAGTATTCCTGCTGTTTTCAAAAGGCTGCCCGTGTAAATCCAAAATAACAAGACAAGGAATAGACAAAACAAAGATTTACAACTTCCGATAATGAAATGTTCATCATTTGCTTTTTAAAAACCATCAACTCCACTACAAAAGGACCGTTTGGAAATTCTGTTCTTCAGTTCTGCTTTGGTAAACTCCTCCTCCACCTCGTGTCATCTTGTGGCCTCGTTTTTACTTCTTGTGTTACCGACTCATTCACCATGTATGCTGCTTGTATTTCTGATCGTAACAGAGTTTTACTTGTTATAAACTGACTGGAGAGGACCCTGGATCAGTTTGTCAGTGCAAAATGTACAATTGGACATTTGTGAGCAAATATGCAATCACACTGCACCTTTGCACATGGAAAGTCGCTGGAGGACCCGCTCATGTTTGAGCTGAAGTCTCACGCTGAGTGCATGAGAGTTGACAGCCGCGGCAGAATAATCCCAGTTGTCTTGCTTTCTGTCAGCTTTTTAACCTCAGTTACACAATGAACTGAATCAGTCTATCAAGTCATGGACTGATCACATGGTCTGTTTGATCTACTGTGTTTCGTAACCTTTTCTTTGCAGACGACTCCCTGGAGATCAATAGAAATCACTTTAAAGCTGTTTGCTTCTCAAAGCTCGGACCTTCTTGACCCACTCCTTTCATATTTTCCAGTTAATTTGGTATTTAAATCAACTGTTAAAAAAAAAGCTTCATGCATATAATTCATGCATTAAACACAAGCACTGCACTATTCTTGAGATGTTGTGTTTTTTTTTTTTTTTTCAAACGCCTGAAGCAAGAGGGAGAGAAAAATCCTTTCTCTCTGGATGTATTGCATATGGATGAATGAACCAGTGCCAGCGAGATCAGGCGCTACCAATATGCAAATGTGAGGCTAATCACCCCCCCCCCATCGAAAAAATAACCAACATCAGCAGGATTCCTGCCTCACTCGAACAACATGGCTTAACACTAGAGTTCACCCAACACCAACACTCGACCAATTATATTATTAAAACTGCTGATTATTGTATTGAACTTTATAGGTTGTTTGTCTCGTACGAAACCCCAATAAGGAGCCTCCAGTCAGACACCTCCGGCTGTGCAAATTAATATTTTTGAGAACAATGGGTCAAACTATTACATGAATAATTATGTGCAATGTGAAAGGGGTCACTCTAAGTTCAGGCTTTATTAACTGTTGGCCCCAGGTTAGAAAAAAATAAGACTACAACAATATAACAAACAAGCAAGTTACCATTTGGAAAGTTGCTCATAGTTTTCATCAATACTGTAAGAATAATCAACTCTGACAGACTTAGAGCTTGTTGGCTTGCAATGAAATACTGTCCTCTGGAGCAGTTTCTTGTCAGAAAATATGGCCCTATATGTACATATATGTACATATATGTATCGCAAAAGAAGATGACTCCGCCCACATACAAAACAAACACAAAGGGAGGGGGGGAAACAGGAACCCAGAAACAGAAAGCACATTGCCGTGACAGTCCGTTTACATGAAAATGGCAGTAACGCTGAAAACGATGCAGTTAGCATGCCCGACCACTAGATGGCACTGTTGTTTGTTTTTGTAATGAAAACACACACACACACACACATGCAGCAGAGAACATTGTAGTGGACAGACGCCCAAGTTGGATTGTTATAATGGTGACGATCAAAGTAAAACGACCGGGTCCCAGGAGAATCTGGACTGGGAGTCGTGACACCACGGGGAAACGTTATTCTTTTTTTCAATCTACTGAGCATGTGCACCACTACTAGTTACTACGACCAGCTGAAAAATGTCTTACTTCTACAATAAGGGGCCGGTCAGAGCATTTTCAACAAGTTCCACCCGAGTCTTACTTTCAGTGGCTTGGAGCACCATTGTTGTGTAAACGAACCCCAAAATACACCAAACGTTTTCCTTTTTCATCTGAACTTGGGGTGACTGTGGCTCAGGTATGTTGCAGGTTCGATTCCCCATCTCCCCGTGTCCGCATGGCGACGTGTCCTTGAGCCCGAATTGCTCCAAATAGATGGACTGGCCGCTTTGCATGGCTGCCTCCTCCGTTGGTGTGTGACTATGTGTGTGAATGTGTGAGTATAGCGTAAAGTGCTTTGGGGACTGCTCAAGTGTGGGAAAAGCTCTACCAGTAAAATCCATTTACGGCGCCATGCCAGGTGTTCTGCCACGCCGGGCGCTTCCGCTGGAGGCTTCCGCCATGACCTACCGGCTGCATTTCCGAAGCATTGTTATTCATAGAATCTGGCATGGCGTGGCGTGGTGTGGCGTGGCCATAACGTGGCTCGTGGAAATTGGGTATAAAGATCTTTCTGTACACAGAAGTCACCGAGGATGTAGTCCTGCTAACTGGAAATATGAAGGTAACACAAGTACCATTGCGATATTTAACAGTAATTAAAAAAGGCCCAACCAACATGTTATCTGACCGATGCCACACACACTGAACAAACACCACATTTTACTTATTTATTTATTTATTTATTTATTTGTTTGTTTGTTTGTTTGTTTGTTTGTTTGTTTGTTTCTTCACTTATTTAATACTAACCTTTGGTAATTGCTTCAAAGAAGAACTGATTTCTTTTTTGTTGAAAATGTTTTTCTTTACTTAAAAGGTGAATGTGGGAGTTAAAAATCCCACGCTGACCAAACAACAACAATTCTAATTTTATCAGATCCCGTATAAAAAATTCACAGCATTTATTTACTTATATATTTATTTTGCCGAGAGGTCTTCCGGGGGGGGGCAAAGGGTCATTGATGGAAGATGGAGCTTTTAACTTTTAACAATGAAATTTTAAAATCAATTCACTCAGTCTGATCTGGGTTGATGCCGTGTATGCATGCGTGGTCGCGTGTGGCCTGACAAAATAACTTGATAACACAGGACCGAGCCTCGAGGGCTGAGGAATTTGAGCATTCACACGCTCATACACTCAATTGTGTCTGAGGTTAAAGGGACCGTACGCAGTCTGATTACCTAGAGGGGATCAAAGGGGAATACTTACTTATGATCCAATACATGACTAACACAGCTTAAGTTCCTGACCACATTTGAGTCCCCACAATGTTAGCAAAACACGGTTAACACAAACACACACACTAACAGAACCCGTCTTGACAGAGAGGATTACATCTCGCTGCCCACCTTTTCCTCTACTACAACTTTGCCCTCTATTTTGCCTTTCAAGTATTCAATTAAAAATGCATGTGTGTGTGCGTGTGTGTGCGCGCGTGTGTTTGTGTGTGTGTGTGTGTGCGCATGTGTGTGTGTGAGACATCTCGTGACTGCGGCATGCATACAGAGAGGGAGAATGACTGTTCATGAATGAAATATATCCTCCAATACAGAACGAGATCAATGGAAAAACACTGACAGTTCCTCCTGGCGCCTCAGTCATTCTATATTAATAACAATATTTCCTTCAATTACATCAACTGGAGGGTTTACTGCAACACTTTACTATACTATACCGTCAGACAATCCCCCTCACTGTCCACTTTTAAAACTAATCTTAAGACACATTTTTATTCCTTGGCTTTTAACCATGTTTGAGACTCTGCACCTGGTTTTATTGTTGCCAATCTTTTAGTTTGTTTTCAGTGTTTATTGCTGTTTTTATTCTTCTATTATTATTTTGGGTTTTTTATGTGAAGCACTTTGGCTTCAGCCACTGCTGTTTTAAAGTGCTATACAAATGAAAGTGACTTTACTTGACTACACTACACCAAGCTACACTACACTGTATAACACCAAACTATACTACACTACACTACACTGTACTATATTATACTATACTGCAGTACACTAAACTATACTGGGATATGCTTCAATATATTACTGCACTGTACTACACTATACTATGATACACTAAACTGTACTACACTACATGGCACTACACTAAACTATACTACACTTTGATGCACTTTACTATACTATGCCATACGACACTTTACTCTGCATAACGCTACTGCGCAGGACTACACTACACTGCATTACGCTAAACACTATATCACAGCATGAAATCAATTTAAAGATTTTATTTTCAGTGTATTATATATGTTTGAAGAATTGAGATGTGAGCAAACTGAACAATAGATATCTTAATTTTCACTTCAGTCTTTCTTGTCGTGATTTGATCTCAATAGTTTTGAGTATGAGAGTTTCAAGCAGAGTATCTTGATACCTGAGAAAACGTTGAGCTCCCACCAAGTGAAGTTTTGCTTTCACCTTCCTAAAATGTGGCTTTGTTACAGCGTACTCAAGTCCAGCAAGAAGAACATGATCCTATGTGGCGGCCGTGGAAAAGAGCAGCTGAAAGATGACAGGAAGTATCACACTTATCATTTTAGCAGCCATTACATATCTTCTACATAGTGATGAGTTAAATCCATATGACCTATTTTACTTTTACTGTCTCTTGGATGTTCACACTATGCCACGGTAAATATTTCTTCCTTGAAATTTGGACATTTTGATAATATGAGTTAAAGTACTAAATTGTCATTTAAAAAATGGGTTTACAAATGGACATGGGATTTGAAGATTGATCACAGTGATGTACAATTGTGATGATTATTTTGTTGAACATAAACATGGTATTTACAATACTAAGGTGTGAAGTTTATTGACTTGATATAAAGTTTCTGTTCTGTGATAAAACAGCTAAACAGCTGAACAAGCTCACTGCTTATCATAGTTTTAGTCAGTCAGCCGTCCAGCCATCATTTGGACAGTCAATTTTCAGAAAAGATGGCCAAAAAAATAGCCTGTATAATGTGTAAAATGGCCATCACTACTTGTCAGCATTTCATTTTGCCTAAATTATTCTTTTTTTGCCAAAATATTGCGAATTGTAGGCTCGAGTTCACAACTCACAACTGACTTCAGGTTTAGTATTTAGTATTATGAGTGAGGAGCAACATGATTGGTCAATTGAAACCATGTGGTATATAGTTGTAAAAGGCGGCTTCTGATTGGTTCATAATTCTCTGACTCATCCTGATGTGTTCATATGGTAGGTCAGAGGGGAGGAAATTGGATGGATTGTCTTTCCTAGATGCTGAGGAATTCTACCTGCAGAATCCAAACAGGTGGGACTGATTCTAAAGACCTGTGATCAATCTAATGTTTCATTTCCAAAATGTTGACACATGTTTGCATATCTGTATTTACAGTCATTCTTGTGAGCTCACCAATTAAATTATGTGTGACTGACATACCGAGGCCTCGGGACTGAGCTGTGGGAGGCTTGCAGATAACAAATAATCACCTAATATGCAATTAAAAACTAATAAGAGGATAAGAGAAACTCTTTCAGAGTTCAGAGTCTACTGGTTCTCAGTTTATGGGAGCAGATAGAAGCATTGTGAAGCTACGGGGGGCATAAAGAAGTACATGTAGAGAAGTTTGGGGTGAGGTGAGTCAGGTACCAGTGTAAACTATCACTATTAAAAGGAAGTTATTACCTTAAATGAAAAAAAACAAACTTCTTAACAAAGCAAGAAAGTTTATTGAACGCCTCAGCAAAAATGTCAAAGAAAAAGAAGTATATTACCTTTAAGATGCAAAATCTACATGTCACAATGTCGTATTTAGTAGTCCAGAATGCACTAGGATACACCATTTTTGGACCCCCAGAGTTTTGAGATTGACACCAAAAACAGAGATTTCTGACTAAAACCATGGTGGAGGTGTGTCAGCATCCTTTTTTTTAATGTTTTATAGCAAAAGCAGCGGATTTAATGAGTCTTCATTTGTTCAGACTGAAATGAAATGAAATGCCACTTTACCAAGTCTGTGGCTCAAACTATGCACTTTTGATGATTTCTGTTGTGTGTCACTTAGTAATCTTCACTAACTCATCCAAGCCAAGATGGTTGTCACACACTACTAATGAGACAGTTTGAACTACTTTAGCGCTTCCAGCCAATCAACAGGCCTTTGGCCGAAAAGTGTCAGTTTACTAATTACCTCACAATCTGTTTGGTGGTATTTGTCAGGAGGGAATGGTTCGGCTAGCAGATGACTGGGAAGGAACTGATCTCTCATGCACTGCTCAACTATCACGGTGAAACAAACAAATTAAAACCACACTGCTTTATCTCCACAAGTGAGACTGGCAGCCATTCCATTAGCAGTAGCAGCACTATAATTAAATGCCTGGTGACAGCCGTTTACCGGCGACGACCCAGGGTCTTGATGCCTTAAGTGGCAGAGCAGAGGTGTGGTGCCATCTCATAGCAGTCCGTGGCAGGTCATAACAGGTATTGGTTTGATGCTAATTGAGGCGGCATTGCAGCGGGCAAATACGGCAACACTAATTGGCGGTCAGGGACACATTTCAAGGGCAACTCAAACAGAGGCATCTGCTGCACTCCCGAGCTACGGCAAACAAACACACACACACACACACACACACACACACACACACACACACACACACACGCAAACCTCGGACAAACTGGCATCTGTGCTTCTCAGCGGCAGTCAGAAACCGAGCAGACTGCCTTCTTTCTTTTAACCCAGCGTTGGTATGTTTCTGACAGGATTCTACATTCTTCGTCTTTGTCCATGGAGACGGTGACTTCATGAGTGTCTGAGTCCACGTCCATGTTTGTATCACTGAGGTCCTGCATACCACACCAAAAAAAAAGGCCCTGTCAGTGAAAGAGAAAGTTCCAGGCAGACAAAGGGCAAACTCATCACGCTCAGAAAGCTTGTAGGAGAGAAAAATACAAAGGCCTCCGTCCCTCCAACAGAGTGCAAAGAGCAGGGTGAGGGCTTCTGCTCAACAACCAGTGAAGTGGAGAGCTGGTGATGTTTGTTAATCACTAATGATTTTGTCTCTCCTGGCACGCACTCTGTCCTGTACGCATGGACTCAGGAGGGTCCCATTGTTCTTTATGGTTCATCCACAAAGAGCCATCCTTTACAGCTGTGCGCCTTCAGAGATGCTTTCACCTGTTCACAGTTCTGTGACATCTTAAGCTCCTCCATATGCAAAGGATTTGCAAAAGGCAATGTGTGACCTCAACCCGCCTCCTCACAGCCTCCAAACATTTCTACATAAGCGTCAAAGCGCCACGGAACCCAACTAGAAGTAAGCAAACACATCTCCGCACATCTCCTCACAAAGCTTGCAGGAAGCCAGCTCGTAGCTCGAGGCTACAATCAGCTGTCTTTGCACCCGACGCTAACATTGGCAGAATATACATAGTATTACTGTCCACTAGATGCCTTGGTTTGAATGAGAGAAAGCAGACGGGGATCACTGTAGCCTGAACTTCAGTTTACAAAAGCACAGACAGGTGAAACAGAAGCAGGTGGAAACTCCATGGGAGAGCAACCTGAAGCTAAGCTGGGAGCCAATGACTTTACATCCTTCAGCTACCACAATCAAGTATGTAAAACACACGCCTACCTATAGGGTCTGCGAGTCAAAGCAAACTCTTGAATTTATTTTTGTTGACCCTTTTTTTCTTTGGCAGGTCAAGTGTAAGTCAAGTCATTTCTCCTTAAGTTTATGTACTGTGGTAACAAATGCTTATTGCCTTCACTAATAAAGGTTGGGGAGGTTATGTTTGTGTCTGCTTGTATTTATATATTGGTCTGTATGTATGTATGTATGCATGTATGTATGTATGTATGTATGTATGTGTGTATATATGTATGTATATATGGCATCATGTGGCATGTCAGTGGATGGGGAAGTGAAAACATTTTGGCATTGGTTTGACATAAATCAGATTAAAACTAACTGCGTTAAGACAAACATATGTTTGACCTTTCTGTGACCTAGACTGTGACCTTTGACCCAATCGCTCTCGAAATTTAAACAGTACATGAAATTAATGTAACTTGATTTGGACTTGATAGAACATATGAACTCCCTTGATTTGACTTGCTCAAGAAAAAAATGACTTGCATGTGAGTTGGTCCTATGTCTGCTTCGTGGTTTTAGAAGTTTTTCAAATGCAGACATTTATATGATGTCAGGGAAAAGATTACTAGTATTTTTTTTAACTACACTTAGGCCATGGTTACACTACATTGTTTCAACTGAAATTGTTTTTGTGTTTTCCTTTCATAAAGGTTTTGCAACATTTTGCAAAACAATGTGGTTTTACATGGAAACCACACACACATGCAGCAGAGAAGAATACATTCTAAACATTAACACTGGGAAGACACGGACATTCTCGTGGACGGACGACCAAGTTGGAATTTTATGATGGTGACTGTCAAAATAAAACTAGCAAGTCTCAGGAGAATCTGGACTGGGAGTGATGACACTCTGGAGGAAACATTGTTGTGATTATCTAGCTACTGAGCATGTGCAGAACTAGTTACTACGGCTGCGGTGACCAGCAGTATTTTTCACCATTGACACAGAGTTGGAGCATTTTTTTTTTAAAGTTGCATTTTTAGTGGCTGAGAGCACCATTGTTTTTGCGTTTCTACTTTAAAAGATGGTTGTGTAATCAGAGCAGTAAGGTCATTTGATCCATACTTCACTGACGCCACCGACAGTCTTGTCAAAGTCTTAAAGACGACACATGGCCATCGGCATCCGGCACCAAGAAGTCAGCGACTGTTATACCTGTTTGTTACACAAATTGCCTCCGTTCGGCAGTCTGAACTTCCTCCACATGATCAGTCACGTTCACCTTTTCAAACTTTCAACCACTCACTCACACCACCACTGGCGGCTGACAGTCAAATCAACAGTATTCAGAGCAATTTGGCGTCTGTGTCTTGCTCAAGGTCACGTACGACGTATGAAGAGGGCAAGATGGAACTGTCAACCTTGGGCTTGGAAAACAACCCGCTATACCAACTGAACCGCAGCTGCATGAACGTCTGAAAACTCCAAAGAAACTCAAAAACATAATAGTCCCTTATTATACACCATCACTGCGCTACCTCCTTTGCTTAAAGTGGACAGAAATTACACTTCACACACTTTTGTGAACCGGCTGAAGTGACAGATATTGTTCTTCTTGGGAGGATGATGTTTGTGATGAAATAGTTTTAGCCTTTTATCAGCAAAGGGCTATAATATGAAAAAGTGGCCGGTGTCATATATGGGAAACAATGGATAACAAAACACAAAGATTCATTGCAGTTTCACGAAGTGTTTTCAAAGAGACAAGCTGTTCAACATCTGCCTGAAACAAAGTTGATTGTTTTGGGTTTTTTTCAATCCTCAATGGCATTACAACTCTGTGTCACACCTATTTAAGAATGCAGTGAAGGATAAATACTTATCCAGTCAACAAACTTTCATGGAGTGAAGGCGAAACATACATTCTGTGTAAGTTGCAGGTCAGAAAAGGTCTCGGAGTGCTGCGTGTGTGAAAGGGACCGTTACATGATGGACAATTCCTTTCCCAGACATTGAAGAGTGTGTGTGTGTGTGTGTGTGTGTGTGTGTGTGTGTGTGTGTGTGTGTGTGTGTGTGTGTGTGTGTGTGTGTGTGTGTGTGTGTGTGTGTGTGTGTGTGTGTGTGTGTGTGTGTGTGTGTGTGTGTGTGTGTGTGTGTGTGTGTGTGTGTGTGAGAGAGAGAGAGAGAGACAGACAGAGAGACAGTCAGCCCTTGGGAAGTAGAATGGTGTGATAACACTCAGAAATGATAGTTTAGCCCTGGAGAGCACTTGACACACAATATCTCCTTCCGAAGATGGACACACACACACACACACACACACACACACACACACACACACACACACACACACACACACACACACACACACACACACACACACACACACACACACACACACACACACACACACACACACACACACACTCAGCTGTCACGGTGAAGGGTAAACAAGCAGCACCAAGGGCTTTGAGAGCGGAGCAGGGAGAGACTTGGCCTCATCTGTATGTTTGTGCACACCGGCCTGGGTGGGAGTGGTGTCTGTGTGTATGTCTGTGTGAAACATAAGTAAAGTGGACCAAATTGAATATATTGCCACTCAAACAATAGACAGTTTGAGACTGAAGACGATGGAGGAAAAAAGAAAAAGAAAAAAAAAGCCTAAGCTACAGAGTCAACGTGGACGTGTAGCTTCAACATCTCATCTCACCTCCACTCTGACTTTTCCCCAATTCCCCTCCCACCTCTCAGAGGCTGACAGCACCACGGAGCGCACAGCGGCTGACATATAGGCGTCAGGTGGTGGTATGGCAGCAACTCACACAAGCTATATGAGGCAGGCACAGAGGTGCTCTGAATTCACGGCGTTACGGCTGCTGGCACCTGGAATAGAGTGAACTTCTGAGGATGTCTTTAAATGCAAATACAGGAGCCGCAAACGTAAAAATCGATTTTCCCAGCATGACGCCATTACTATGAAAAAGGCACAAGAATGAACTCATTACCCCACTGGCACAAATGTCGTCCTGTTTGGGGAAAAAAAAATTAACTCTTCATCGATGGAGCAAGGTAAAAAAAACGATTTATGAAGTGAGATTTGATGTTGGGCTCGTTGCCTGTCACACTGCAGTGGAAACCACTGCTGCAGCGCGGTGCACCAATCACAGCTGCTTTCATATCACGGTGTGTGAGGTCCGGCGAAATGAACACACTGAAAATGTTTTGACACCAGTTTGAAAACCTTGCATCAGTTTTGGTCAAATGTCCAACTTGGGTTTTTCCTTTCTTTTTCCTTTCCCCCCCCCCCCCCAGTTTCACCTTATTTGAAGTGACGTTTGTGTAATTTTGTGCAAAACATGTTTCTGATTTTTATCTGAAATACTTATCAGTCAAGCAAAAAGACACGAGAAAGGCCAGCACTTAAAAATGTGACAGTCATTGCGTTTAACTGCTTTGAATTGAAATATCACCTGACCAATGCTCGAAATAACAAGTTGTGCTACTTGTTGAGAGAAAAAGCTCAAGCTAATGTGATCTGGGTTGAGAACAGTTTTCTGTCACCGATAACACTGTGTTGTATGCATTTAATGGTTTGACAAAGTTAAATGATCACCAAAGTTCAAATAAAAGCATATATGTCATATTGTATGTCTTAAGAGTGTCCAAAAAGATTGTGCATGAACCAATTATAAACAAAGGGCCGAGTCAGCGTTTTGTGACTACCTGTGTCAGCGTGTCGGCAAAAACAGAAATAACATGTGAGACTCAGTGGGACAACGGACGACTCGTGATTTGAGTGGAAAATAAAGTTTGTGCAGCTGAGAGGGGTTTGAGCCAAAAGACGACGCGGTCGTTCCTGAGGCAAGACGTCTGTTATTTTTAAGAAAAGGGAGGCAAAGCGCTCGCTCACCTTGGGAGTTGGGAGGGATTCAAATGGTTTTCATGAGACGATGTCAGATGCCGACTGTATCTAGATCCAACTTGGGTTTATCTCGTGTATTTTACTTTAAGGTCTGAGCCATCATCACTCCAGGACTGTCGGCCATTTGCCTCACAATACTGTAACACCACTACTTTTTCCAGTAGCAAGCTCTGAAATCCATAAAGTTGGTGGGATTACATAAGTTTCAGCGAGCGATGTGTCACTTTTGTCAGACATGTTATGACTGAAGCTTGCCTCTTTAACAGTTACTGATGTGGAATATTTGAGTTTCAGACTGGCACCACTGTCAGAAGGTCAAAGTCTGATTAGCAGACAGCTCTGGTGATGTTGATGTGTGTTTCTAGTGACGAGCCAGCCAGCTGAGTTTTGCAGCAGTTTATATCGTGTTGTTCTCTGCATGCATATGTGCGTATTTTCATTACAAAAAAACTCCCAACAGCACCAAAGAGCAGCCCAACATGGAAACCGCTTTTGTTTTCTGCAACTTTTGTTTTCTGAAAAAACACTAAAACGATGCATTTTAACTTGAAACATGGTGTAAACGGGGCCTAAGTGCACCCCCTCTTATCAAAAACAAGCTTCTTGTGGTTTATTTAAAAAAAATAATAATTTCAACTCCAGGATAATGTTTAACGGACGGACGTTTACCTTGTGCTAAATATTTCCAGTAACCTGGTGAAGAGATGGTTTCTACAATGATATGCACTGTCCAGCAAATCAATGAAATGTGACTGTTCAGCAGCTCTGTAGAAGTTGGTTGATGCAGCATGAAAATAAGTGTGATCAAGCAAAATATCAAGAAGCAGATCTACAACACAATAGCATCAAACAGAACCGTGAAATCAGATTCACACTTCTGTCATTGCTAATAATCCACATGTCCTCCAAAATGTTTTGAGACGTGATGTAAATTTATCTATTTGTTAAATCCATGAATCACTTCCTTTTTTTTTTTTTTTTTAACCAACTCCCACTAATTTACCAAAACAAATTAGAGGAAAGGGTATTATTGTTCTTGTGTACTGTCCGCAATCAATTTCCTGAGAACCAAGATCTTGTTAAAACTCTGTGCGGCTGAAGCGTATAGATATACTTCACAGCCTTGTAATTCTCCACAGCATGACAACACCTGGAAATTGCTATCATGGCGGGGTGCACGTCTCCCCTCTAGCATTCAGCACAACAATGGAGGAAAACAAGTTATCAAAAAAGCTTCTGGGTGGAGAAAAGCAGCAGGAAGAATTCAACTCCAACCCATCATTCCTACATTTATATAATAAGATAACCATCTATTACAGGAGCAGGACTCGCGAACAAAGCTTCTCGCTGACATTTTGGGGCCGGCCGACACGAGAACGCCGTTTCATGGAACCGCATCATTTTTGTCCGACCATCCACACGGCACAGCTGAGTGCAGTGTGTGTCTGTGTGTTTGTGTGTGTGTGTGTGTGTGTGTGGAGGAAGGAGCACTCGGTTCTGTTTAACAATAATAGTCTCTTTGCAGACAACAAACTCATCCTGTTGGATGTTACAATATTAACTCACAGTGACTTGGAAAAGTAACTTTAATCTAATTACTGGTTTGGAAATAGTAACATGTTAGTTTACTAGTTACTGAAAAAAAGCTGTCATATGAGAGTAAAGCGTTACTAATTAACGGGTTACCGGCATCACTGTCTATATGTTCTCCTTGTCTTCTGTGTTTTTCGTGTACTTGGTGACTCACATTGTCTCCTAAAGGCCGGGAATATGTACTACGTTGTGTTCAGCCCTGTTCATAGTGATGTGTGGATGGAATTTCTTTTTTTTGAACGTTGCAGACAAAAAAGATTGTTTTGCCTGGTGTGGGCAGGGCCTTAAAATACACTTATGAATGAAACCATCAGTGGCAGGAAATTTTGTGCTGCTCCGCGAGCAACAAGCTGGGATAGTTTGTACTTTACGAAGTACTAATAATAAAGGAAAGTAGGGTCATCATTTATGGGAAAACATGTGACATTGAAACCTGTTTGGCTTCATCTATGTGTACAGATCAGTTTGGGTTTGTTTTTGTTTTTTTTAGCTTAAATGGCGATTAACTCTATGATGTTGTGGTCTAAATACATGGTGAGAATGTCCCCAGCTCCTTGCTCAAGGGCTTTTCTGTCAGGAGTGTATTTGTTATTCCTGAGCAATTTGTTTTACCCCATCATTGATAATTACAGCATTTATGGATTTTAAAATATATTCCTCCCACAGTTTTAAAAATGATGTCCAAGATGATTTTTTGTTTTGTCTCTAAATTGTCAGTAGCTGTGAATAAGAGTGCACGGGGTGTCTGACTTTAAAACGTGCAGGAACTCCCTGTTGTCACATAAACGAACAGTCAGGATCAAACAAAATGTTGCAGTTTTCACTAAAAACATTGTGTAACTTAACACTTATTGTGGCACTTAGCAGGTAAGTTAGTCGTTCTCTCTCTCTCTCTCTCTCTCTCTCTTGCTGTCTTAGAAAAAAGCTGAAAAATATTTTTTGGTCCCCAAAATAATATCAGATCAACAATAACACACACACACACACACACACACACAGACACACACGCACACACACACACACACACACAGAATATGTTTGATTGCATGCGGATGCTGCTTGCCATCATCTGCTCAATCTGTTCTTGATGGTGATCAGAAGGAATTTGCATATATTCTTAAATGTAAGCACTGAACTCACTAATTATGTGAAGGCCTAGCATGGGTAATAGACTGTGCCCATAATTGTTTGTGTATGAGGGAGAGGGGATATGTTTTCAGCAGCAAAGAAAGAGGAGTCGCCCCCACTGATGGCAGCAGCCCCTCCAGCAGCTGTCTCACACAGCTGTGGCAATTCATAAAAGATACACTCACACACACGCATGATTATGAACACACACACGCAATGTAAAATCAAAGATGGCACCCTGAGGATGATACCTTCCTTCCTCCTCATGTTTCCATGGCACGGGCCATGTTAATTAGACTAATTTAAAGTCTCCTCTGAATGAGGGCTGAGGATGAATCAGAGCAGGTAGACAGCCCTGCAAGAACCAAAGGAAGGTAGATGAGCAGACGCCGAGTTCACAGGAAGTTCACCTCATCAACTGCTGCAGAGCATTTCTTCACCAGAGATTCATATGTTGTGTGCAAGGAGGACTGGGGATGAACCAGTAGTTAATCTAGGTTGAGATATTGGTGTGAGGGTTGGTTGCCTCTCAGCCTCACTGGACTCCAGCAACAGTTTGTCAAACCTAATTTGCATACAGTGAACTATTCAGTGAAGTCTGGAAAGCCAAAGGTTAGATTCCTTAATTCCAAGGTACATAAAATGAAGCGGTTGTTGAAGCCTGGTCTTGATGTCATTGTAAAAACACTGGACAATACTCTATGTTATTTAAAAGTAATACATTTCAGGATCAAATTCAGAAAAGGAGAAACCTCGTCAAACACTTGTAGCAAATCCAAGACTTCTCTCATCAGACCAAAGAGTTTCCAGATCTAACCTGCCCATGAACACACTGGGATCGGCTCCAGCAGCCCACAACCCTGAACAGGACAAGTGGTGTAGATGAATGAAGATGGATTGCTGACGGATGTTGGTCTTATAAATGGAGGCAATGCACGGCTCGGTTGGTAGAGCGTTCAGCTCCCAAACGGAAGGTTGCAGGTTTAATTCCCATCTCTCCCTGCCTACATGCCGAGGTGTCCTTGTGCAAGACACTGTATCCCAAACTGCCTGGGAGAATCCAGTGTGAGAGTGAGTGGTTGGTGGTGGTTGGAGGGGCTGATGGTGCAGTTTGGCAGCCTCACTTCCATCAGCAGTGGAGGGTCATCGGGGCCTGCAAGGCTGCTCTGCAGACCTGTGAAAAAGACCTGAATCACAGACTGATGTTGATTATATTTTGACCATGAATACTTATAAAATCAAAGATTATTTCTATTTGTTGTTGCTAACTGTGAGCTGGTTTTAATGGAAAAGTTGCCCATCTTAGTGTATTTTGTTTCCCAGAGCTTTCTTCTTTTTAGTTCTAGCATTCGCTTATGGACGTTTTATTAGTGGAAAAAGTTTTGAGCATTTGTAAAAGTGAACTTGTCGTTGTGTACCGTGAGTTGTATACCTGTAGAATTGTTTTTTCTCCACAAATACTTACACATTCACAAATTCTTCATTACAGGAGTACACATCATTGTTTCCTGCAATTGTTGCAGTAAATTTTGGGGAAAATATATTTGTTCACCTGGAATCTCAGATTTGGTTTCCTTCAACTACGACTCAAACATCTGATGAAAAAGACCTGTGCGTTCACTCAATGGAGAAAAAGGCAGCGCTGATCTGAGATTGACGGATTTCATAGCCAATCAGGAGAGAGGATTTTGTCTGCATTGAGATACGATAAAAGTTCTCTCCCCTCAATGCCTTCATTCACGGCAACAGGCACTTGTCTTTTTAGCCACGTTAATAAATTAATTCTGTGAAGCTGAAAAATTTTCATGTCTCGTCACTTCTTTCCTCCGTTTCCGCATCAAAACAGAAAAGTTCCTCTGTTTTGACTGAAGAAGATAACAACAATCCTCAGTTGCCCTCTGAGGATTATGATGATGATGATGATGATGATGATGATGATGATGATGATGATGATGATGCGGAAGAAGAGATGGAAGCGAATGTGTTGGAAGGAACACTGAATCTGAGTGATGACGAAGAACGTGGAAAAAAAATTGTTGTTTCTTGAAAGAAAAAAAAAAACCCCACCAGAGACAGGGGGCGCTGTTGGAGCAGCTTAATGAGCAGCAGAAGTTAGAGACTTCAGCCAGCGGAGAGAAACCAGAATGGGAGTGACAAGTAGAAATCGTGCTGCAGCGTTCTGGACAAACTGGAGACGTCCACTGCCTCTTGAGCACAAACATTGTCGGTATGCAAATAAAAACTGTCCGGCTTTCAGCTTTTTCAACACATCTTTCGCACTGAGGTATTTAATCTTTGCCTGCCTCCCTTTGAGCATTATCTAACAACAGTCCCATTCCCCTTTCTGCCTTGGAATTATAAGAAATAACATACCGACACAAGCATACGCATCTACAATGTACCAAATATCCATATCAGCATTCCAAAATGTGAACAACAACTTGCTGTATGGACTGATGGAAACCTCACTGACTTCCCTCTTCAACACCACATGCATCAGAAGCCTCTTGAGTAATAACTAAACTGCTAAGCAAATTCTCTAAACTCACAGCTCCTGTTGTTATCTGACAGTTCCTTCTTGACAGCATCAATGATGTCTAATGCACTCTTTTACCATTCGACACACACACACCGTGTCAAAGTGGCTGCTCCATCTACACACCGCTTTTTTTCCATCTTCAGCACAACATACAAAAGTCCTTGCTCACACTGGCTGTTTTGTTCTTTTTTCAACTTTTGGAATGTTGCTTTCAATACTGCTGGACAGATTTTACAATATCCAAAAAGCAATCATCTCCTGATGGTAACTCATATGTCACGTGCACGGTGCATTCTCTTTCCAAAATAGGCAATGCACCTGTGGGGAACCACGTTGCTGAAAATCCACCCCGTAAAAGTAATCCTTAATTTCAACAATCAGCTGTGAAGCAGACATAAAGACATCCTCCAAAAAGCAATGCCGCCGATAATCAAATATTTGCGCTGCAGTGACAGGATTACGACGCACCGATTCACAACTGTCTGCCTGTTCCAAACCATCAGCTCTCTCTGTTCTGCAGTCCTGTCTCAAAATACAAACCCTATCAGCAGAGGGACGAGAACAAAACTACGTGAGAGATACAAAGCTGACGTACACAAGCCAACAGGTGCTGTGCTGCCTGCCAACATGCAAGGTTTCCCCTTCAGAAACTTCTACCCATCATCAAAGAAAAACACTTGTAAAATAAACTGAGATTTTCAGTCATAAATAATTATGAGCATATCTATACATTTATCAACAGAAACAAACTTGGCCACATGTGCAAAATTCTGAACACATTTCTGTTTGCGTTTATTTAAAAATAACTGTACTGGAGAAAGTTGAACCTGATTATTTGTTAAATGAGAATCCTGCTCAAAATCTGATTGAATTCATACAATGAGTTGCTTTTTGGAGCACATTGTCCTTTATGGGAAACTAGAACTAAAAACATCTGGGTTGTGGAATTTAACTGAGTTATTTCCACTAGTTTTCTATGTTCAAGTTTGATAAAACTTAATTAGATCAGCATTGCTTGATGTGTGGGACTAGCAGAGTAGCAGTTCAAGTTTCAGGAAAGGTTTTAACATTTAGGATGATTTTTTTTTTCTCCAATCACAAATATTAGAAACATATTATTTTTATTAAAGTCCAACATGCCAGGTCCAGCTGGTAAAATGTAGGATCCTCCATCGGATGACATCAGACGACTCCTCTGATCCCACAGGATTATATAAATACCAGTCAATTATTGATCCACGTAGCTTTTCTTCCCCTGCCTTTGTTGCTGTAATGAAACTGCATGTGATGACAGGATCAGCCATCAGGTCAAAGTCACACATTCAAGTCCAATAAAAGTCTCCATTTTCCCGGCACCCCACCACAATCTAACATAATAATGTATTTAGGTCATTAAAGCAGACGGTTTCAAGCTGTGCTAGCACACAGAGTAATCAAGAGGAAATGCTAATGTCGGAGGGGGCATTATTTATTTTGTAATCATGCATTATTTTTCTGCAAGAATAGAGTAATTGCTATTTACATAAGAAATTTATCAAAGTGGAAATATGCTAATTTCTGTTCTCTTGAGACTGAAAAGAGCAATAACAACTGGACAATTTGTGTTAAGTAGAAAGTTTAGCAACAAGTTATGCTAATTACTTGATTGTAGCTACAACATTTCTGAGGCCCTTTTTTATGGGACGCTTCCAGTGAAAACATTGTTTTTGTGTTTTCGTTTCAGAAATATTTCACGTCTACATGACAGCATATTGAAAATGGTGTCTGTTTGCTCTGCAATAGAAGAGACCCTGAAAATAATGTAATGTTCATGTTGGGCCACTAGTGGGTGCTGTTGATTGTTTTTGTAACAAAACCACTATGATACTACGGCTGTGGTGCGCATGACCACAAGCAATGTTTCCACTTGGGAGTATTGTCAAAAAGTTCCACCTTGGGAGTCGCCTTCAAAAAGTTGTGTTTTCAGTGGCTCTTATCACCATCGTCATGTAAACAGACATCTAAAACACAATGAAAGTTTTGGGTTTTCACTTGAAGTCGTTGCCATGTAAACGCACTAAATAAACATTTGCAAATGGTTGTGTTTTAGATGTAGTTATTGGGGTTATATTAGGTTTCCAGTGTTGGTAATGGTTGTGTTGTGTTGTGTTTTTGTTGTTTAGTTCATGTAGTTAGCTAGTTCATCTGGTTTAGTTTGGTTTATTAGTTTTCGGTTGGCCACCAGGAGCGAAGAGGGTTTTGTGTGTAGTCTCCTCCTGCCATGGTGATGTTCAGTGTCAAAATAAGAGACTTTGCTACCTTCAGCAGGAGCAAGGTAAAGAGAAGGTTAACATTTTGAGTTTTACTTTCACATGGTTTGCTACATAAATTGAATGTATGCAACCTCCTGTGACTAAAGCCAGTGCAGCTGATTTGATTGACATAACATTAACATGACTTGGGATCTGGGTTTTAGATTATTTAAAGTTGTTCAATGTAGATTATTGCCTTGGAAACTTACATGATGTGCTCCCTTTTTCAGTCATCGTGAGTTCCTTTAAATGTTGTTGAGTGTTTCCTATGCTAAAGGAGGCTCTTAAGGAAGCATTGAGCCTCCTTTCCTTTGCTTATTGAGAAATCAAACATCCTTATCCTGGCCACCACTTAAACACTTCCGGGATTAAAGTAAAGTAGATGGGAAAGGTGATTTGGAAGCACCAACAGTTTTTCAAAATCTCCACTCTGGCCTGTTTTTTTTTTTTTTTTTTTGAGAAATCATTGTTTGTGGCAACTCGTCACTGCGTTTGTGTGTAAATACAAGGCCCAAACGCAGAGAAATAGCACCGTTTTGTAAATACCTGGGCATGTGTAAACGTGGCCTGGTTTCCAGCTCACAACTGACCCATATTGTTTGATCTGTTTTGTGACGTTGTGAATGTTCAGGTAATTTTTCACACCAGACCCAGGCCTCCATCACATGTGGCCTGTGCACCTGGCTGGGAAGGTGGGAATCAGTCTCTCGCTGCAGTTGCTCCTGCACCGTGTGTGCAGGTCACGCCCAGGGTTTGGCCCCGCGCTGGGGCTCCCTCCGGCTGGCTGATAAAAGCCGTGCGAGAGCTACTGAAGAGCGTCTGATGAGCTGACTGCTGGTGCCTGATTGCTGCTGACTGTTACCCGCTGCCTGCCTGTGAGCTGACTCCACTGCCGCCGCAGCCTCCTCGTCCTTTCGACTGTGCAGATAATGTAAATAAACAGCGTTAACTCGCCGTCCTCACTGCAACCGCCTGGCTCGCTGTCACTTCTTTCAGCCGGTCGTGACACACGTGGTACCAAATCTGATATGTATCTGATGTCTTTGAAGGCGACGGGCATCTGAAGGATGCGACTTCCACGTCATTGAAGAGTGACTGACGTGACAAATAAGCGCTGTATGTTAAAAGCTGTGCTCTCTTATTTTTTCAATCTGCTTTTTCCTGTCCTTGTCATTTTGTCTAGGTTTTGTTGGCTCCTATTGCACAACCACTTCAAAACAGAACTACACACTGACTAGTGTTGCAAGATTGGGTGGATTTCCCCCATTTGTGGCACCACATTCGTCTTTATTTATTGCAGTTGCATGCTTATGAAGTGTTCTTTATTACACATATAATAGTTTTATGGTTTTAACATGATTTTTCCAGATGTTGAGATTTTGTTCTGGTTGTTATTAAGCTGCATAGGCTTCACGTTGTTTGGGCTGGAAGCTGAGTCTGATCTGTCAATCATGAGGCTGACCAGTGTGGCATCCATTTTTACTTCGTCAACAGCGTGCTTGGCCTGACGTCACGCCTTCCTCTGTGCATGTGGTCACTCTTGGTTTGGATAATGTTCATATGGCAGTCTGATGGAGGTCGAGTTTAAAATGTAGTGAGAACGATCACGAAAATTATTCAGACTTAACAAGAAATTACCTTCAGGCCCCTGCATGCTTCCTTAAAAACCCAGAAGAAGAAGAAATGGTCTTTTGTGACGTCAGCCAGCTGCCAAAGAAAATGCTTTTTCGGCAGGAGAGTTCATGCCGAGAAGAAGCTGTCCCCCCTCACAGCACTTCTCACAGTGGCTTTTTAACTTTTTAACTGCACAGCTATCTGCAAGTAAGCTATCTGCAAGTAAGGATTCCTTAAAAGATGTATTGAGCAAACTCCTCTGGCTGAGACTTGAACTATGATAAAACCTCATGAGGTAGCATAATCTGCCTCACATGTCCATTATAAGCTTGAATATACCACCAAGACAATAACACCATCCCTCAAAAAAATACTGCACATCTTCCCAAAAAAAAGTAAGAGGAGGAAAAAGTAAAGGTGAAGGTAATGTTTTTGTCCTGACTGTGTTCTCAGCGGTGGTGCTGTGGAAGGTGGAAGGTTTGGCATTATGCAGACAAGGGGACAATTGATGGGGCAGAGTATTCACCTTGGCTGCAGCCAGTGTTTTATGGTGAACAATAGCCATAATCATACCAGCTCTCACACACCCTCTACATCCGCTGCTCCTTTCTGCTGCCAAGGGCACAAAGACCCACAAAAGAAAAACTAATTGGTGTGATCAGAGTGCTCTCTGACCACTGGATGCACATGAATGAGATGCAGGCATGCTGTTCAGGCAGGAGGGGTGATGTCGATGCCAGGGACGGTGTGTGTGTGCGTGTGTGTGTGTGTGGGGGGGGGGGGTGTAGGGTTAAAAACCTGACCTATGCAAGTACCATGGTGAGATGATAACATGACACATTACATGAAGCAGCTGAGGAGGGCTATCTGAGGAAAAGTGGTCCCTGGGAGAGGTGGGAGAAGCTACGTATGCTTTGTTTGTGAATCAGGGAGATGGCCAAGGATAAAACCATCTAACTTGGTTCAATCAGAGCTCAACCTTCTGTTAGTGGGGATAAAAGTCTTTATAATCAACCTGCCAAGGGATAATCTTAAGCACCTAAGACTGACAATAGTTACAAAAAAAAACCAAAAAACGAATTTTTCTGGTCCCAGGTATGGATTTCACTTTTGGCTTGAACTGGTGAGATGTGACTGTTCGTTCAGTACCACTTCCCCAGCTGCTTGTGAAGCAGAGTACCCTTGACTTGCTGCCGGTAGGCGTGGACGGGCTGGTGGTCGGAGGCTCCGCCGTGAGACGGGGGTGATACCGCAGCAAGGTGAAAAAGTAGTAGTTGCAAAAAAGGCATTGAGGTTCTCCTCACTTCTGCCAGTCTTTTCCTCCTCGTCCTCCTCCTGTGGGTTAAACCAGCAAGATCAATCCGCAGCTATGAAGTAGTAAGGGCACCTTGAAAATGCCGCTATTTATTTGTTTGAAATGTTCCTTTCCTTTCTAGTCCTCTTAAGGCCACCGGGGACACCACCATTGATTTACACTTCAATAACTTCGACCTCTGACCCCCGAAAAGGGGGACGTGACGTCCCACCCGGCGGGATCCTTACATCCAGGTGTGGTGAGGGAAATCTCCAAGCCTGTGTAGCCTGATTTCACTCATTTGCATAATTTAAAATAAAACTTTTTTTTTTTACACGTAGGTTAATTGCAGTCTGTGTTTGGGTGCACAACAAGTGAGCAGCAGGCGGTCGCACGCTCGCAGCTGCTTCAGATTCCTTCTCAAGCTCAAAAAGACCTGTGGCCTCCATTTCAGCTGCGAGCCCCGAATCCGAGAAAGAGAAAATTGGAGCATTTACATGCATCTTGTAGCCAGAGATGATCTTTGCACAGCCACGTACTTTTTTTCATTGTTACTATTTTAATGCGTCTGTCTTATCATGCATGTGCGATTGCCGCATGCCGGGAGGCGGCTGCTGTTTGCAGATGGACTCCCCCCCGTCTGTAATGAAGTCTGGACCACCTGAGGAGACGCTGTCAGCTGCCGCTGAGACCGTCACAGGATTCGCTCTGCTCAACAGTCTTCGGGAAGTGTGATGGATCACAACCAACTCGAGATCGTGGCAGCTTCCAGAGGTTCGCGTCGCATCAATCAATATTGTCTTAGTTATGCAGGCAAGCTGCGGGATCGCTCTCTGAATGAAGGACGCCAACTTATTATGTTATCTTTGGCACAGTAGTGCAAGAAGGGTTCAATCTATTGAATTTATGTTCTGTTTTTTCGATTCAAAATCTGCAGTTGAGTTTGAAAGGTCATCAGATGAATAATGGGAGAAGAAATCAGGAAAAAAAACAAGGTTTTGGAACACATTTCTTTGTTTATATTAGCTTATCTTTTAATGTAATATTTGTTCACTGGTTAAACACCAAATGTTTTAAACGCCAGTGGTCCAGAAGAATCCTCACAATGCCGTGCTGTTATCGATGTTTTCTTCACAGTTGTTGTTTGATGAGTGTGGTACATCGAGATAAAACAAAAAATACTGGTTTGCAAACAGAAACTTTATTTTAGTGATGAACTGTTAGTCAGCTGTAACCACCCTGAAACAAAACAACAAGGCTGCCTGGCGGCTAACTTCTAGAATGTTCTCCAGCTTTGCTTCATCACCTGAAATAAAGCTTTAAAAATTAAACCTACATTTTTAAGTGAAATGGAAAACTTCTGTGTTTGGGTGTCTGTTTACATGCCGATGGTTCTTGGAGCCACTGAAAACACAACTTTTTGAAAACAGCTCTGGAGCAGGAGAGCCTGTCCGGGGCGCTGGGGACGCAGAGGCGACAACACATATTACCCAGTCACCACTCTCATTGTCCCCTCCCCCAAAAAAAGATCTGCACCTGAGGCTATTCACCTTTCTCCCACAGACTCTTAAGGTGGAACTTTTCAAAAACGCTCGAGCTCTGTCTCCGTGGAAACAGGAGATAAAACAATATCCTTTTCAGGGTTCCTGTCATTTCCATGTGAACAAACATGCAAAACGCTAAAACGCCAAACCTTTTGAATGAACACGCAAAAACAATTTCACTTGAAATATTTTACGTCTTAATCTTTCAGTTTTCATTAAAAAAAAAATTGTTGGTGGGGGGATTAATAATGAAGTCCCAGATGAAAAACTAGCAATAAAAATAAAGCCAAAAAAAGAATAATGAAGTCCCAGCTAAACAACATTAACCACATAAAACCCTCAACAGTAAAAATGGAGCAGTCGGGTGTTTATTCACTCATGAACTGAAAATATTATTTAAAAGAAACTTGCTGCTTTCATCCGCCATGTGAAAGGAACAGTTTGTGTGTTTATACACATAATATACAATCATGCCACATTGGAAGCCCCTTCCTTCGTCCTTCATTCAGTCGCTCAGCTTGGACCCCAGCAGGTTGTCTTGACAATGTCTTCATGCCTAAATGCTTTAGCTTGCTGCCATGTGATTGGCTGATCAGGAAGCAGCTGAGCAGGTGTTCCTGGAATTGTGGCATGTGAGCGTTTGTTTCCACAATACAAGAGAAACCGCGGCCTTTGACTGGGAGACACAGCGGGAGCTGAGCATAATTCTGTGTAGAACAATGGTTGATTTGACCAGTTTCCAGAGGGCCAGCTCAGACAATGTTGTGCTAATAGCACCGGTGTTACATCTGGAAAGCTTGGCTGTCAGATCGCACCACTCCTCCTTTTACTTCTAATTGCGAGCAAACAAAGCAGCTCACTGAAATGTGGTGTGATTTGAGGGCGAGGGGTGGAGCAGCCGTTTGAGCAGAGTCATAAGTAAACACCTGCTTTTTCTCTGCACGGTTCCCCGTCCTCGTCCTCGTCCCCGTCCCCGTCCCCATCCTCGTCCCCGTCCCATCTGTCTGTCAGAGGTTCACTGTGATATGCAGAAATATGAGAAGGGAAATAGAAACCTGCATTTTCCCACCATGGCACACCCATAGCGGAATGTTTTTACCTTAACTAGATCTGGCTTGACCCAGATCCAGCGCAGAAACCGCGGCAGTATTTCATTTCTCATCACCCTTCAGTTAATAACCTGCATCCTGGGCAGAAGCATCACCCTGGCGGTGGATAGATAGTGCCAAATCACCCTCACTGTGCCTCAATACAGCGCGAGGGATCATTACTTCTAATTGAACCTTTCGACTGTTTCAGCAGGCAGGAAAAACATTCAGGGGGACTTTAATTTCTATCCCCGACCAGATCCATGAAATGTTTTCCTTGACACGATATTATTTTGGGGAATGAAACACACCGGCCTTCTCAACGGCTTACGTAACAGACTGATGAACGGATACACACGGTGACGGTGGGAGGTGATCCATGGTACAACAAAAAAAAGTGGCACAGCAGGAGGTAGCAGGGGAACGCAGCTGGTTTACTGAGCAGTTGGTGTAATTGGCCAACTGGAAATCCATTTGTGCTTCCCTTGAAAGGAAGACAAGTGAGGTTACTTTTCACTGTGCCAACCACGCCCCCCCACCGCTCCATCCTCCTGCAACCACGCCGCTCCAACGCCATCTACTCATTGGCTCGTTCGCCCAAAAAGGGGGGAGAGCGGGCCCATCTGAATGGTCAGTTTCAACGCTTTCAAATCTCTCTAAGTACCAGTGCACACACACACACACACACACACACACACACACACTGGCAGGACATCACTCTAAAGGCCAGGCGTGAGATGTAAGTCTGATGTGGAGGCCAGCAGGGGCCCAGTTTCAACTTGAAGAAAAGAAACGAGACAATGACCCTGCCAATGGGTTTTCAGCACCTGTGCACCCCTCACCACGCTACGCCGCGCCACGCCAGCCCAGACAGCCTCCATTCCCCATCCACCTCAGCGCTCACAGAGGAAACTCTGAAGACGGTCCTGGTTTGATGGCTCAATCAACCATCATGCAGTCGTTTCTCGGCCTCTCCTCTAGTATTCGGGGATGGCTCTCGTTTGAAACACGAACACAGAAAATGTTGAGCACATCAAAGACTTTGGCTTTTTCCTTCTCTCTGCTCCCGTCTCACATCACACCTCCCTCCCACTTTCTGTGATGTGTGCATGAATGAGGGATGTGCGTGCAAGTGCAGTGTGTTTGCAGTAGGCATACACATCCGTGTGTGTGTTTGTGTGTGTGTGTGTGCGTGCGTGCGTGCGTGTGTGTGTGTGTGCCCTTGGGGCACAGACCTGATCAAAGCAGAGTCTGTCAGTTTCCAGGTACACAAACAGCTAGCCTGTACACACACATACACACACACACACACACACACACACACACACACACACACACACACACACACACACACACACACACACACACACACACAGAGCGCAGAACGAAGTTGGGGTGAGAGAGAACAGGAGACAGAGAAGAGGTTTTGGAAGAGCTGCAGAGATCAAAACGCATCATTCTGTCTTAAATGGGGTTATGTGGAGGTCAGAGAGCTCAGTTGCTCGCTCAGCTCAGTATGCAAGAGGCAGCGCACGAGGGAAAGTAGACCCAGTTAAAGGTTGGACTTCCATCTGGGAGGAGGTGATGACGGCAACATGCTGCTTTAATAAAAAAAGGCAACAGGACTTTCTCATATCAGCCCAGAAAAAGTCTCTCCCAGTCCTACGGGGGAGTGAATTACTCCTGTGGAGTATTTTATTTGTCAATCAATTAGCTTTGATCCAGAATTTTTAATATTAAGTGTACCAGTGGAAAAACTCAGATGCATGTCAATTCCAGAAGCCTACAAAAGAGTGCTGTGAACATACACCATGATCAAAAATACTCATAAAAACATTAAAAAAAAATAAAAGATATATATGCACACAAACACACATACATATATATAAATATATATATATATATATATATATATATATATATATATATATATATGTGTGTGTGTGTGTGTGTGTGTGTGTGTGTGTGTGATGCAATGATTAAATTATTACTATTATTCTTGAATACATTTTTAAGAATTTCATTGAGGGAAGCCTCAGTTCATGTGTGACTCTGATCACAGCAAGTTTTCCAATGATAAGATGTTATGCCTACAAAACCAAAATGCAGACATTTTTAAAGGTTGAATACCAATGCGTTCAGGATTAGTTTCCATTGATAATCATTTTTGTGTAACCATCAAGTCCATAATTCTGTCAAAACTAATGTATTGACACAGATTAATCCATCATCATGATTAATCTGATAAAACCTTCATGCAATTAACCTATCTGCAGCAGAACGAAGGTATGTGTCCACAGGATCTGTCAATTTCCTGCATCCTATTCATTGTATATGTGACGTGGTGCATGCTGGGTATGTGTCTGCAGACCTGTCACTGCAGCCCCCGGCTCTGCAAACATAACCTTCTCTCTGCGCTCACTTTAACCCAACTTTGTGCAAATTATTGATGATCGAGTTTGAGCGAATTGTTCAAAATACGCAAGTCACTTTACTGAACGGTGACTCACGAGGCATCACGTTCATTCACTCGTTCACTGAGTCATTCTTGCTCCAGCCGTCCAGCTGCAGAGAGGAGAACATAAATGTCACTGTTGGGCTGCTACTAGTCGAACTGCACCTGAATAAATATATCACATTACTCACTTTAGTCACCCTGTGGGAAAAGCAGCTGTGCTGCTCTGCTAGTCGCTGCACTGCTAACGCCAGCTCGAATGCCCGACTCAGCTCGTCTCAGTGGTTCACCTTGAATGCCTGACTCAGCTCTCAGCTCGAAAGAGTCGTTCACCTCCACTGAATCATTCAGCACTCACGTAGTGAGCTGTGCTGCTCCATTCATCTGGTGAGCAGTGAGGCTCCTCCCTCACCTGAAAGTCTGCAGCGGTGCAGCGCTCAGAAAGTTTCTGTTACGGCGGGTGGACGGAGGCTCAAGTGCAGGAAGCAGCCAATGAACAGATTAAACGTCAACAAAGATTATAATATTTTTAAACGGAAAGAAAACAAGGTTAAAGTCTTTTCTCCATTTGCCCCTCCAAACCAGTAGGTTTGGAGAGGGGTAACACATGGACTGGATCTGAGTGGAGCGGAGTCGAGCTGAGAGCTGACGGAGGGGGGGGGGGGGGGGGGGGGGGGTGCCTCTTCCTGACAGAAACTCCTGTGAAATCGAGCCGGTGACGAGCTGAGTGTGGAACGGAGCAGGACACAGATGAACGGGACGGAACAGAGTAGGACGGAGCAGAACGGGTCTCTGAACACAACCGCCTGACACGCCCACCTCAAACAAGCAGAGGAGAGGGAAACACAACCAGCAGCACTATAGCCGTCCTAAGAGGCTGCAGAGGAGCAGCACATGACAGTTTCTGAGTGACGGTGGAGAGAAAAAAAACAGTTTGTTTCACAAAGCTTGTCGGAATAAATACATGAATAATACCTGAATAAATACACAATAACTTTAAAGAAGCATATCCTGGATGCACTGGGACACATCTTCAGTGATGTAGCATCCTGGGGTCATTGGGTGTTTCGCGTCTCGCATCTTCCGTCACTCTCGCCCAGGCGACCCAGCCGGGGTGACCAAGACCCAGCTTGTGTTCCAGTAGCAACTCACAGATCTGCCCTTTTCAGCCAAAGACTCGTGGCTTTCTCTGCAGCTTCACTTGTGGATTAGATGACCATCTTCTTGGCCGTCCCCGTCACACCCAAGCGCTTTACAGAGGGAGTGTCCTGCAAAGCCTCTACAGCCAACTTCTGTGGGTTCGTAGAAAGTCCTCCAGCCCCTGCCCCCCTCGACCAGTTCCTGGTACTTGACACGTTTCCTTTCATTGGGTTCTTCAATCTGCTCTTCCCAGGGTACTGTAAGCTCCAGTATGATCAGGTGTTTTGAAGCCTCAGACATGATGATCACATCTGGCCGGAGAGATGTTGATGCAATGCGCTGGGGGAACCTCGGCTGTTCTCTCAGGTCAACGTGCAGCTGCCAATCAGGGGCCGTGTGGAGGAGGCCTGTCGTTGTCTGTGGACATGCTCGGGGTCTCTCTCCAGCTTTGATGAAGGCGATTGCCTTCTTTGGGGCACGGTGGTGTTTGCTGGTGCTGATGACTGAGGCTATACTCTCAGCTACTGCTTTGAGTACCTGGTCGTGGTGCCGGCGATAGCGACCATCAGCCAGGGCCTTTGGGCAGCTGCTGAGGAGATGTTCTAAAGAGCCTCTGCCAGAGCAAAGGGGGCAGGAAGGTGTCTCACTCTTCCCCGACACATGGAGGTTTGCTGGGCTGGGGAGGGCATCGTATACTGCCTGCACAAGGAATCGGACACCTTGGAAGTCTGCCTGTATGATGTTTGACCAGGTGACTTTGCGCCGCAACGTGCTCTCTCACCTCGTCCAATAAATAATGTTAAAATACAACTGTATTGTGCTACATTTAATATTGTCCCCTGAAATTAGTTCCTATGAACATCACGTTATTTATTGATACTGGTAAAAAGGAAAATCAGATTGTTGGAGGAAAAAAAAGAACTGAGAAATCATATGTGTATATTAATATATACTGTATGTCTGCCATTCTGGATGCCTGGTATTTATTCTGTTGAATCATTTATTTAATTTATTTCCTGGTTCAAATAAACCTCAGAAACAACACAGATGATCTAGAATAAGGAGACCAGGGCCACTAAAAACTAGTGTGTACTTATTGTTTATTTTCCTCAGAAGCGTTTCAGCGTTTTACTATGAATACATGAAACTCCAACGTGATTCATGTTGCAGTTCGGCTGAGCCTCCAGGTCCTGGAGAGGGTGGAAATGATGTGCAAGGTTAACTGAATCAAATGACTCAAATGACTTGGATGAACGACTCAAAAACCCTTGAGTCAGTTCAAGAAGTCGGGTTTCTCATCACTAGTGCAAATGAGGTGCAGGGAGCAGAGCTCCGTTGCATCACGATTCAGCAATTGCAAAGCTTATTTCTCTCCTCAAATGTTTTTGGAAATACTGCTCTAGTTATACAGGTTATATTTGGTGATGTACTGTATGTATATAGTTATATTGAGTCTGTTTGCTCATCCAAAATGAAACACGATTAATCTAAATTATAAATGAATAATATTTATTCATGATTAATCCACAACAACCCAGTGATTAATCATTTGACAGCACTAGATATAACCATTTATTTGTGTAGCTTCAACCATTTATTTTGTGGCTGGAGAACATTTGGCCAAGAAACAATTCATGAATATTAAAGGAGGTTTGGTTTTCAATAGCCATTTAAATGATAACATGAAACAGATTTTTCTTCTTTTTGACACTTTGTCACATGTGAAATAAACCAAATTACCAAATGACAAAATTTGTATTTTGGGGAATAGTATTATAAATATGTTGTGATTTCATCGACCTGACATCTGGAATCTCAGTTACATGAAAGGATTGTTCCTTTAATCAGAGAAATTTAATTGCACTGCATCTGACACTCTGTACGCGCAGTTAATCTCCTCTGCTTTTCCTCTCTGTCTATTTGAGGCCTTCGTCCCGCCGATGGCTTAGAGAAACAATCACCAGCTCCAATGTCACTGCAGGCGCCTCGATACTCCCAGAAATGACGCGCCCGCAGACTCCACTCAGACCCGCTAAAGCACGAGCGTTACGTTCCGAGCGGGGCTTCAAAGGTTGTTTAGGTAAATTAACTCGTCAAGGTATTCTGAGCACGTGGACGTCGACGGCTGCGAATGCTTACGTGTGTGTCCTGGAAATAAAAGAGGAGAAAAGAAAGGGGAGTGATAGGAGTTAAGAAATCAGATGTAGGGAGGAATAGAACACGCGATTGACGTGGAAAATGAGAAGGTTAGTCCCCGACGCCCCTGTCTGGATGAACGATTAAGATATCTAATACGATGTTTGAAGCTGTGGGGCAGGCGAGCCGATAACGGCCCGATAATGACTCTCTCTTCGCTCGCTAATTAGCTTCTTGCTTCTTTACTTTTGGTGAGGGAGGTGTTGATGGTGGAGAGATGGGTTTAGGGGGTGGTTTTTTATTTGTATTTTTTTTTTTAAAGAAAGCTTCGAAGGAAGACACAAGCACCTGCATCTATTATAATTATTTCACTCACAGGGCTGCTAGAATTAGCTGAGCAGAGGAGGGAACGTGTTCTCCTTCAGAGTGAAAAATAAGGGAAAAGTGTGTGAAGGAGAAAGGGTGTGTGTGTGTGTGTGTGTGTGTGTGTGTGTGTGTGTGTGTGTGTGTGTGTGTGTGTGTGTGTGTGTGTGTGTGTGTGTGTGTGTGTGTGTGTGTGCCTGGGAAAGAGAGGGATGAGGTGAATCGATAAATATCACTCGGGCTGATTGGACCTAATTAGAGACATAGAGAGGCATTCTGGACGCGACTGGCTGGAATTGAGTTGGCTAAGTTGTCAGAGCCAATTACACTGCTGTATTATTGCCGCAGAGAGAAAAGACACAGATTAGATTAAATTTTACGGCGGTGTGTGTGTGTGTGTGTGTGTGTGTGTGTGTGTGTGTGTGTGTGTGTGTGTGTGTGTGTGTGTGTGTGTGTGTGTGTGTGTGTGTTTATCAGATGCTTGCAGGGAAAACACAACCAGGTGAGCATACCCTTTCTCCTGTGGCGTGATAAACTGCGATGCAGCTACAACGATAATCACTCGAAGCTTATTGCACACACACACACACACACACACACACACACACACACACACACACACACACACACACACACACACACACACACACACACACACACACACCAACACTCCAGCTGTCAGCTGGCGGTGCAGCTGTGTCGATCGCCCCAAAACACACTTATTTCTTAAACTTCCAGTGGATTTCTGACTCGGTATGAGTTCCATCATGTTTATTTGTGTGTATGTGTTTTGTGTATATTTGTGCTCGAGTTTGATTCTGATGATTGCGGCTTGAAGCAATCACTTGTATGCAGTTATTATAAAACGAGTCCTCTGGGCCGACACGAGCGCCACACACAACAACCTGAAGGAAGAAATGGCACAAAAGGCAGGACACACTTTGGAGTGGACCTTTCGTCCACCCGGCTCACTGTTTGGCTGCAGGTAGCGAGCAAAATACGCCTTTTTTACAATCTGCTGTTTGAGGCCGACTGGAGCTCCTCGTGTTTTGGTCCAACTCGACAAGTGGAAGCAAATTTAGATAATTATTCCCCCGAATCCTGGGACTGTTTTGAATTGTATCGGCGCGGCGTAGCGTGCTAGCACAACTGTGCCTTCGGCCACCCAAGGAGAAAAAAAAAAAGACACGGAGAATGAAATCTGAGGGAAAATCTCAAAGCAGAGGCAGGGCTGTGATGAGGAAAACAAGCGCTGCGGTCTCTCTATGGACGGACTTCACAGATCAGCAAGGCAGCAGAACAGATGCAGACACTGCTTCATCTGGGACGCTGCCGTGGAGTCGCTGCGGCGAGTGACACAGCTCTTTCTGAATCCAGAAAGTTTGAACGGCGTCGTTGTTATACACCAATCCAACTAACCCGTTAATCAGCCAGTTATAATGGTTGGCATTTGACGACCAAATAGATTATAGTGTTCTGCAGATTATGTATAAAGCCCAGAAAGAAATGTTCAAAATACATTTTTGGGGGGAAAAAGAGTAACTATGACTTGAAATAAGTATGAATCTTAAACAGGAAACAAAATTTCGGAGCAAAATAAGGGATGTTGAATTTCGGTAAAAGAGGTTCAGTTGTGGACTGAAAACATTTTCAAACACACGCTATATTTAAAGAAAATTTTAAAGATTAATTGAAACCAGGTTAGTATTGAAATACAAAGAAATTATGGACAATCACAATGTTATTTTTATTCAAAATCATTATTTATGGAAAAAATATATATGATATTTAATGACAGTGGGATATTTGATGGGAAGTTTTTAAAATTTTTACAATCAATTAAATAAATGATACAGTCCTCCGAATCCTCAATTGCTTTTTTCTTATGGGAAGAAGAGATAGTGAAAGACTTTCTGTCCTTTGGCCTGCTGCTGCTAGATTCTGTCATTTATGAAATATTCAGAGGTTTGTCTGTCCTGAACAAATACATGGATGTAGAGAAAAAAAAGTAACAAACTTAGACCTAATACAACCATAAACACATGTAATTCCATTCAAGATCACGGGATTAAGTTTAGGTGGTCATTAAGAGGTTTATTTTCTTTGCCTTTGCTTTACACTAATAAACTGATTCCGCTTATAAAGACCATTTTTCTCTCCTCGCTACATTCGCCTGTTTACACACATCAATACAAGGTTACCACCTTGTAACAGGAGAAGTTTTCCTCAAAACAACTAAAGCCCCCACAGACTGTGCAATTTATGACCTGCTGATCTGGCAGACTTTTTTTTGTGAGACCTGTTTCACATCACAGAGAACCAGTGAGGTTCATGGTTGTCGTATTTTTTTTGGTGCAATAGTGACAATAAAGACACAAAGGAAGTGAAGACTGGACAGTGTGAAGTGATTTCTTTTTTATTATTATTCTTTGTTGTAATTATAAGAACACTAAATGTAAGTACAACGAGATTTAAAAGTGCCATCCCAGCTGTGCATCATTTATAGAAAAACAATCTATAGAAATATACTAATAAATATACTAATAAAACAAATAAATAAATAAATAAATAAATAAATTAAAAAAAAATTATATATTAGATTAGTAAACAAATAACCTGATCGTTGTTCTTGTTCTTCTGGATGTACACAAAGAAAGTGGATATGATCCAGAATCTTGCCTTCTTGGGAATCTGAAAAGTCATGTGTTGGCGCAAGGTCAGTGTCGCCTTGATTGCTGCATCATTTTCAGCTGCTCTTCTATTGGTTGTTTTCGACTAGATCTCTCAGCAGCAGTCAGATTGTTGTCATGCCAAAAAAAACAAAAAAACCGACTGTCCTGCCGTGGGTCACCGGACCAAAATGTTCTCCATTGTTCCTCCAAAAACACATCCTGGAATGAAGAAATATGCACGGCTTGATGCAAAATAGAGTTTATTCCCACACAGAGATAAACCCGAGTCAGGTCATGCAGACTGACAAATGTGTCCTTTCCCAAGTTTTATAGCCACCTTAAATGGTGGAACGCCCCTCGTCTCATCTTCAAACGGAAGGCTTTGGATTTTCTGTAATTAACTACTTTTAAGACAGGATGGTAACTTGAGTCAACCCCTAACTAACTCTGGTCTGTTTCTCACCACTTTAGCGGCGCCCCTGTTGCCCGCAAGTCTATTTTAAAGCCAAACCATCCTGTCTGTGAAATCCCTCTGACTCCAGCTAAAAAAACACAAGCCACAAGCATTAAGCATGCGCATACAATACATGGAGCCTCTATGCCATATAATACATGTTTTTATTTATGCTTTACTTTTAATATTCTTCTGTTAACCCATATAAATTTTCCTCAATATCGTGAGACGCCTGACGGTCGGAAGATGAGCTCAGGATTTCCTCACAGCCTCACTGCGCCACATAAATACATTATAGATTTTACATTGTGATTCAAAACCATGCAGCGTGCAGCCATACTGAGGCAGTATTCACATGTATGGTCGACTTCCTGATCCGGGCCGAGCTCGTGAGCCTCATGCTCACACACACACAGTCCAATCAGACCAGACCTATATCCTGTGAAACTGCTGCTTCAACAAATATTCTCCTACATCCACAGCAATGCAGTGTGACGTGATAAATGCAGTACTACGACACAGCATGTTAGATTATTGTTGAGGATATTTACCAGCAAACTGCCAGGACCTTCTGAACCAGGAGTGTCGGACACATTTTCACAGCCCAATTTTACCTTAAAGTAGTGCATTAATAACCTTTAAAATTAAAAATTAAAAATTGTTCTTTGTTGTGGTGTAAAGTGTACACGATGAAAATGTCTATAGTCAAAAAACTTAATGGAGTTTTGTTTGAAACATTGCAGTAAAAAGACAAAGTTAGACAAACTCGTATCTCCAAAATGTTTGACATTATTCCCAATAATGTTAAAAAAAAAAGAAACTTTGGCTTCTTTGCCTGATTTTTAAAGATTCCAGTGGATGGAAACTTCATGGAGTTTACATTGGTTTTTCGACCTGGAAGACCGACCTCCAGCCGGCGTCCAACCGCCTCTCGTCTCCAGGCACACCCACCACAGCAGCCAATCCCTGCCGCAGATCGCCGCCACCCAGCCAATCATCAGCCAGGTTCCACCTCGAAAGCCCTCACAACCACGGCTCGGCTGTTCCAGCTGCATTTGCTATCCACCTCCACCCCTCCCCTACCAGATCTCGCCTCCACACTGCCATCAACGCTCATCTCGTCAGAATCCATTCACCTTACCTGAACCGTCCGTCTTGCCCTCCTCTCTTATAGCCGCCGCCTCTGAGCCCATTTCTGCGAAGGAGTTTTTCCTTTCTACAGTTGCTCTACTTGCTTACGTGGTTCAGTTGGGTTCCTCTCTGTTCAGAAAGAACCGGATCTCCGACTTGCCCCAGTCTCTCCTCATCCTTGCCCCCAGCAGTGTCCGGACTCCGGGGGGAAGACTAATCCTAGATCATCGCGTCCATGCATTCCTTGCTGTGGCAGTCTTCCGCCGGGGTCAGAGCACCAAATAACTTCTTAAGCCATTAAAGCTCTTCTAAGGCACACCCGTGTTTGTGAGTCTTTTCAGGTTGAAATGACATTTAGCTCCATAATGCAAAGCTGTAGAGCAGGGTGTCAAACTCATTTTAGTTCAGGAACCACAAACAGCACAATTCCATCTGGAGTGGACCGGACCGCTAAGATCGTGCATCAATAAAAACCTTGAAAATGACTTGAATCTCAACATAAAGCCAATTTAAATTATGCAAAATACAGTGAAATGTCCAGAGAACTTCTCCTCTGGCTGTTGCATTCTGGGTGTTTTTGCAAACGTCGCCTGACAGCGTGGCTTTGAGGCTCGTCTAATGGCAACCAGGTGACTAGTTTTCATGGCAGCATCACCGATATCTCAGGTTTCAGTTGTGTTGCGTCCACAACTCTGTGTTAAAAAATGTATGTTGTCTTTGAAAGTTTTATAGCTTGCTTGGAGGTTTGGAGCCTCTTGTAGGTTGTTTTTTTGGTTATTGGGCCTTGTTTTTGACACACCTGCTATGAAATCTTTCTTTCGTCCTTCTATTCTTCCTTCCTTCCTACCTTTCAGTTAAACTGGTCGTTTATTAAATTTGTGCATCGGAGGGAAAGAGTCCTCAGGGCTTAAAGAAATTTCTCCACATCAGTAAAACTATTTTTTTTCTAAGTTAACTGTCAAAAACAACACAACAAATATAGCAGATGGAAGAAAAAAACCAACAAAAACGAATCGTCAACAAGACATCAAACCAGCAGAAAGCATTCCTTTGTTATATACATTACACATCGTATCACTTACAGCTCTTAATTCCTGTGTTGTGCTGCCTTCACACTCCAATAGGACATTAAAACATCGATTCCTCTCCTGGTGTCACTGAAAAATGAACTTAAAATGCAAACGATACGACTCCTGCCCAGACTTCCTACACCAATTATGGCATGAACCTGGATTATTTTGGTATTCTGCTGATATTTGAAAGTTTTTAATATGAAAATATTTACCAGATGACCAAACTTTCACTCTGCTGTCGTGGAAGGAGTTGAATTAAATTCAGGATCATGTCTGGCCTCGTGGCTGATGGCGAGGGACAGCCAACTGGAGGGCCAATGATCAAAGTGATGGAGTGCTGCATCAGATGGCCTGACCTCCATAATCACCCATCATCAGTTTTTTAAATAGTTGTTAATCACTGTGATATTTTAGTTTTTTTTTTAGGGTCAGTCCAGTGGATTCAATTGATTAACCGCTGCTCCACGTAAAAGTCACGTACTGTAGATTTAGGATTTCGGTGTGTGGATGGGCTCCTGATACCGTCACATGATGTAACCTGTTCAAGCTGGCGGCTCCCTCACAATGAGAAGAAATGGAGAATCCTCATCCATCTTCATATGTGTCTGCGGTCCCATCTCCTGCCTCATTGAGCAGCTCGTCAGTGGTCCAACAGTTCAAGCAGCGCTGGCCAGTCTCCACTTGGCACTCCTTGACAAAACTACAATTTTAGATGACAAACCTTTAACTCATCCCAACTGGTGCCATTCAACCACACCACCAGCCAAATGGATTTTTCCAGTTATATTACCGCAGTTATGCATTATTACTTTGCGTGTCCCAATTCACAGTCTTGAAAGCCTCTACCTTCTACTAACACTGATTGCTTGGAAGCACACTGGGTTCACCTCAGCAAAAGAAAGAAGTGGTTTATTTTGATTCAGGAAAACATCTTAAAATGACTCTAAAGCCTCCCTTACAGAGGGGAGAAAAAAGTATTGGGCAGCCACCGATTGTGCAAGTTGGCCCACTTAAAAACTTCAAAATAGGAACACTTCAACTGTGAGAAACATCGCATTGTAGGATTTTTAAAGAATGTATTTGTATAATGGTGCAGAAAATAAATCGTTGCCACCTACAAACAGGAGAATTCTGGCTCTCACAGACCTTTAACAGTCTTCTATCCTCCACCTTACCTGTACTAATGGCACCTGTTTGAACTGGTTGTCTGTACAAAAGACCTCCGTCCACGCCTTCAAACAGTCAGACTCCAACCTCCAGCACACATAGTGTCTTATTGCTAGAAGGTTGTGGGTTTGAGTCCCGGCAGGTCCTTCTGTGTGGAGTTTGTATGGGCACTTTGGTTTAAATAAAACTAAACTGCACGGATGCGCCATCATACTGGCACAGCGTCAGTATAAAGGTCTGTTTCCACGACCAGCGGAGCGGAACGGTATGGCAAAGCGTAGCCAGAGCCAAATCTGGTGAGTGTTTCCACTGCAGAAAGTTAAATTGTTTCTGCAGCCACAGGGCTGCGACGTGACACCGGAGCGCCAGCTGCAATTTCGGCGTTGGGGCAGAGATCGCAGACGCGATTGTAACTTATTTCACCTTGGACTTGTTAATACTCAAGAGGTCTTTCATTCTGTCTAAATACATAAAAGTTGCAGTTATTTAATGATTATTTGGCACGACTGATGTTTTACTGACTGTTGGACAAAGTTTAGAATTAAAAATAAATCCTGAATTCCTTTGAAGTTAACTGGCTTGGTCTAAAATCAATTGCTGTCTTTTAAGATAATTAATTCTCTTCAAACATTTAAAACTACTTGGTAAAAAAACCAAAAAACAACTGTATAATTTTAAATATAAAATATATCACAATATGTGATTTAGCAAAATCTTAAAGTGCATTAACAAAAGAAAAATAGTGATGAAATCACTATTTTCTTTGACTTAAAAGCATATTTGAGTTTCGTCAGCTCGCTGGTCTCAGGATGTGAAATTCGATGGAGGGGTTTTGTTTTGTTCACAGGTCCTCTGGATGTAGGTCAGCTCATTTCCTTCGGCGACGTCACAAAAACTGCATCACGGTGAAATTGTTTTCCTCACACCGTCACTTCCACAACTGCTTTTTCCATCTTTTCTCAGATGATAGTTTCTCAAACGTGTATGTGGAGATAAGAAGGACGAACACGAAAGAGCACATCAGAAAATACAGAAAAACATCAGTGAAAAGACAAAACAACCACACTATTAAATCTGACTTTTTTTTTATTAATTCATTTCAGACATGTCAAAACTTGTGCTGTCAAAAATAACGAATTAATTGATTAATTAACACAGTTTTATTTGCTTCAGTTTTTTTGTTTGTTTACTCCAGTCACATGAGCAGCTGGGAGCAGCACATGCCACAGAGCAGCACAACACCAAGTGGAATTAATATTAAGGCAGAAAGTTTGACTTTAAAAAGTTCCCTGACGGCTGATTGAGAAAGTGAAAGTCATCAGCTTTACTTTGAAAAGCCGAATTTAACAACCGCTGAAGTGATTCTGCAGCAAAACAGCAGGTTGCCATGTTGGCTGACCAGGAGCCACCAGGCTGCTAAAGCTGGACGAAAGACTTGCAAGTAAAACATTAATTTATCCTCTTTCTTTCTTTCCCTGGCTCTCCTGCATACTACTATACTCGCAATCACAATATATTATTGTCACTTTGTTCATGTAATAAATGTTTATAGATGTTTATTAAGTTATTGATTTTTATTAAAAAGAGAAACACTTTCACCAAAAGCTAAAAGCATGTTATAAAAATAGTCTTTGAATTTAAATATAGTCTATGTGTGTTGAGTCGACATTAATTCTGTGGTTTTCCCTCAATAAATATCCATTGCAAGCTTCAGTCTTCAGTAGAAAACCAATGCGATTAATCGCAATTACAGAAAATTGTGCAATTATGTAGTTAATTTTTGTAATAGATTGACAGCACTAGTCAACACATACAAAATAGAGATACAAACAAAAGAAAAGTACTAATTTGAATTAATTTGCACACACACACACACACACACACACACACACACACACACACACACACACACACACACACACACACACACACACACACTCACACACACCCTTGTAAAAATAAAAAATCTATAAAAAATAATTACATCTAATGAAATATATTTACACAAATCAATAATCTCCAATTTATTAAGTATATACAACCCTATACATACTGACACACACACACACACACACACACACACACACACACACACACACACTATATTGATTACATTAATCTAATGATTTAAAATGGATGAATATTAAAAATGGGTATGAAATGAATAAATTCACAAATGTTTAGTAAATGGAAATATTAGCCATTAAATGAAATTAAACCTTAAATGAAAAGGCTCTAAAAGATCTCATTTCAATGCCCTGTTTAATGGCCTGTAATTCATATAATTAATGTAATTTAAATCCATGTCAGATCTAGTCTCTACACTGACACTATTAAATGTGATGGCATTTTCATTATTATTATTATTATTATTATTATTATTATTATTATTATTATTATTATTATTATTATTATTATTATTATTATTAATACTAATAATACGTAATAATAATAATAATAATAATAATAATAATAATAATAATAAAATATGTTCAACCTTTCAATTCAGTTTCCATCATTGGCATCTCCTATTGTCATTTTTGATTTATTTGTATTTTTACTAATTATTTTCTATATCTGAATCGTTCTCATGCTTTCAAACCAACGCCAACAGGAAACTCTGGGGAAGGAACTTTGACACATTAAATCCACATAAAGTGGAGCCTGGTGTTCATATCATCACATGTGGAAGTTTGACTCAGCATTGTATGGAATAAATGTTCATTTTTTTTAAATAATTACATTAAGTCCTAATGTTTTTTTGTTTGTTTGTTTGTTTTTACATATGCCATGTCAATTTTTCAAATTTTCTGAAAGGGAGAGTGACAGTGTGTAGTAATCAATACATGTATCCTTTTAATTAATCTAATTTACCCAGAGGTTTGAAATGTATTGGAAGTTTACTTAACTACAACAAATTCCATTCAGTGATAAAGAGACTAATGGTTGTGAAACCATTCTGTTCTGCTTATTGTGTTCATTACTGTTGACCGTATTTAAACTGTGTTTATGGTAGCAGCCATTTGATTTGATTCACCCAAATAAAATATCTATGTATAAATTAAATCTGGGTATACAAAATACATTTCTACATGTACACAAAAATAGATAGAAGAAAGAGAATTTCTCTTTTAAAACAAGTTATACGCTTCAAACATGCAAAAGGGTTGAATCTGGTACTTTACAGATTTTCATTGTAATCTAATATTTACGGCAATAATGGTTTTGTAATCTGTAATCCCATTTCATCAGTTATGTGTGTTTTTTTCCCCTCTACACAACCCGAACCCTGTCAAACCGACTCGGGCTGAAAAGTAAAACGCAGACGTGTGAATCAGTCTGAGCAGCAGACGGCCGCCGTAGTTTCCTTTGAGAAAGTCTCTGATCAAAGCAGATCAATTCCTCTGACCTTGTTCTGATCAAAGCCCCGCCCCCCTCGCCATAGTGCACCAGCCGCTGAAAACTGATCACCGTGACCTGGAATCAATTGGTGATTATGAAGCTTTAAACCTCTGTTTGACCTGAAATAACACACGCGCACACACACACACACACACACACACACACACACACACACACACACACACACACACACACACACACACACACACACGCACAGCTGATACTGCTAATAACCAGAGCAGCAGACTATGCACTCAAAGCTTTCTGTTTTATTAATGCTTGCTTTATCTTATATATTTGGGAGACCTGAACTAATTTTAGTCCATCCTAATTCCCTTTTCTTTTTTTCTTTTTTTCTTTCCACTTTTAATTATTGCTCAATTTAATGCTCGGCAGAAACATGCAGAGAGAGCTTTCCGGGTTCAGTTTGTATCACTGGAAGTAATTATGGACGAGAGCGTTCTTTTCTTTTCCTGAACGTCTTAACAGGTCGCGTCTCCTCTGTGAGGAGTCGCACCGTCAGGCAGACAAACACTGCCCCCTTCAGTCCGTCTGCAGCACTGCAGGCCGGTGTTGAGGCGGGGGTGCCACACTGGCACGGGGCCTGCTGGCATTTTCCCATCTGCAATAATCCGTGTGAAAAACACGCCGACGGCTCGGTCTGAGTGCCACTCCTTTGTCCACCTCCTTTTCACTCTCCTCTCGCAACTCGCCACCCTTTCATCTCGCCGTCGTCTGTCTCTCCTCGCCGAGGGAACGTCTGGGAGGCTTGAAGGCCGAGTGGAGATGGACAGGTCTGAGAGCTTCACAGAGGGCGGGATAGAAAGTTGCGGAAGCTGGTGTGAAGGTCAAGCGTGGTGAATGTCTGTAGATTCTTGATTGCATCCATTTTTTTGGGGGTTCTGAGCTGTGGGCCTGAACACTCAATTTGAGGACTAATCCGGGTCACAGACACACACTGCGGGAGCGACTCTGAAGCTCGGCCACGTTTCTGCCCCACTGCATAAAACACAGCACTTTTCAGAAGGTAGGACTTTTTGCTTTCACGTTTTCTTCCGCACCTTGTTTAACGGCCCTCAAAATATTGCCTTTCGTTTCACTGGTCGCAGGTCAGATTTCAACGTTTCACAATGACCGTTAAGGTTTAGAGACAGTTTATAACATAGTTGATTGTGTGTTTTTATTGTGTCGAGAGCCCACAATAGGTATTCCTATTTCTCTTTTGGTTCTTGTGACATTTCCATGTCATTTGGTTCTAAAATGACTGCTAATCTAGAAAATGTCAGAAACAAAACATTCCTCAACCCCACAACATTCTCCTCCTAATACAACACTTGGCAGCATCCATTTTACGATTTGGAAACTACATGAGCGTGAAGTGGTTGGCGCTCTCTGGATTCTGGGTTCGAATCCCAGGCCGACCACTTTTTGCATGTTTGTTCGCATGTCTTCCTACTCCTTTCTCACAACCCTTTCTCTTTTAATCCCGTCACTGTTTGTGTCTCTTTACCGCATCTGAGTGGCAGAAAATAAAGTGTGGCGAGTCTGCAGGTGGCGCCGGGAGGAGGGGGGGTGAGGACTCCACAGAGGGAACAATGGAAAGTTGTAGAAGCTATTCTGAAGGTTGAGCGTGGTTAATGCCTTTGTATTCTTGATTTTGTCCCTTTTTTTCCGGGCTCTGGCCTGGTCCGACATAGAACTCTTAATCTACGGAATAATCTGGGACGCACAGTAAGGTAGAAACTCTGCTTCTCTCCGTTACAAACAAGAACTTCACTCAATCAAACAAACGTGTTTCAAAAGGTTTTAAAAAGGGAAGGGCTTTTTTTTGTTTTGGATTTTATTTTAAAAGCTACGAATGTCGCCATGCATCTGTCTTAAAAAGAAGCACAGCATTTGGTACAACTGTCAAAAACCAAACGTCATGAAACGGCGTGATGGAGTCTGAGCATCAACGGATCATCCGTCCTGAAATACAAGATATCAGGCAGCAAGAGAATCATTTGTTCTGAAAGGTAACATGCTGCAATCACAGGGAAAAAGGACACATTTCAGGATTTGAGCGAGTTTGACAAGAGCCATCTTGTGATGTTTGACTAGACAATGAAAAAAAGAGACCTTTTTTTGTGTCACTTTCCATCTAAATGTAATTTGACTGGAGCCAAAACAAACAAACAAAAAAAAAATCCAAACATGTTTAACACTTAAAATGGGAATAGACCTGTCGATAAGAGTTCATTCTACAGTTTTGTTTTACACAGAAAAGCTCTATCTTTGGTTGCAATAATGAAGTTCAACTTCTATAATTTAGAATGGCCGACATTTTGTTCATTTTCAGCTGTTTTAGCTTTTCTTGCCATTTTTAGTCATTTTTATATATTAAGCCATTAAAAAAAAAATTGATTCTCATGTTTTAGATATTTTATCCTGTTGTTTCACTGTTCAACCCTTTTAAAAATATTCCCGGGTCGTTTCATGCAATTCTGTATTTTACCTTTTTTTGGTCGGAAATGAGAGAAATCCTTCTGAAAATGAGTCTATTATGTAAACAGTATTCAAATATTATTTCTGAACGTTTCATAGCGCCACTAATAAAGGGCTAAAAAGGATTTTTGTTTTTCTTTATTGTGAAACATCTTAATGTACTTCCTGTTTTCAAAGTTCCTTTTTAATTGAACAAAAATACAATTTATAAAATATACTGTATCAGATATTTTGGCACAGTAATATTGTTTTACATTTTCTGCATGGCTCTAGACAAGCATCAGAAAATAAAAGATAGTATATACGGAACAACTGAAAGATAAGAAGATAGGAGAGGAAGAGGCTAGAAGAAACCAATAGAAACAGAAGTTTTCTTTTTTGTTTATGTCTCGGGTTAACATCTTCTACTAAAGTTGTACGGCATTTGTTTTCTCCATACATTTCAAATATGAAAAATTTACCTCGCACTTTATAAAAAAAAAAATTATAATTTGTTTTGTTTTTGTAAATATCCATGTACAATTTTCATTTATTAAAATTGTGTTAACGGCCAAGTCATGAATGGAATTTTTAACCGATATTAGATGGTCTGTTTTAAGGTCAGAATGATGCAAATCTACCCAAAAACCTACATCTACCGTCAAACAATAGACGCTGGCTTGTTTCAATGTCACAGAAAAAACAACTGCTGTAATCGAAATTAAATCTAAAAACATTCAGCAGAAGCATGTTTATCATTGAGGATTTTAAGTGAACTTCCTTCACTCTTGGGGCCACAGGACACTTCACACTTTTGTATTTTCAGCTTCACCTTTAGTAAAGAATTGTAAGATTCCATTCGATGAAAATGGATTATTGTCGAAATGTTGTCTTATTGTGTGAATTGAGCTACTTTAATTTGGAGTTGATGAAGATTTTGATGACGAGTGAGGGGCGACATGGATTTTGACAACACAGTAAAAGACTCAGGGCTTCTGTCATAACGTGCCTGTATTGTCGTTAGATATTGATGTTAAATAGGTTCCACACCCCCGGGTTAGACCTGACGGTGGCCCAATGAGAAATTATGAATCCAATGAAATTGATATGATAATGAATAAGTGAGTTAATTGTCTTTCATTCTGAGCTTTCAGGCTGAATGTGGCAGAGGCGTAAAGCGCCGCTCGCAAGCAGAGCTTTGCTGTGTTTTAAAGACTTGAACCTTTTGAAGTATGACTCATCATTACACAGAAATATAAAGAGAAGCACTGTTAGATTGGAACAATCTGATTTTTTTTTTAATAAGAGATATATATTTTCATGTTGTGTAGGTGTGAGTAGAATTAGTGGCTCTGCCCTCCATCGCAGTCCTAGATTTCCATGTGGCCCTTTGAATCTGAGAATCTCTTTCGCTGCAGCGTTTGAAGGTCTGCAGAGTTCAGCGTCGATCACAAGGGTTCAGCAGGGTCCAACGTTTGAAGTGAAAACACATCGCCTTTTCGTTTCAGAAAGTTTTTACCTTTATACTGAAAACTATGTAGCATACCAGGCCATGATGTTGGTTGTTTTTGTAATGAAACCAGACACACAGCAGAGAAGAAAACGCTATGAACATTAACGATCGGAGGACACGGACATTCTAGTGGGTGCAGTACAAACCCCTTAAAAAAAAAAAAATAGTCAACAATGTAAACGGGAGCAGACATATAGAATTTTGTCATCACGGAAATATTATAGATAATGATTTTATTGTCATGATCATAAGGAAGGGCTGTCGTGGGCCTGCGTTTGTCCTGTGGGCCACGTGATTGACAGCTGTTGTAAGAAAACAGTAAAGTGGTGGATTTCTTTTGCAAAGACCTTCTGCTGAAATTGGAATGTGCATTTTAAACCAAACTGCTCAGCTTAGTGCAATTTAGCAAATCAAGTTCTACCTTTCTCATTTAACTGTGTATACGTTCCATTTAGTGAAATACCAAATGACTTTGTCCAAAGCGAAGACGAGGTGCCATGTAGGTATAAATAAACTCGGGGAAAAGTCCAGGAGGTTGAGGCTCAAGCTGCTGCCGATACAAGCCGAGCCTCGAGCTCAGTTGGTGTGTTGCTAACATGTGGATCGAGCTTTCAATTCAAAGTACCTTGAAAGAGATGAAGTGATGAAAATATCAGTGAAGTCTCTTCAGAATCTCCCCAGTTTGATCATATTTGCAAAAGAAAGCATCAAGCCAATAATGGGAGAGTTTCCTTTGTAAAGCAGCACTTTGGATTAAAGTACTGGTAATCACACTAAACACTCGTGGTGCTGATTAGACGTCATGGTTCAGGTTCTTCCTGCCTCCACACAAACACTCTGACAATACACTGCACTTCCTCTGCATTTGCAAAGTGACTTCATGTTGGGATTTCTTCACCCAGCGGAGGACGAGAGGGACGAGATGAGCGGAGGACAGAAAGACGTCCTGCTGCTGCTGCAGGGGGAACGGGTTGACGATCATGGATGTGTAGTCCAGTGGACGTCACGAGAGGACTCCTCCACTGACAACCTGCACTGCAAACCTTCAAATGAGTTGGTTTTACTTGAAATCATTTGTTTTATTTCTGTCTTAAAGTTACAGCTTGTGAGATTTTTAGTTTCCTCAAATGACCCTGCAGTATGTAAAAGACTGAAGGAGGCGTCACTCTGATACAATCCCATTGACGATTACAGAAAAACAAATGTTTTCAAAAGAGCGAATTTTGAAGAATGAATTTTGGTTAAATATCTGATCAGCAATTAATAATAATAATTGTAATATCAATAATAATGTGATTATAATAATGATAATTGTAATTGTTGTTTAATTTACATTTTTTGGATGACCCCATAATTATTATTGTTATTATAGTTTATGTGGTGTTGTTGGTTATTTTGTGTTCTTTTGACAGATATGTTTTAGTTGTTGCACATTCAGCTTCACGGTTTGTCCTGTGGGATTGCGAGTGTGTATGTGCATGTGACTTTGTATTTAATCTTTTAAATAAAATGTGTAATGTGTAATGACAAAGGAGACCACAGGCAGTATAGCGCCTGCAAAAAGTCAGGAGCTCATGGGGCTCTCAATCAAATGATAAATGATAGATTGAAAATGTTTACAGTTGTGAACAATCAAATTAGGCCGGACAACGTTTCAAGTGAAAAGGCATCGTTTTTGCTTTTTCATTTTAGGAAAGCTTTGCCTTTGTTCTGCTGGTGACTGTCAAAATAAAACTACCTAGTCCAGAAGCACATGGACTGAGAGTGATGACACCATGGAGGAAGCCTTGTCCTGAGTGTCCAGCGACTGAGCATGTGAAGATTAATTATTTACTACGGCCGTGGTGCTCATGTGCAGTGCAAGAGACCATTAAGCTTCAGCTGTTGTCGGCAGGCCGGGGTTCCCGGTGTCCAGGCCTGTGAGGAGAGTGTGTGAGGCAGTATGGTTGGGACAGAGGACGTGTGACGTGTCCCTGTCCTACATGGAGAAGTTGTCCATGAGACACTATGTTTTACCAAATATCTCTCTTGCGGTAGCGGCCCCGGTTGGATAACGTCCACACGCAGGCGTTCCTGGAGAGCTGCAGCCACCTGGGTTTCAAAGACAATCCTGTCCTGCAGTTCAACTTTACAGATACCAGGGCCAAGGGATTCACAGTTCTGGTATAGAACAAAACAACTTCATAAGCAGTGTTGCCCTCATTTGATAAGCAGCGCACAGGTTTTGTTGTGCTATAAACAACACTTTTGTCCAAGTTGCTGATATTTGCAGTCTGTTTGGTTGATCTAGTAAATTCTCTCGTGTTTTGCCGTCTTCAGTCTCGGGCCCCGTTTACGACACGTTTCAGGGGAAAACGAGTCGTTTTTGTTTCAGAAAAGGTTCATGTTCACACGGTAACATTGTGAAAATAAAGTCCGTTTACATGGAAATGGCAGGAATTAAGTTTTCTGTGACTCGGAGTCTCGTTGTCGTGGAAACGGACACATACAACGTTATTATGTCTGTTAACTGTGCAAACGTAGTTTAATACATCCGTCAACAGGTTGTTTCAGAATCCTGCTCAGCGCTTTGGAGAGCCCAGAGCATCACATTCAGTGAAAACGGCTCACATTAGTAACATTAGTCACATTAGTATAATTGTACTATACAAAATGTAATGGACGCCATTACAAACACAATGTTTGTCAGTTATATCTACACCTGTCCTGGAAACTAAAATGTTTTGCTTAAACATTTTGGATTTTAATTTGGTAATTTGGGACACAGTGTTTTTGATTTTCATTTCTTATCAGCTAAACTTAGAGAAAAAAAAAGATGCAACTCAAGGCGAGTCGTAGTTCAGGTGCAGGTCGGCAAGTGTCGAAAATCGGTGTGTAATCGTTTCAAACGGGCTATTTCTTTTCTTTCAGGAGTGAGAAGCAGCAGCCAAATGTACCAGCATCCTCTCACATCACGTGAACTTTTCCATTCTTCTCTCTTTTGTAGACGTATAAGCAGGGAGACATTTTCTTTACCAGCTAAACTGTTTTTTTAATTATTATTTTTAATAATTTAGCTGTAAAAATGCCTTCAGAAATAACGAGTGTGTGTGTGTGTGTGCGTGCGTGCGTGCGTGCGTGTGTGTGTTAGTCATTTTTGTTTGGTATATTTGAATCTTGCATACGTTTATAAATGTAAGACCTACAAAATGTAGATTTAAATGGACTATGGGGATGTTAAAGTTGACATTCAGTGGTGTGATTAAGTGGCAGGCTTGTAAAACTTTCATCTTTATCTCTTTCGCTAAATATCTTGTGTGTTCTGTCACATATTATTGTTTTAAATAGCGGCGCTTTTACCGTATGTGCATGACTGTTAATGTGCACGGTGCGGTGTGCGCATATTGTCAGTGTTACAGTAGAAAATAAACGAGAGATCCCCAACAGCACCGTCACTGAATGATCGAGCTCCCCCAAAGCACCAGCAGGAAAAAAATCTGTGGGTCCCTTTAAATGTTGTCGCCACAAGGAATTGTGGGGCAGCATGAGCTGGTCTCCTTCAGTAAAGGCTGCATCAGTGTTTCCTATGTTACAGGAGGTTATAAAGGAAACATTGAGCCTCCTTTCCTGAGCTTATTGAAAATGTGAACATTACTTATCATTGCTGCCACTGAAACACTTCTGGGGGTTCAGGAAAAGTGGATAGAAAAGGAGATAGGAGGGAATATTTAGACGCAACCCTGGTCTGGATTGCATCCAGGTGCTGTTCAACAGGTCCAGTGTGAGCAGGCTGCTGCTGCTGCTGCTGCTGCTGCTGGTCTCTGGCGCCCTCTGTCGGTGTGGAGGTTGGTATTGCAGCTCCCACATTGGGTAGTGAGGTTTGTTGCCTGCAGCTCTTCCTCTGATTCACACGCACTGACTTTGCAGTGTCGATGAACTTGGTTTGACGTGTGTGTGTTTCGCAGGTGTGTGTGTGTGTTGCTGTGGGCCTGTGGTGGTTTGGAGTGGAACCTTACAGAGGAGCAGATCCACACAGGAGGTCGCTGTCACCACACTCTGGAACTACTAGATACATCACTGTATTTCATTTCTCATTTTTCATCATGTTTTTTTTACTGATATAAGGTCCAAATTCAAAGTTAGCCTCACTGTAATTGAACGAGTAAATAGAGAATACAGACAAGAAAAACAATGCAGGGAAATTTTTAAATCGAAGTTAAATAAAAGGAAATGTGTAATGTACCTCTGAATGTGCAATATCCAACAGACCTGCTCACACACACAAAAAAACCAACACATTTCACAATTATTTACAAATGCATCACTTTTAAAACAATTCCTCATTCTTACACAATTATTTATAATCATATTGAACAATATATTGAATAGCTATTTATCTTTTTATATTAAACAAAAATGCACTTATAGTTTGTTGTTTTTAACTTCACTTTTGATATGCTGCCACTTTTATCCACACGCTACTGTTGTTAATATTTGCGGTTGTGAAAAACAAAAGACAAAAGTTTACTCTTACAGTAATGTGCAATGATTAGAAAGATCCTATCCTTACATAACTAGAATCACAGAATCCACTAATATAAGAGCAAATCGACATCTGACATATACTCAAAACTTCCTCCAACTTTTTAAAACTATTACAATGTTTGTTCTTTTTTTCTTTACATTTTTTTATTTTGTGAGAGCATAATACAATATCCTGCTTACTTTCAGACATGCTGTACTTGCATACGTGTACTTCTGCTGCTCACGATTGATTTTTTTTTCTAAACTTTGAATATATTGGGAAAGATGGTCAGTTGCAAAAATAAATGTCTGTCCAGTCCGTTGCTGTGGGTGGGTCCGGAAGCAACCAATGCCTTCTAATGGCTTTTTCACCAGCAGTTGTCAAAATACAAAATAAATATCCATCAGCTTGTCTAACCTGTAAATATACATTTCTAAAAAAAACACTGCAGTAAACTGCATTGGGAGGATAGTGTTAAATATCCCTCTTAATGCATTGTGGAGCTCTGTCCAGAAGGGTTTGATCACTGGACACTCCCAAAAGATATGCCAGTATTTGGCTTCATTCATTTCCATTAGCATTTATTTAATCAGGAAAATACACATTGAGATTAAGAATCTCTTTTTCAAGTGGTTGAGGTACATACAATAAATTTACAGTGTCGGTGATACTAAAACGATACTAAAATGTTCTTAAAAACAAATATCAAAAGACTTCTGAGATTTCTGTATTTTCTATATGTTACCCTTAACATTTAACTACTGGTGTATCTGAAGTTACTACTCAACTGTCATAAAGGTACATGCACTTAAATTAATTTGACTCTAATACTGGACCATTGTGAAGTGGTCGGGGGTCCAACTTGCTTGTTTTAATGTTTGATGTAACTTTTTTGATATTTACTACATTTACCCACCCTTGAAATTTAACTACTGGTGTATGTTAAGTTACTACTCTCAACTCTGTGTATAAATTATTGGTTTCTACGAAGTATATGTGAGATCTTGTTGAAACGTCATGGAAAACTGGCCACGCGTGTTACCGTGTGATGTTTGCCGAAAAACTGTCAAAATATCGCCAAAACACCACGAGCCCATTCATGCAAGGTGGGTAGATTAATTATTTTTGCTCGCCCTGGATGTTCGAGCAAGCCTTAATGTGGAGCACTGAAATCGTTATGGTCACATCGTATAATTTTCCTGAGACTGCTATATATATGAAACCAGTTCAAATGGTATTTGTTGTGATATCAAAATTGCTATGCCTTTTCTATGGCCTGATTTCTAAGATGAATAGTATATCTTTGAAAATCCAATTCTTTTAAGTTTGTCATGCTCTGGTGAAGTGAGGTGTTTCTCTTCCAAAAGCACAATTTGTGCATTTTCCCTTTTCATTTTTGTTAATATCTGCCTCCTCTTAGCTGGATTTAAAATCCCATTCACATTAAAACAAATCATTTTAATGGTTTGCCTATTCCTCGTCTACAATTGTTAGTGTTTAATATGTTTATTAACATTTGAACAGAAGTGTGCAAAGAACTGTATTGACAACATCTTTTCAAGAAAATAAAGACAAAGAAAGAGAAAAAAAGGAGAGAAAAAAGAAAAAGAATTCTAAGCTTAATTTTTGACTTTCTTGTGGTTGCAGAGGATACGGGATGAAAATGGTGATATTTTCATAAAACCAGGGAATCTCAACACAAAGCCAATTTCAATTCAATCTAACAAATACAAATACGGTAGCGTACGTGTTTTAACAAACGCCCCCCGTCAGCGGGACTGTGAGACCAGCTTGATAGCCACCAGGAAGCCAGCTTTCATGGCAACACATGTGATATCTCAGCTCGGGTCTCCCTGTGCCCGGTGTTGGCTCCAGCGCACTGTGACCCTGAATTAGATCAAACATGGATAGAATATTAAAATCAGGTTGTGCATCTCCCCTTGGTTTGATCGCTCTCATCGATATCCCATTTCAAACCATAAAACCAGAGAAACACAAGTGACGGGTGCTCAGTCTAACCCACCTGTTGTGTCCACGTTCTTGCATAAATACTGATTAAAGCAGTGGTTCTATAATTCCGTGGCAGATTGAGGTCTACAGTAAGATGTCTGTGGATTCCTCACCCCCCGCACGATCATTTGGTCCGGTTATTGCTTCAATCAGAAACGGCCCTTGAAATCTTCCCAATGCAGCCACTGGCGGACGGCAGCATGAGGAGGTGGCAGATGGAATCCGTCTTAATTAAACCTCTGACATTTAGACTCTGCTGCTCTCTTTGCTATTGAAGTGTGTGCTGTCGTCGTTCTAAGAACTTTAAGAGCCTTCCAGACCTCCAGGGGAAAGGTTGGGGGAGATGTCTTACAAGGATGTTTAAAAGATCTCCAGTTGATGCGAATTCAGTCGTTGCGCGGTACGAAAAACCTCCAACAATATTAGCAAGGGCTTGAAATAAGTGGCACAAGTCTGAATTTCTTATCCGAGCCAATAGAAGAACATTTGATACAAAACAACTACAAAAAAATATCTGCTCTCGGTCCTGCTAAACTTATCAATTAATTACCTGAGTCAACAATTCTGTCGCCATGGTTAGGGTTGAATGGGGAGAATAAACAGAAACATTTCTCCTTCAAGAACTTACACATGATATAATTTGAAGGGATTCATATTCATTTTCCCAAGTAAGGGGAGCTGTGGATCTGATTTCTTCTCACAGGGAGGGGGGGATTTTTCACATGTATGAAATGACTGGATACTGAAACCGATACCAGTGTCCGGTGTTTGGGAGATTCTTTTTTATTATCGAGAATGACACAAATAAGAGTGTAAATTATGTTCTGCCAAAATATGAAGAGGAGGAGAAAGATAGTTGATACAACACCAGCAACTTAATCACCGGAGACATTGAGAGCAGCGGAGTGAGAATGATGTCGCTCAGGAGTTTAACTGCTCAGTCGATCAGGGGGATTCTAGTGTAGACCACCGGTGAGGTGGGATGGGTTATCTCGGCAAAGGAGAAGTGCTCACTAACACAGATTTAGACAAATCTGTTAACAACATTTGAGAGAAACAGGCCTTTTGCATACATAGAAATAATCTTAGATCTTTGAGTTCAGCTCATGAAAAATGGGAGCAAAAACAAAAGTGTTGTTTATATTTTTGTTCATTGTAGAAATAACAAGGACTCTAAATATTTCTGTATTTGTTTCAGTGCAACAAAGTATTAATATATCATTAAGGAGTTTACATTTAATGATCTATCCTTTTACAACACATGACAAACCTGAAATCTTTATAAAAGAACTGAAACGTCAACAATATTAAGCCTCAGTTCACCTTTACAACAACATACAGGTCAAAGTGGGTTTTTATTTTACTATTTAAAGGTATACAGGAGGATTTTCCCGAATTTTAGGAAAGAACCGCCCTCTCCACCTTTTGAAAAAAATGCGCATGCGTAACACTGTACCTGCTCCCGAGACGGAACGCCTACTAAAACGCGTGCGAGAGACATGCACGAGCCCAGTTCTCCTCGTGCACGCTCTGTTTACAAGTCACAAGTCGGCATCGCTCACATAAGCTCACTTTACAAGAAGATTTGCACCAGAGGGGGTGAAACTGTGTAAAAATGTCCCAGAATAATGCGTCGGGTCGGCCACCGGCATGATGAGGAGCTGCGCGCAGGGACGGGCACGTACGACGGGCTTACGTCATATATCACCAGAATGATTGACAATTGGGAGGACCAGTTATTTTGATGATCCACCCGGAAGAAGAAAATCCTCTACTATACCTTTAACTGAAACATTTGGAATCATGTAGCTGAAACTCAAAAACATAGTCGGCTAGTTCATATTATGATCCAAATAACTTGACAAATTCTAGAAATGATCAATAATTTCAACACATTTGTCCAGAAGAGTAGTAATCCTGACCACCTGGACTGACTCACCACATGATCCAGACTTCAGTGCGCCCCTGGTGGTGAAATAGATGTATTGCAATTAATGTCAGAGTTTCTCACTGCAGGGAAATGTTATATTGCAGACCGAAATGGAGTCTTTGGCGAGTCGCTTCTGGCCGTTTGTTTCACACCCTTATCATAGTGAAAGGCTGCGAAGCTGCTGTCTCCACAATTGAGCTGGTGGGTCGCAGCAGCAATATGCTAATTGGTTGTGGTTGTTGGTTGGTAGACTGGTTATCAAAGTTGCCAGTTTGATTCTCATGTTCACCTGCCAAAGTGTTCTTGAGCAAAATACTGAACCCCACACTGCTCCCAGTGGATGGACTGAGTGTCTTCATTACTGTGTAACTATGGGTGAATGTGATCAGGTGCTGAATGTGTATAGCGCTTTGGGTGCTGCTTATGTGGTGGAAAAGGACTATGAATATAAATGAAATCCTTTTACCATTTGTATTCTGTAAAGAGCAATTACTATTTCACTGCAGGGAACATTAGCATCAGTCACCTGAAATAAAAATGAGCTTAATTTTCTGAGAGCTCTCTGCTGCCTGTATAGTGTACGTTTTCATCAGCTAGATAATAAATCTTTTCTTTCTTTCATTCAATGTTTCACACATTGTACATTTATTAAAACATTAAATAAAGCCGTAAAACAAAGCCTTGTATGGGTGTGTCGTTTGAAAGTATATCGTAAACATTGGGGGACTTTCATTGCATCTCATCTCTTTTGATATATATGATTAGTTTCCAGCTGAAGTGAGACAAAAGTCCCACAATTCAATGACCTGCTCTTCCCCATGTGGAACTAGAAGCTATAAACTAGCTGGAAAAGTTAACATGAATTATATTTATCTTTTCAGTGGAAATAATCAGTATATATTACACTTTCTATGTGTTTACAGCATAATTAGCTTTGAGATAACAAAAAAAACCTCGATTAGCTTTTTATTATTTCATCTCCAATCTGCTGGGTGTCAGTCACAGTGTGTTTTACTGGCAGACTCACAGAGAAGCTCGCTAAGATGGATAAAATATGTTAAAAGCCCGGCAGTCCAGTCAGACTGAGGGATTCCCTGCAAAGGTATTGAAAATGGAGCAGCTCCCAGCGCACAGCGCAGGTTCAATGGCATTTGCTAAAAACTTTAAAGAAAGCCAGAATCAAGGCAGGCTCTCGTTTGAAACTGCGGCTCCTGCTGAATTTCTGATGCTGCCATTATCATAAGGCAGCGGGGGAAGATCACAGATTGATCTTTTTAATGCCTTTGAGGCATATTCTGACTGAAAACTCATGATCACTGCATCTCCTCCTGACAGGTGGCTCTGCACACTCCTGCAATAACCTTTGAGTTTGGCGCCCCCTGCCGGCGGCTGGTGAGAAGTGTGAGATGCTCTCTGACTCCTGCCTTAAAGACACTCTGGAGTTTGCCTCACATCCACGACTCTGACAGGATCCAAGCAGAGCAGCCGGGACAAGCCACTGTAACTGCATCTCCACAATCGACCTCCAGCGACAAGATGTAGATCTGAAGAGAAAAATCTACACAATAAAAACATTGTTTATAGCGCGTTAGTTCGGGGTCACATACATCCTGATTTCACCTCAAGTTGGCTGGACAATACCAGCATCCTAATAGCGTTTACATTTAAACTCTAAAGTTTTTCTTTGTTGAATACATGTGATGAAAATATTGATATTTTAATAAAACCAAACAATTACTGATGAAATAACTACAACATAAAGTCAGTTTTAATGAAACTTTCCGATGCAAAATACAGTGAAATGTTCAGAAAACCTATCCTCCAGCTGTTGCATTCTGGGTGTTTTTATAAACTCCCCTGTCATATGATATCTCATATCTCATATCTCATTTTGGCTCTCAGTGTTGTGTTATATTGTGTTGCTACTGTTAAGGAGTGTTTGCTTTACAATTTGCTGAGTGTTTTGTTCAGATTCAAGCCGGTTTTGTTCCACGGGCCTCATGTAAGACACCCCTTGTTTATTATGTTTCTCTAATGGGAGAAATGTATGTTTTCTGTAATTTAAAGTGACAGAATAAAATTACTCCCTTTCAAATGTGTTGTTCTGTTTGCATAACAAAGAATTCAATGCAAGGAAGACAGTGATGTGATGCATTCACATCTTGCATAACGAGCATTTGTGCTACACAATTTGGAAGAATATATTAAATTTGGTTTTGCATCATTGGTGTTTTTCTTCGACAATTAAAAAAAAAGTCAGAAGGTACTGGTCATGTAAAATGTGACCTTGGGCCATGATTCGTCCTTGAGCCAGGCTTTGGATATGAAGGGACTGTAAACATTTATTATTATTGTACAAAGTGAAATGTGTCAATTATATTTGAAAATCGTTGTCATAACCACACCCTGAAACTCATACAATAACAAATTAATTAATTGAGCGATGAGTTGGAAGGTTTGACATTATTTTGAGTAACCTTGGAATTTAACTTGAAACATAATATAATAGCACTGTTTACCATTTGGCATTCATGTAAACAATTCCAATGTTGTATAATGGAATGGAACAATGTTCTTGGCAAAGGCAAAAAGGAAATAGTATTATATAAGAGTTCGGATCTTGAGCTTGAAATGATAGTAGTTCTGGATTAGGACTGTGATGCTACTGACAACATGGAGGAGTGGCCCAATAGGGACCTAGAAGGGTACTCTATGGTTTTATAGGTCATTATCGGACAACTATGCTAAAAAGTTCTAAGTAATACAACAATAACAGTTAAATTGCACCATTTTCAAATATTTCAGTTAAGTACTGTCAGGGTAAATCAGACTGCATGTTTTCTACTGTTATCTGTCAAAATGAAACAGCAAAAACCAGTTTAATGAGACGAGATATTTAGTTCTGTCTATATGAATGCTTGTACACTGCATCCAAACATGAACTGTTATATAGTCGCTGCTGCACGTTTAACATGTTTGATCTGCCCTGCTCGTCTTTGAAAATTAGATTTATTTCTATAATTATGTTGGCAAGCTGCACAATAAAGGATGCAATCTCCATTTTCACAGCCTTGCCTTGCCGCATTGCTCTGGGAGTCGCAGTGCCACCGTGAGACTGGATCCATTCAAGACTGGAGGAAACACATTCCTATCTTCACTCTATTTAATTCTGCTGCAAGCTTCAGGTCATTAACTCCATCCTGTGAAGTCCCAGTTGGAGAAGTTCAGAAAGCTTTCAGGAATCAGTCGAGGTTGATCATAGGAACATCATAGTGTTGTAGGATAACTCAACAGCAGGAACAAAACAACAAGAAAAGATTTTTTGTCTTGAAAAACTGTAAATCTGTTTACATTGCTATAATGACTAAAGACTGACCCAGGTTTGTTCTTCATGATCATGGAACCAATAAATGCAGATTTGATCATGTTTAAGAACAATAGTTGTTCCTGTGAATCAACGTAAAGCTTTTAAGGAATGTAGTGAATTTATTTGTTTACAGGCGAAAAAATGAAATCCAGAGTTTAAAATAAACCTAAAACAGGTCCACATGGTGGAAGTACCATCATATTGTGAGGCTGATATGTTGCATGAATACTGCGATCTGAAGACATTTTACAGAGAAATATTGTGTACATAGTAAAAAAAAAGAAGGCTGATTTAAGGAAATACTCCTGAGTGTCAGGTTTCCCTCCGTCTGTGTCTCCGTCTCGGACCTCCAGTCCCCCTTAAACTGTGTGTGGCGTGAGTCTGGTTTTGTCCTTGTTGAGTTTTCATTTCAGAAAAGTTTCATGACACTAAACAGTAACAATGGCAGAAGACGGACAATCTAGTGGACAGACGACCAAGTTGGATTGTTGTTACGGTGACTGTCAAAATAAAACTACCAAGTCCCAGTAGAATTTGGACTGGGAGCCATGACAACGCAGAAGAAGCATTGTTGTGATTGTCCATCGACTGAGCATGTGCACAACTACCAGTTACTACAGACATGGTGACCAGGAGCAGCTTTTCCGCCATCTTCATGGCATTTTTATAAAGTTGCATTTTCCCCTGTTTACTGAAGTGGAGCATTTTCAGAAAGTTCCACCTATGGGGCTGTTTCCCAAAAGTTGTGTTTTTAGTTGCTCCGACCACCATTGTCACCTCAGTGAGGCTTAAAATGAACCGACATGGATCAGGACAGAAAAAAGTAATGATCTCATTCAAATATCTAATTATTCACTTTATATGAGTAAACGCTTACTACTGTGTTTCTGTGAAAATATCACATTTCTTTTAAAAGCTGTTCTCAACACTGGTGATAAGTCGTCGCTTGACCCTGGCAGATAAGTACAATCGTGTTTTAAGAATGTGCAACAATCCACAGTTATTCCTCCTGTGCGGCCAGCAAATGTGCCTGTGTGAAATGTTTCTACACGCTCGTCTTAAACGGTGTGAATGGTACACAGACTGTATAGTCATAGGTAAAGCAGGTGCAGCCGTAAATCTCAGGCATATGTGAGATTTCACATTCACGCTCTGCTCTCACCACTGCGTGTTCTATTTTCCTCAAACTGCCTTATTTTAGCTCCGTGTACAAGTTCATGGTGAAGCTGCGATTTTTCAAATTTGCTGGCAGAGGTGAGTTTGGCTGTTTTGCTCCCCTCCAAGGTCTTGGAGGTTTGCTCGATGCCAAACCAACGTAATTTATTTTAGCAATAGCTCCGGGAACTCTGGATTATCTTCAGGTAAAGACGTTGCTCATCAGTACACCCTGACTCGACAGCAAGGATCTGCAACCTTTTTCATTAGGACATGTTTTTATTTGCAATTCATCTATGTTCAGAGAGAGAAAGCACAGGATAGGGAGAGAAAGGGAGATGCAGCCGTTTGACCTTTAATCAATCCTTTATTGGTTCATTTAGTTATTTCTAATAAAAGCAAACTTATTACTAACACATTCAGGTACATGTAAACAGAGCAAGAAAAAAACCGGCAATAAAGCAAAGCTGATAAAAAAACAAAGGTCACCATCTCTTCTTTTAGAAATGAATAACTAATAGTTCCTGTTCAACAGTGCAGAGCACCTCTTCAAACCCCCAAACTGAAACAAATTCATGGAGGTTGGACCACCTTGTGATAGGTGAACTGTACTCTGAGACGAGACGTCACCACTATCCTCCACTGGAGATCCTCTCTGGGGGCTTGTACAGAGACCTCCAGCTACCTCTGGGGGAGGAACCAGGTGCCAACGGCCCAGACCACCTGGACTCCTGGACACTGATCAATGAAGTTCTGTTCAAGACTTTCACTGCTGTGATGTACAGGCTCTTCTTTTTCACTGGGAGAAGTTGGATAATTGTGGCGTTTCGAGGAAAAGACAACAACTGTTCTCCACGTCATGTTCCTCCACTGAGGCATGAATGGACAGCTGTGGAGACTTGGTACATGTGGCTTCTTGGTCTGATTGGGATTCTCTCCCTGTCTCCACCCCACAGAGAGCAGGAGGGCCTCCAATCAGATCACCAGGCAGCTTCTCCAACAGACGATGTTGTCCACGATGGTGCCCTGGCTCACACTGGTTACCACTTTCCATTGCTCTGCAGACTTCAAGTCTCCCAGTTCTTTGTAGAACAGAGGTTCTTGTCCAACATTTCTGGACATTTGTGAGCAGTCTCTCTGGGCCGGCAGACCAGTTCTCCAAGCACAAAGAACTGGCCAGTAGAAAATGTCTGAAATGTTTTGGGGGTTTTTTTTAAATCAATGTTTTCTTTCAACAGTCAACACTTCAGTGACTTTGTTTGTGGTTTGTTCTTCATGATGTACTTTTTTTACCTTGTTTGTTCTGTGTTGCATCAGTGTCATCAAAATAAATTCCTCATATTGTGTAAACTATACTTGGCAATAAACCGATTCTGAAGTTTTGTTGTTTTTTTTAATCGCAAAACTTTGTGACATTATGGCGGTTTCCTTTTCAATTTTTAAAGCCACAAACTTAAGCTGTTTAACTTTAACTTTAGCCAATTTAGCTGTTTTGATTGAACTACTGAAAAAAAGTGATGGGGTGTATTACTTTTTATTGATGATTTATTAAAGAAAACCTCAATTTCCAATAAAGAAACGTATGATCTGTGAAAGCTTCAGGAAGCCACTGCAGGAGGGCTGATGAGCCAAATGTGGCTCCAGGGTGTTGATGGGACTGGGTAAGCTGCACATAAATGGCTTATTCTGGGATCAATGAGGCTTGAATTTTCAGTCTCACTCAAAGGGTCTCTATGAAGATCTGGAATTTTATCATTCTGTGATTCACTATCAAAAATAAAAATACTTCATTTAACTCATGGTTTTAACCAATGTTTACTGATTTCAAGTGAATAAAACAGAAAACTGAAGCCTTGATGTTCTGCATCTGCTTCAAGCATGTGCCAGTGCACCTCTGGGAATGTGCTACAGTCCAGTGGAGCAGAAGTGGAATTCCACGTCTGTAATTATTGAACAACAGGGTGCAAAAGAAGTATTTGAGCTGGAAAGGAGAAATCAAGTGGAGGGGTGGTGGTGGCGAGCAAAAAGTCAGGCGGGGGCAAAAAGTGAGGGTGATCAGGAACTGAGTCTGAGCCGCATTCACTTTTTAAATCTCTGTTTACTTCATTCTAAAAGACACAGACAATGGGTATACTGTGAATGAGATGATACACAACATAGAGGAGGTAAATATTAGAGAAAGGAATGGCATGGTAAATAAATGCAGGCTTTTGAACACTCAGAGACCTGAGTGTTCCTTAGTACAAGAGACAGCACGCGGTACAGTACATCCTTTCGAGTCAACAAGACGACTCTGTCGTTCATGCTAAATCCTATTGGCACTTGACAGAGGAAAAATGAACGTAGTCGCATATCCTCAATCCAGGTTGCTTGGAAACAGGAACACAGCTTCTTAGACAGTAAGGCCTCGTACTGGAGATATTGTGTGTCTTTAATAAGTAGTGCTGGAAAATAACTTCACATTCATTTTCAGAAATCCAGACAGAACAAGGCAGAGAAAGTGTGGACACACATCCCTCAGATAGGATGGACGACTATCAAGAATCCATGTAGTCAAACACATACATGTGCACAAACATATGTTATAAGGCACTGTAGTAAAACATTACATTTGTAGTGGGAAAAAAAAAGAGGAATGGAGGTGGTATATACACCTGGGCATTTTAACATGTTATGGAGGACATACCCTGAATATGACTGTCTCTCCCAAAGTCAACAATACAGGCAAGACAAGGATACCATGACTCTGAACCCCTTCAAACATCCAATTCATGAAATTTCAGCTTTCAGAAAGACTGTCATTTGAGCTGCTGCAATATACTTGAATGTTTTCTGTCCGTAAATTTGTTCTTGTCTGTTTTGAATTCCTCAGTAAGAGGCTTGTTTGTTTTGTTTTGTTGTTGTTGTTTTTTTTTTTTTTGTCTCTTGACAGAATCTAAACCATGGTAAGGCCAGAAGACTCCCAAACTACAAGTACTGCTCCCTTTTCTCTGGTGGGGTACTTTTAACATTTGGTCTGCAATTCAAAAGGGAAAAAAAGACACGTTTCAGTCAAAGTACAGTCACAACAGACAGTTAAACCCAAAGACATTTACAAAAAAAACCAGAGATCATAGGATATAAGTGAAATCATAAATCAGCGCAACAAAATACCCACAACAGTGTTTCATATCATGGTTAAATTTCAGCCAAATGCAGGACAGATGGGGGGGAGGGGGGCTGAAGGGATGGGGAGAATGCTGTATGGTGAACACCTCATTTCTTAAAGAAAAGGTCTGATCACAAATTCCTTTAAGAGTCCATATTTACAGAAAAGGCTCAGATGCTGAGAGAAAACAGGAGAATTGGGTAAATGAGATTTCTGTCCCCATTCAAACTGATAAGGTGCATAAGATACTGAGAAAAGCAGGGGATCGTCTACGAGAGGGTTTCCAAATCTGGGGCAACGGGGAATCAAGAAAGGAATAGGAGGCGTGCGACAGTGGTGGGACAGTCGGACAGTCCTCGATAAAAACGCAGGGGCTGATCAGTCAGGGAAACTAGTTTCACTCAACAACTCTGCCCTGAATTAAGAGGAGAGAAGAAGACAGAAGACAGGATAAGACGACAGGAGGGGAAACACGAGACACATAAAGTCGCACAGCGTTACTGAGCCAGCGGGATGATGGTGACGTTAACGGGGAGGGTTGGAGGAGCTGCTGCTACATGTCAGCTGGCTACGGGTTGAAGAGATTACTTTTTCTTTTTTATTGGAAATAAAAAGGCTGGAAAAGCACATTAAGTTAGATTTTGACGGCACACTTGAGTTCGCTGTAAACCTCAATCACTTGTGTAAGGAAGGACTTTTGTGTTGATTGGTGAGATTAGCTGACAGGGTTGACATTACATTAAATACAAAGCTATGGTAAATTTACCTAAACTAGAGATGCACTGAAACCACTTGTGTAAAGTACGAGTACTGACCTTTACCTACCGAGTACCAATATGTGTACTTATTAATTGCCATAAAGCTTTAAAGCTCAAATTCATACTCTACATGGAAACAATGTGTGAGGTTACGCATTGCTGCGAAACGGCTTCTGCGTCGACACTACGTCACCTCCAACAGCTTGAAGGTTCCGGTATCCGGCTGTGTACAGTACGAATAGCAGCTACGCTGTGCCCTATGTGGACTGTAGACTGTAGCCCAAGAACCAAGCTCGCTGTGAGCCGCCACACACTCCAGCTCACCGTTAATGAGTGTCTCACTCATACTTTAATTATGTTTAGCATGTAAGCTTCACTGGAGTGTGAGCCCCAAAACTCTTTAGCATGTAGTATCGCATGTGTCTAAAGGGGGAAGGTTGAACTATTCTGGCTTGAATATAGCTTATGTAATGTAAATATCGAACAACCCAAACGTCTTCAACCTAAAGAGTGAGAACCATGAGAAAATGCCCCTCCTTGAGGAGAGGAGGTTAACTACAGGGTCAAGAATTCTACACTGTGATTGGCTCAGAGAGGACCGGAAGTGGGTCATGGGTTGCAGGAAGTATTCGCACTATAAGACTCTGGGTATGAAAAGTTCCTCCTATCTCCTTATCTATCCTGTGTTTGTGGTTGAAACTGTCTCTTTTCTTCACTTTAACTGGAGGAGAGAGCCGGACCTGTACGACCCACTGGTCTGTTGTCCTGAGCCCGTCAGTTTGTTAATGTGCAGGACACCTGGAAAATATTTAACAGCATGTAGCATGTAGCACGGCTCCGAGTAGAAACCTCCTGATCCCACTGAGCAGTTAAACTACCGAATAGCATCGGGCTAACTCTGCTGGTCTGAATGTCTCTGATGATTCAGTTAGTGTTGTTGTATCAACCTTCTTTTTCCTCCTCTTGATATTTTGCCAGAACATCATTTACAATCAGTTTTACTTTTGCCATTCTCATTAATATTAAAGAATCTACAAATCATGGTCATCACTTGTCTTCTCTTGTCTACCTGCTGCTGATGTTGCAACATCGATACCCAGTACTGGTATCGGTGTCTGTGCTTCCTTAATGTAAACACTATTAAGACTCAATCTTTGAAGCATCTTTAAACTGGTCTGTCCAACTTTTCGAATTCATCTGTTTTCTTCCTGAAGCAAACTTTTCACTGTCTCCTGCTAGAAAGCAAGAGCTAAGTTAGCATAGCATAAAGAGTCATTTGTTTCTGAGCAAAGGATAGAAAATCAGTTTGCTGGCTCTGCAGATTCTACCTTTTGTTGAAGTTTTTTTTAACCAGGTAGTGTGATAGCTGTTTTGTCATCCTTATACCCTTATGTGTTGTGTCCTGACTCAGAAAACTGCAGCTCCATAAACGAGTCTTGAGGTACCAAAGGAGCGCTTGTTACAGTCAATATATACATGCCGAATGTCAGTTAGTATTTAGGATTTGTTTGGAAGTTAGATCACTATCCAACTCTCTGCGTTTTCTCTAAAAGTGCCATTGGATCACATTTAATGGATGAGTATGGCTTGGTTATCATGTTTTATATTTAATTCTCAACCAGTTAAAGTTAAATTAAGACAGTATTTTCCAAATTGTCTTATATATTTAACCAAATGATGCATCCCTTTTCCTCTGTTTTTTTAGTCTTTGGCCATAGCTTTGCAGGTAGTTTTCCATGCTTGTTGTTGAGCAGTCATTCAAAGCACAGCTGCTACGGTGGAACAGAGATGCTCGACATCTCTTTTATTTACAAGGATTCTCTAAAGGCCCACAGCCTTCCTGCCATTCGGAAAAGAATGGAGCACTCCACAAACAAGTGTCTTCCAAGAAGAGAGGCCTTATGACCAGGAAATGGGGCTACAGGGACCTATTCTGAGAAAAGTTAATGGCTTTATTATGTGGAACAGTGACGGACCGTCTCTTTCAGAAACTCAAATAATGTGCGAGCACCAAGGGGCAACTCAAGAGCCAATTTAGCTCTACACTTGAATTTTACAAGCCCTAATGGAGGGATAGCTGCACTCATCTATTGTATCTTAGCTGCAGGGATTGGTCACTGGCTTGCAAAACACCTGTTGGCTGGATAGGATCAGCCACAACATTAAAACCACCTGTGCCATAGTGGTGTATGTCTTCATTTTGCCACCATAACATCTAAGTGAGAAGTGAAAATTTGTATTGCCATGTCTTGTACCGTGATAATAGCAGATGATCTCTTAACCCTTTAAAAGATCTGTAAGTATATACTTTATAACTTCAAGATATGCAGGAGCACAGCAAGAGCATTCTGCAGCTTCCGGCAGTCTCTGCAGGAGGGAATCATGGCCATGAGAGAATCTTCCACCTTGGGAGTCGGTATAAAAACTTTGTAGATACAGTGGATCCACACACCGGTGTCATGTAAACGGACCCCCCCAAACGTGAAGAAGGTTTTGCGGATACACTCGTATTCGTTGTTGTGTAAACGGTAACTCAACTTAAGGAAATAAACTCATGAATGATGCCGATTCATGTCGATCATCGTCACATTTAAGTGGCCAAATGCGTGAAAAACTCTGATCTGAGTCCTGCTGTTTGCAGGAGATCTGTGGCACTATTCTCCTTTGATCACCTGTTGCAGGGAACACTTATACCCAATGTGCTTACATGGGCATGCAATTTAGCACGATTTATACATGATTGTAATAAATCAGACTTGACTTGTTATCATTTCTACTAGAGTAGTTCTCTGGGGCTGGGGCTACATGGTCCACTCCACTGTAAAACCTGGATGCCCAAGTTTTTCTCAGCTTGTAAACCCCAGAAAAACCTAAGCAGATCACCTACAATCGATTACAATCTGGTCCTCATTAAAGTCACTGACATTCTTGCAACAATATTTTATTTCTTTTTGACGCTGCAACATTTTAGCTGCTCAGCACCTTGGCGCGCACGTTCACACTGCAGGGAAATGTGACCCAGTTCAGGTTTTTTACTCACAAGTGACCCATATCCAACATGTTTTGAGGGTTTTTGTGTGAAAGCTCCAATTCCAATTTTTTCACACCAGACCCAGGCCTCGGTCACATGTGGTACCAATTCAGATTTTTTTTTTTACATGCGACTGCTTCATCATTGACGTGTGACTGACATCACAGATAAACTCTGGAGGAAGCGGCTCCGCCAAAGTGTTAAAAGCTGAGCTCTCTTTTTTCCTCATCCTCCTTCTTTTCCTTGTCATGTTGTCCAGGTTTTGTCAACTCATATTTGACAACCACTTGAAAATGGATCTACATGGGCTGACCTTTGTTGCCAGGTTTGGTGGGTATTCCACAATTGGAGGGCCAAATTCTCTATTTTTTAACTTTATTTTGTGCATTTGTGTGTTTATGGTGTGTTCTTATTCCACATATAGTTTTACGCTTGATTCCAACACAGGCTGAGATTTGGGCTGTTTGGAGAGTTTTACACTGTATAGGCTGAAAACATTGAGTCACGTCTGGCAACCCTGGTACTGATCGGCGTGCCAGCTATATTTACTTCAGTCAACAGCGTGCTGTGCACTTGTGCTCAAACCATCTGGTCTGATCACACTCACACGGTAGTCTCACGTAATGTGAATGAGCACACAAAAAAATCGGATACCAGCAAATAATTGGAATTGGGCATCAAGACCTGCGGTGTGAACGTTGCCATAGATCTTAGATCTTAGATTCCAGTGTAATGAATTAATTAGTTTTCGTTTGCTTTGTTGTGGCTGATTGTTGGTCGTGGTCAGTGTGTATTCTTTTCAAGTCAATTATTCAAAAGACTTCTCAATATTTTCAGTATTATTGTAGTTGTATAGTGTAAATGCTTGAATCTTGCACATGATGACTCGTTGTAAGTTTATTTTTAGTGTCAGAAGTGTGAAACAGATTAGATCTCGGACATTCATTTGGTTACATGGCAAATAATGAGAGGAAGGAGTGAATGAATCTGCAGGGATGTCATTAGTAAATGCATGATGATACATGTGGGTGAGAAACTCCACTCTTTTTAGTGATAATCATCAACAGCATTCATACTCATTACAAGCTACACAGACAATTTCAGCCAACAGTTCACCTTCATTCCTCATTCCAGCTTATCAAGCAGTTCTGTGAGATGCAAGTATAGAAGAAGAAACTGTGGTGGTGCAAAAGGCTGCTTGAAGCCTTTGTAGCGCTGAATGCAGCTGCTTCTTGGCTAATTCAATGACCCATGAGCTGTTCCTCTCAGGTGGAGAGCCACTTATTGACATTTTGTTGGCTAAAGTCTGTGTTTTTTGGAATGATAATTAGATTTAATTACTTTTAGGTCAACAAGAAAACAAGTAAAATGAATGATTTGCATTCCAAGCTTTGGAAAAGTATAAAAATGCGTAAGAGCTATTTTCAATTCAAAAACACCTTACAACTGGAAAGACAATGTTCTTGATTTTGCACAGTGGTTTTTTTTTTTTTTTTCTTTCCAGTCCAACTGCACGAGCAGGGTGTGAATGCACAAAGCAATATAGAGGTAAGTCACCAATACAGCTCCAACCAGGAAGCACAGGACATGCTCGTAACTTCTGTGGTGCTGGTGTTTAAACATTACTCTAAATGATGCTCCTCTGTGTTCATTGTCATGTACATTCAGTGATAACATCAAGGCACTTTTAGATTAGTTGTATATGGAGCTGGATGATTAATAACATGAAGCCTGCTCACGCATATTCAAAGCTTATAAGGCTTTTAGCGGCAAGAATATATACAACTGTGAAAACGTGCTTGTGAGAAATACCGTCTCCGGTGTGTTTCTGCGTAAGAATTCAAGCAAGTGAGTGGCATTTATTTGCATGTGTGCATGCATGATAGTCTTTTTGTTTTGTTTAAGCAGGTGTAATTTCAGGGGTGGAAAAGCAAGTGTCTGAAGGAGTGCCAAGCGTATCCTCTGCTCTCTGTTTGGGTGACTGCTTCAAGGGTTTGGGGTTTACACGTACTCCCTGGCTGTGGAAGGCTGTGATTGGCGGTAATATTGCTGCCCTCGCATGTCATCTTTGGAGCAGGAGCAGCACAGCAAGGAGCCGCCCAGAACCGTCAGACTGGCCGCCGCCCAGCCCACAAACAAGGCCGAGCCGAATTCGTACCTGCAGTCAAGAAAAACAGAAATGACTTTAGTGGACCGTCTTACATTTTCCAACATTTTGGGCCAACAAGGTATCTTATAGGAGCTTAAACAAGCCGAATGCCCAAAAAATTATCCATGACTAATACCCAAGAACAATTCACAATGAAAGGTTCCAAAACATCAAGTAACAACCAAAAACCTGATTAAAACGTAGTTATTACTTACCCACGATGTTTTCATCACTATTGACATGGACTATATACACTTATTTTTCATCTACTGAGCATGTGTGCAACAACTTGTTACTATGGCAGTGGTGTGAAGAACCAGTAGCAGCATTTCCACCGTCGATACGGAGATAGGGCCCAAAGGTTTCCAAAGAGTGTAATTTTCCCCAAGTCAATTGAGAAAACTTCCGCCTTGGGAACCGTTTCCCAAAAGTTGCATTTTCAGTTTCAACAACCACCATTGTCGTGTAAACAGACACCGAAAATGCAACAAAAGTTTTGTGTGTATTGTGTAAACGGGGTGTCAGTAGACAGTCGCTAAAACTGTGTAAATTGGAAATATTTGATTTCCAGTTGTTCTGATGAACGAAGGTAAATAATTGTAACATTTATGAGGTTTTTTACTGTTGACCTCAGCACTTTAAGGTGTGTGTTGATGCCTATTTGGCTACTGGGTAGCGCACATACCTGGCGTTGGGCGGTGTATTTGGGTTGAAGAACTGATAGGACACCTGGGTGGCGTACCAGGATACAGACACCAACGTGCACAGACCTGCAAGCAGAGGAAACAACTGTTTCAGTGCTTTACTCAACCCACAAACATTTGAAGCTACAACAGTATAGAAAGACAAAACCCTCAGATGGAGTATAATGTTTAGTAAATTTCAACCTTCTGGGTTATGCATGCAGTCCAAAGCTAATGTCTCTCAAATGACCACTTCCTGTTTACATTCTGCAACTCTAATTACATCAAGGATGCCTCAGCGAGACATTCCAGCCAGAGAAACACCAAATCACCCCAACTAAATCACTAAGGGGTCGTCCACACAAGATTGCCGGTTAACCTAAATGAGCTGTTTTTGGCCTATCATCCACATGGGGCGGTTTTAGAAGCGTGAAAACCGTTTTTTTAACATGTGTCTCAGAGTGGGGAAATTCTAAAACCGTGGCTCGTGCCACTCAACCCACTGGGGTGTGGACGGAAAAGACGGCAAAGACGATGATCTGTGGTAAAAAGATGACTTAATCCCCCCCACCCCCAACCCCCTCCCCCCACCACGGTCCGTGATGTCATCAAATAACCACAGCAATCACGGACTACAAGCAGCATTAGCAGCGTTTTGGTGTGTTTGGTGAGTCACAGCGCCCCTGAAGGCCTGGCATGTGTACTACATGTCCCGAAGCCTCGTGTTGAGCCGTGCTCATAGTGACATTTGGACGGAATTTATTTCATAATCTTGGGGAGAAAAAATATTGTTTCGCCTGGTGTGGATGTGGCCCAAGTGTCTTTTGGGTGGAAAACTTGAGGCCAGCTGAGCAAGAATCTCACCTGCGAGCAGGAACAGCGCTCCTCCCGTCACGGCGATGCGGGTCTTGGTAGACGGGTTGTTATCGCCCACTTTGGTGCACTTCATGCCCACCACGCTGACGATGATGCCGATGAAGCCCAGCAACACCGATATCACCATGAGGGCTCGGCAGGTCTGGATGTGGACTAGATGCAGATTTGGAAAGGAAGGGTTGTGGTGTGGGTTGATGATGCAATAGAAGATAGGAAATGCAGGTAGAAAGGGATGGAGGAAAGTCATGAGGGGGTAAGGGGACAAAAACAAGCTTTAATAAGTCTCTCAACACAAACAATAATGATAAATGAATGAAGTGACTAATACTAACTAATGGAAAATTACAAGCATTGATGACAAGGAGATCTTAAGGAAGAATCCACCTCTGTTCTTTAGGGTAAATTCAATCTTCTCTCTCTCTCTCTCTCTCTCTCTCTCTCTCTCTCTCTCTCTCTCTCTCTCTCTCTCTCTCTCTCTCTCTCTCTCTCTCTCTCTCTCTCTCTCTCTTTCTTGGGCCTAAGCTTCTCGGACCTTAAATGATCCTCCTGATCTTCTCTAATGTCCACTGTGGTTCTTGTCTCTTCAAAAATCTAATTTGCTTCCCACACTGATTTCAATGCATACATACATAACTCAGTGGGAGCAATATATTTACACATATTCATGCACACACATACATGTGTACGCAATATTGGCAAACAGGCGATGGCTGTAGGTGGGACCAACACAGATGAACCTCTCTTTCTCTGGCACAAAGCAGCTGTAGGAGGTTCTGCTTTACATGTTGCACACAGTGGGATCTGTGTGGCCCCGTCACAAAGCCAGATTGTTCCCGTGGGGCTGTCGCCACTGCCACAACTATCAGACGCTCTGTAAGCAAGACTGAGTGCTTAAAGGTCCCGTCAAAGTCCTGACGGGAGCTTACAGCAAGCAGAGGGGATTGATGATATCCCAAAAGTCATTGAAGATGTGTGATTGCTGTAAAACATGTTTTAACAAAAGGTTGGCAGGAAAGACCAGTCGCTTTAGTCTCACATAATGAATAACTGTGCATTTGTCAAATGGCATCTCTGATCTAACCAAACAGAGTTGGATGGAACTGAATCCAAGACGACTTTCCTCAGTGCCATCTTACTAGTGGTTGTTTTGGACCGTGTTGTGCTCTCTGTAAGAAATACACGGTCAGAGGAGTTTTACCTGTTTCTTTCCAACAGTGAGACGCATTTGAAAATACTTCTCCAGGATCATATGGTGAGGTCTGAAGTCCATCTAAAAAGCTAATTTATCATCTATTCCAGAGACTCTAGTTGTGCTGAAGGAAATTTTTTTTCTCAAAAATTATGAAGAAAAGTTATGGTGAGACAACGCATCATGATGACAATTCACTATTCTGATACCTTCAGACACTGTTCCAACAACGAGGGCCACTCTGCCTGCTTCCTGTAAGTTTTTGACAAACTGTTTTATTTTTTCTATAATACATACAAAATACAATATAATCTCTGTGATGGACACATTGGTACAAGTATTTGGCTGCACAATGGCTTTTACCGATTACCAATGTGGAACTAAATAGATTGAAGCAAATGTGGAAGGTGGAGAAGTCATTTTAATGGTAACTTAAGACAAATCCAAATTTATCATAATCTGCCTTCTGTTTGTTTCATTCATCGAGACTTACAGGGAACTGGATCTAATTCTGTCTGCAAACATTCTGGGCATGGCATTAGCCCATCACAGGGTAACGTATCACTCAATGGTGAAGGCGAGCCTCAGGTTTCAATGTCTACAAATTTATTGACAAGACCAGGTTGAATTGAACCCAAAGTGATCTGGGTTCAATCCAACTCGTTTAAGACTCATTGGGTGACTGAGATATTCATAGAATGTTTCCAAACATGAAGGACAGAACCAACTTCAATTGAATTGCATTATGTGATCAAGAAAAAGAAAATGCTTCATAAAAAGCGATTGTGTGAAAAAAGCCTGAGCAGCAAAGTCATAATTTGTCATTGTGACAGAACTACACACACCATCATTCATGGCAACAGTTAAGCAGCATTTCAGAAGTCGATCTGAAGGGACCTATAATGGGAGGGAAGAGGATGGAGTGATGTTTGAAGTGGGCTTTATGGCTCCACTGCCCCTTTTGATGGAATATCTGAACTCTCTGCAGAGAAAGGTTCAATTATACTTTCGTAATGTTGTTTTTCATGGTGTCCAGTACCCCCCCCCCCTATCTCTTTCTTCTTCAGAGAGTGAGCGGGCATTTAAGCTAAATGACAACACTCTGACCTGTTTCACTGAAAAGCCACAAGGGCATTTGGGGACCTTTGGGGTGACGGCGAGGCTCGAGGGAGGGAGAGAGAGAGGGGGGGGGGGGGGGGGGTGGAGGGGATGGACTGGTCCTCTCTTTCTGCTGCCAAGTTTGGCAGTGCCAGCCACCAACACTGTACAGTCTCTTTGTGAGATCTCTCATGGCTAAACGTAATATCTGTTTGCCCAGTCAACGTGACACTTGGTATAGTCAACACACTAATATGATGTTCTCTGCTGCACCACACTTCAACCAGTTAAAACTGAGTTTCACTGAAAATGATTTCCCTTCCGTTAACTCGATTCTTCAAGTATCCCAATTGTTCTGACTAATCAAAAGAACCGTGGTAGCTGTTTGTGTCGGTTACTGTGTGGGGCCCTGTGCAGTAGCCCAGCTCATCAAGCTCTGTAGAACAAAGTGGCAATGTTTTCAAATGATATATTTCCAATTGAAGGTAAACACTTCTTAAGCCCTTCTTGCAGGCAACAACACATCACACCTTTCCTGCCTTTCCTCCACCGGCTCCCTATCTATTTTAGAATTTATTTTAAGATTTTGTTAATGACTTTTAAAGCTTGTCATGGTCTCGCTCAAGTTATATTACTGACCTGCTGACCCTATACAAGCCTGGTCGCAGCCTTAGATTCTCGGATCGAGCCCTTCTGGCTATCCCAAAGTCAAAACTTAAATCTCAGGGTGACCGTGCACAATCTACCAGGGCCCCTCAACTTTGCAATGACCTGCCTGAGGAGATAAGGCTTGCAGAATCAGTGATCTATTTTAAATCTCTTCTAAAAACCCTTTTTTGTACAGACTTTTATTTGAAGCTTACTTGTTTTATTCCATTTATCTATTTTTACTCAAAGTTATGGCCTATTTATCTTTTATATGCTCTCTCTTTTTAGCCACCAAGGCCTTTGAAGTTTTGTCGCCAAAAAACGTAGTCTGCAATTTCCGTCTGTTTAATGACTGCTTGTCTCCTCTGTCTCACCCGACTTTTATATCTGTGTTTTTACTGGAAAGCATCTTGTTCAACAACTGTTCTAAATAAAGTTATTATTATTATACTGAGCCATGCAAAATCCCATTCATGGTCAAGACTAGTCAGGGTCTGTGATATTCTTTAGCTCAAAGAAAACGTCAAACTGCTCCAACAATGTGGATGTTTAGTTGTGGTACTGAGGTCCACATTGACAAAACTGTATTTGAAGGTAGGAAAAGGTTATGACTAAAATCAGGGAATACAAAAGAAGAACATGAAGAAACATTTCAGCATCACAGGGAACCAAACGAGTGACCTCCTAGTTATCAGCTCACTCCACTAACCACTATGGCGCCATTGTAAACTGTCAAAAACTGGAACTAAAGCTGGATTTATTGGAAAGTATTGCAATACAACTTGGACTTATAAATATGTATCCACATACATGTTAGTATTATCATAATGGTTTTATTCCCAGTGGTGAGCAGTCAGGGGCAGCAGGGCGAGCACTGCTGTTCCTGTCAAAAATATTTTTTTCTCTTTTTTTTTATAAGTACAAAATGATTCTGAAATCTGTGTCTGGAATCAATTAGGCTGCTTGTTCAGTATGCAACTTTATCCAGAAAACGATTATGTTTCGTGGAGGTCCAATCTCCTATGTCCTCTAAATGCATCACAACTCTGTTCCTCTGCCAGGGTGACCAGAGGAAAGCATTGCTGCCCTCTGATGGAAGCTGGATGCTGCTATTGGGTTAAAATGTTGAGTGACAGTATCATCAGCCAATCAGATTTTGAGGTGTTATTAACGGACCGCCTTAGGGCCAGCAAAGTTTCTCGCGCTGGTCTTGGTGTCGTCATTGAAATGAGCTTGACTGATTGGCCCATGGGCAGGTGGCGATGACGCTCTGTTATTATCTGCTACTCTGGAGTGATGGCGGCTAATTTAACAGTAAGATCGGCTGTTACAATAGCAGACCCGCTTCGGGACCTTTTTCAAGGTGCCCCTTTGCAGAAGAAATGAAAATTGTGAGTAGAGGAAGTATTTTGTTACTGCTGGCCCTGACTGAAACACCACCGCACCTTACTGTTTATTACAGTTTCCTCCCGATGCTACATTTTATCTATTAGGCTGCAGTATTGTTCTCTGTGCTCTACAAAGTCAGTGCAAGATGTGTTTCCATTAATGGATTAAATGGGACATTCACACAACGTAGCAGCAAACCAGAAGAACACTAACGAAATAGAGACTGACCTTCAGCATCCATCCCATTGTAGTTACGCTAGTGCAATATCTAGTAAATTGACTCATTATCACACTGTACAATCGCTGTTGTTAAGAGTACAGGATGTGAAATGTGTGTAGTACCGCTTGTGTACATTAGGTAGCAGTAGAGAGTCACTGTAGTACCCCGTCAGCCTTCATTCCAGATTTTTCATATTTTCATTTGGGGTTTTTTGCTCCTCATTACAAACAACTCCAGCCTCTGTTGTATCCAATATTAATTCGGATTGAACTGAGGAGAGATTACATCAGTCATGAAAACTATGGTCTGAGTTCCGACTGTCGTCCATTTATAAATGACCAACAACAAATTCTGAAAATATATTAGAATATGTTCAACATATGAAACGTGCCTGTGAACTTCATGCTGGTTCAGTGTGAAAGAATTATATTTCAAGAGGTCACAATGAGGGGTGGAAAAAAGTAGATTCCTTTTCTGTGTACCAATCATCAAAGACATAAATGAAAGGAAAATGAACAGTAACTTTCTATTTCTGGCCCTTTCAATAATATCTTACTGTTTGAACTGTAAATGCTCAGTGAAGAGTCAATTTAAAAAAAAGGTAGTTTCTGGCATGTATGAGAGTTATAGAAGCCACTTGAGATCTTTAGGTCCAAATTAGCATTTATTTGAGCACCTGGATATTGAATATTTTGACAAAGGCCTTTAAAATGCAAGCTTCGTCGCATTTATGAAAGTTCTTTGAAGACAATTTATACAGACAAATTAAGATTGTGACTTAAGCTTTTGCCGGTGACAGCCTGTTGAACCGTCCAGGGTGAACCCTGCCTTCACCCACAGTACGCTGGGAACAGCTCCAGTGCCCGGTGACCCTGAACTGGAGGAGCGTGAAAGAAGACGGGTGAATGGATGCACTTTAGCTTTTTCTCATGTCGAAACCAGTCTTTTGATGGTTTGAACACAGCACTTTGTCTCTGAGCTTTGGTCAATAAATTGAATCCTGTGCCCAAATTGTGAAATAATGTTGAGTCTGGATTAATCGCATGTAGAAAAAAATCTAATAGTTAACACTGCTACACTTCTGGTAGATTGTGTGGTTTAGATCTGCTCATGAGTGATTGGTAATCTACTTCTGACAGGAGGTGTGTTTTATTGCTGTTGGTTGATTGGTTGGTTGGTAGATCGGTTAGTAAAAAAATCAACTTCTCCCCAAGACAAGTAAATTGACTGAGCATATTTTATTACAGTGTAGAATATCTAAGCTACTTTTCCAGAAATATCTATATTGATGGAAAAAAGATTGTTATTCTTTGTGACACAACAGATTGGCATGTGGACGTCGACACGTTTTTGACTTGGCACTCGGATGTTCCCGAATAGAAAGAACTGTCCCTTCAGCACCACCATTCAAACCCTCATCCTCTGACAAAAACAATTGTTTTTAACCCTAACCCTAACCCACCCGACATCATGATCATCACCTCCTGACAAACTGATTCGTAAACCTCCAGCATTTTCCACCTCACTTGCTTGGCTGCATCAGCCGAGCGCAGCACAGTCTGGTGAACAATTATACCCACCATCACATGCTGCGCCTGCTGCGAGTGGATCCAGGGGAGAGGAGCGCCTTCGGATCAAACCGGTATACCGGATGAGTGTTTAATCAACTATCAGACTCGCGGCATCTTCCTCATGCGCGTGTTTTTCATGTGCTGTGTTTCGTAATCTGTCTGGTAAACAGCAGAATGAACCTGTGATTGATTGAGTGTGATTGGTCAGAGCAACGTGAGGTGAAATCTTCTGTACGGGTTTGTCTTCGGTGTGAATCTGTACACACTGGGCGTGTTGCTGGACGAGTGAAACAATGTACGCGTGTGGGGAAGACAGAGAGCATTCTGAGAATATCTCTGGTATCTGGCTCAACACTGTCCTTTTCTTCTCCTAACAGTCTCTATTCATGCACAAGGACAATACATCGTTCTTACGGCTGAAACCAACCCAATGAAGATGGGAGATTGGCTCGGGGCGTCCCACTGCACTGATTTCTACCGAAACTCTGTGTTGTTGCAGTGAGTCATCCAAGACCCCAACCCTAACCCTAAATGTTTGTAAAAGTGCCTCCAACGAAAAGTGTGGCTGGTGTGCAGGGAAAGTAACCACAAAGAGAAACAGGCAAACTGTTGAGAGAAAATGCCCTCAGACCCCCCACTGCCACTACCGCCACCACCTCTGTCACCATGCACCCTTTCATTACAATCTCTAATAGGATGATTTAAGCAGCAAGTAGATGGATGCATATAATCTGTGTGTCATGAATTCCAAGTCACAGAAAGGGGTTTCAAGATAGGAGATGACAAGATGATCATATTCTGTAATAATTTATGGTAAAATCCTACATTCCTCACCGTCCTCCCACCCTCCATCCCACTCTACATAAGCACTCCATCCATCCATCCATCCATCCATCCATCCATCCATCCATCCATCCATCCATCCATCCATTCATCCATCCATTCGGACACTGGAGCCAATTCCCAGCTCAGTATAGACGAGGGCAGGACACACTGTGGACAGGTTGTCAGTCCATTGCAGGGAAAACACAGAGAAGCCAGATGGAAACCCACACGCACACGCACACACACACACACACACACACACACACACACACACACACACACACACACACACACACACACACACACACACACAGGGAGAACATGCAAACTCGAAACAGAAAAGCCCAGCTGGTATTTGAACCCAGGACCAACTCGCGAGCCACAGTGCAGCTGGGTTTGGAGTTTTAACAAACAAAATTATTAAAGACGTCAACAGCTGCAGTGTTGATCAAGCCTTATAGGTTGCTTGCTAGAGGCAGCCCAGTTAGACATTGTGGGGGAATGTGTTCCTTTTGTTTTTCACTTCCAAGGTTGTGGGAAATGAATGGCTCCTCAAAAAACAAGTTTTTATGATATACTGAACATTTGATTAACGTTTGACATTATTTGTGTAAAATTCACATGCAACACATGCACATGCAACATGTCCTACAGAAGTATCCTGTCAAACAGGCAAAATAAAATGAAGTAAACTCAGAAAGACAACAATTTGTTGGGTAGGAGCAATTGAGAGATTTAAGAAAATTTTCTTTGTGATGCATAAAGTGTCAATTCTACTGAAATTTGCAGTCCAGCATGACCAAGTGAGCCTCGTGTTCAATGGAATCTCTTACAACAGAGGGTGTACAGAACATGTGAGCACTGACGACACAGGTTAGAACATCGTGAAGACAAATTGAAAAGTGGTACTCACTGTCCAGCGAGAGCATGGAGTCAAAGATCTTGCACTGCACCTGTCCTGTACTCTGCGAGGCACAACTCATCCACAGACCCTCGTACAGACCCACGGCTGTGATGATGGCATCGCCAGCGTACGACGACTGCTTCCACTGTGGCAAGGCGGTGGTGGAGATGATGCCAATCCAGCCACCCAGTGCCAGAAAGTAACCCAACAGCTGGAGACCCGAGTTGGCCATCCTTCTCTCTGCTTAAATCTCTGTCGTTCTGGTGTTTTTAATCCCTCTACTGCCCTTGCTCTTTCCTTTTCCTGGCTTTACTTATAAATGCTTTCAACTGTGAGTGTCGCCCCTCTGTGCAGTCTTTGTGGGCACACCTGTTACTTCTTTCACGCTTCTCTTCACTTTCTGGTCCCTCTGAACATGTCCTCCTGCCTCTTTGATTTAACACACATTTGTGGTGTTCTTCTGTTTCTCCTCGTCCTTTCTTTGCTCCTCTTTTTGTGCCCGTCAAGCTAGAAGCACTGACTTCCCAGTGTGATATCTTCCTCCTCTGGGTTGTCCCGCCTGATTCCCTGCTCCCACTGGGGATCGCTGGAAGTGAAAGATGGAGTTTTTGTTCCTCAGCAGTTCACTTGATCAAGCATTGTCTCTGGGCTGCCTCAGTCTCTGCATGGCTTCTTGAAAAATCTCTCTCTTTCTCTTGCTCACTTTCCCCCCACTACAATCTTTCCATCTGCTCCAAGCTTGAGTAGCTCAATGAGGGTGAGCAGAAAAAAAGGAAAAAGGAAAGAAAAAAAGAGGAACATGTGAACACAACAGGCTGACCATGATGGGATGGGGAGAAGGGCCTGGCTGTGATTGGACTCCGGTGCATTGTGGGAACGCCCACTGGGATGGAGGAGGGACGGGCTGATTGGGGAGAATAAGAACTGTTTCAAACAGAGGGGAAGACCCCCCCCCCCCCCCCCCCCCCCCAGACAAAAAAAACAAAAAACAGAGCTCAAGAAAAAAATAGCAGAGCAGAGTTAAAGTCACAATTTTAACACAATTCAGGACTCTCAATCAAAAGTATCAAATTAGATTAAACTTCACCATGCTGTTGTTGTTGGGGTTTTTTTTTTTAATCAAGTAGCTCACACATTGATCCTCAAAAAGTTTGGAACAATCGCGGCTGGGGGTGTGGTAAAGTGCAACAAACAGTGTAAATCAGCATCCAAACAATGTCCCCGGCTGAAAGGACATGTCACATCCAGACAGGCTCTCGAGAAATTATGGGCGGCCGAGGCAAGCCTCCCCCATCGCTATGGCAACCCCTCCACAAATGAAGTGAAGGAGAAAGGGGAAGCCAGAGCAAGGGTTCAGCCGACTGTACATCCTTACAAGCTGTAAATGCGAACACACTCCGGACCTTTTGTGTCTGAGGGGAGTTCAAAAAAACCTGTTTTTCCTTCTTTTCTTTTTTCTTCCCACAGCTGAGCGCCCCATCTGATCTCCTTCAAATAAGGCTCATTAAATTAGCTTCAATTCGCTTCAGACTAACTGGGTAATTCTATTCCGCCAATTAGACAGTCGACGCTCTCACTCCCACAGACATAGCCGTTTTCTCACATCTGTAAGAGACATGTCTCACCCCCCACCCAGTACCAACTCACTCGTGTACGTGTACTCGTCTACACACCAAGCATGTTCTCACACCGTCTTCTTAGACCGGCTTTCTGGAGACTTCGAGAGATCAGCAACAAATCAGGGTGATAATGGAGAACAAAATAAAAAAAAAAAAAAAAAAACTCTTGTCCAACCTCCTTTTAAAAACATGCATGAAGTTTGGTAAAGCCACAGCTAGGGCTGTTTATTCAATATTTATATGGAGTACAGTTTAAAGTCTATCATATTTAGGATCCGGGAAATGACTGATGGTATAATGCCAAAACATGAGATATACTAATACTGTAATTGTTAGTGTACATGTGGAGGTCAGATTCAGTCTCCGGCTTGTGCTGAGATTGATTTCACGTAATCTGTCATTTTTAGGTGAAAACAGCTTTTTGCAATTTTCTTGCAGAAAGTTTGCAGAATTTCATGCAGCCTCAGACTTAATGTATACACAAAATTAAAAACATTTCTGATAATCTTACAAAAGGATCTGGAGTTTGTTTATTTGGGTTTTTTTTTTTTTTAGATTTAAGCAGTTATTTATAGAAAGTTAGACATTTGTAGTTTCCACCAGCGCAACCTTGAAGCTGAACTTGCTTTACCCCAACGTCAACAAACGCACTCCAGAACATGTGAACATACATGTGACCTCACTGATCCAGCATCAGGGACGTCTTTGAAGACCCTTCACTGCACACATACACTCATATGTAGGTGGAAAGAACCATACATGGTGGTGTAACACTTGTTCAGACCAACCTTGTGTTTATTATCCTCCAGGCCTTTCTCATTCACTCTACCCTCAAAGCTTTGGATGCTGTGTGTGTGTGTGTGTGTGTGTGTGTGTGTGTGTGTGTGTGTGTGTGTGTGTGTGTGTGTGTGTGTGTGTGTGTGTGTGTGTGTGTGTGTGTAATGAGGGGGCTTGACATATGGGGGTGAGTTGTGGTCAGAGCATGGAGGTCAGCTGAGCTCAAGAGGCGAGAAGAGATGAAAGAGAATCAAAACAAGAGCTCAAGTCCTTGCGTAGGGGCTTGGAGCAGTGGGGGCTTCGACCGTGTTCTGGATGCCCTCCTGATATTGAATCTCACTCTGGCATTTTGTGGGGTAATGGAGGCACATGAAGCAACGTTTGAGCGTGAAACAATGCCAGTCTGTAGGAATACAGCCTGTTTAGTCCTGTTTGAAGAGCCAGTGGGCTGGTCAACATGACCTTCTAGGTTCAGGTTTCACACTTGATGGAAAGCCAGAACTCCCCGGCTGAGTGACGATTTGGCTCATGTCACAGACTGGAAATGTGCTTGGCTGTGGCTCAGTTGGTGGAGTGGTGGGCTCTCAACCAGAGGGTTGCCGGTTTGATTCCCCATCTCCCCTGTCCACATGTTGAAGTTCCTTGAGCAAAACACTGAACCACAAACTGAGTGCAGGGCAGCTGCCTCCATTGGTGTGTGATTAACAAACTAAAACATTTTGCACAAACTGTGGAAAAGTGCTGTTGAAGTCAAACCCGTTTAGTTCAAATCAATCTCTTATTGACGTTGCATTTTTCCTCTGCTATGATCACAGATGGGTACAATGTACACGCCAGTGTGTTGTTTTAGAAGCTTGAACTTGAACGGTAGTTTCAGATGATGTTGTTTCAGTGTTTCCAAGTTGTTGTGATGGGCTGAAGCGCAAGTCAAAATATTCAAGATGTTGTTAGAAAAACACCAAAATGTTTGTCAGAAAAGCAGTTTAACATGTTCATAAATTACTGATATTGAGCATTGATTTGGGGGTTGAAGTACATTTAAGTCTTGTTTCTTACTACTTCATCTGGTTCACCTGAAGAGTCTATTTATGAATAAGAGGGTTTTTTTTATATAGCACCATTGAGACATGAGGCAATTCATGGAGCTTTACAAATGCACAACAATGCACTGAAAATAAAAATAAGTAAAGGCTGTATTTAAAAATGGTGGTGGTAGTGGCAAAGTCTGAGCAAATAATAACATTTTAATGCCTCATTTGCCACAGCTGTAAAGTCCTCCACTGACTTTGTGTTGGTGAGGACTGCGACTGTGTTCTGGATGAGCTGCAGCTGTTTAATAGATTTTGTTTACTGAGACACATAAACTGAACGTCACAATAATCCAGCCTGCTGAAAATAATTGCATGAACAATTTTCTTCGAAGCTCCTTTGGTCTAAAATACTTAAAATCGTGCAATAATTTGCAGATGGTAGCAAGCGTAATTTGTGATTTGACAATATAACCAGTGTGGACTCGCTCCTCTGTGACTGTGCTGTTATCTTTTTGTGCAGCTCTCCCCAAACAGGAAACCATCTAATGTGCTTTGCTATTCCTCAAGCGCGCACACACACACACACACACACACACACACACACACACACACACACACACACACACACACACACACACACACACACACACACACACACACACACACACACACACACACACACACACACACACACACACACACACACACACACAATTAAGATATGAAGGGGGCCTATCAGATTAGCCAGTGTTGCCATGGCTACAGTGGAACACATGTGGACATGTAAACAGTAATGGAAGGCCATTATGTAACACAACAGGCAGATTGTGGATTAGTGCATTTGAAAGAAAGAAACAGTGTTTTTTCAGTCAAGCAGCTTCACTTTGATATCACATGAGGAAAATATATCCAGTCTGGAAGAAACTATAAACCTGATTTCACCTGATTTGAAGTCTGCTTGTCGTTGGGTTAGCAGTATTCCCAGAGACCTTTTGCAGCGCTCCAGTCAATTGTAATTACAGAGTGTCAAGTCTTTCCTGCTAATGCTTTTCACCCCAAGAGCCCTAAGAATGAATGCTAACCAAGCAGAGGAATGAATAATGCATGTGTTCGCCCCGAGGAGAGCTCCTCTGGTCCAGCTCAAGTGGCCCTGAAGAGACTGTTGGCTCTGCTCATTACAAGACATCTTTTCCCCAAAGGAGACGACAGCTAACGCAGGGACACACAAAGCAACAGGACATCAAATGTACTAGACAAAAACTGTTTAGGTAAATATTTGGCACAAATGAGTGTTGTTGATGGATGAACTTTGACTAATTACCTTGATGAAGGTATTTGGCATCTTTAAGGCCTCTTCTCTCTTGAAATGTGTTTTTGTGCTGATTTTATTTTTTGAGGTGGGTGCAGGGTGGGGGTTGGCAAGTGCCTCTTATTTTTCTCAGAAGAATTTACCACACAGCCAACAAATGTAAACCAAAATCTGTTTTCTGCATTTAACCCACTCCTAATCAGCAGTGTTGGCAGCCAGTGGGCGGTCAGGGGGTGGATAGTCGGAGGTCAGTGGGCAGTCAGTGGAAGGCTGGTGGGTGGCCAATGGGTGGACAGCCAGTTGGTGGACAGTTGGAGGTCAGTGGGCAGCCAGTGGACAGCCAGTGGACAGCTAGTAGGTGGACAGTTGGAGGTCAGTGGGCACCCAGCGGACAGCTAGTAGGTGGACAGTTGGAGGTCAGTGGGCAGCCAGTGGAAGGCTGGTTTGGCAACCAGTGGGTGGACAATGGACGGTCACTGGGCAACCAGTGGGTGGACAATGGACGGTCACTGGGCCACCAGTGGGTGGACAATGGACGGTCACTGGGCAACCAGTGGGTGGACAATGGACGGTCACTAGGCAACCAGTGGGTGGACAATGAATAGGCAGTGGGTGGCCAGTGGGCCTGCATTTTTGACCAATCATCCACATGGCACTGAGTTTTAGAAGCCTGAAAATTGGTTGTTTTGAAAATGGGTTCCAGAGTGGAGAAACGCTGCATTGACTTTGACACATGGACTGACGAGACAGACCTTGGCTGAAAACGGTGATGTCATGGCAACACCTCTTGACCTGTAACTCTGCGACCCTCTCCATGACATCATGTCACAACAGCAATGGAAGGCTACATGCTCAAGTTTGTGCTGCAGAAGCTACTGATGCTATAATAAGGTGAGATGTTGGGTTTCTCAATTTGTGAGTTTTTTCTTGCTATGTGTTTTCTCCATTTTTGGTGTGTTTCTGTGGCAGAGTTCCAGCCCCACCTATTTTACTGGCATAAGTACTACATAGTTTTGAGTATTTTTTTGAAAATCTATGTCAAAAAACTACAACGTTAAGTGTTTACCTCAAAGGTCTATCATTTCTTGCAAGGATATGGATGTGTTGAATGTAAGTGTGGCAGTCAAGCTTGTCACAGAGACGGCATGGAAACAGCCTTCCAAAATGCCATTCTTTACTAAATAACGTGAAACTAACTCAAAACCACACATTCATACACCCTTCTGCCTCTTTCAGGCTCCTCTCCAGTGTGTCTGTGTCTCCGCCTGTCACACCTTGGGTACGTCTGAATACTCCCTCCTTTCTCCTTTCCTATCTCCTTTTCCTTAACCCCGTGACATCATCCACAAAGGTGTTAGGAGATTTCCTATAAGCATGAGGGAAAGGCGATCACGTTGTTGTGACCGTCAGACTGCACTTTCACGAGGTGACGTAATAATAATCCGATGGCGGCGCAGGTTAGTGACGACAGCCGTGGTGAAAAAAATACACATTTCTGAAAATGAATTTAATACAAGCTATAATGCAACACTTTCATCCCAAGGATGATCTCAGTGAGACCCTCAGACATTGTACAATGGGCCTGATCGGCTTAAAAAGAATAACAACAACAACTTATAAAGCACATACACACATGTGGAAGCAGATCTTCTCTCTGGATGCACGTCTGACAAAGTAATGCCCACTATTGATTTAGCACATTTCATGCACTTGGAATATTGGATGGGTTTGTTGTTCTTCAGATTGTGTGACATACTGAGAGGAGTTTACGCTAAAGAGACTCCTTGTTTATCAGGCGTCAGTTCTTTTTTTTAGTTCAACCTTTAGCAGAGTTGCTCTTCTTGTAATCAGAGACATTTTCCCAGCTGACTCACTACAACGATTGTGATGGATCATCTCCCAAACATCAATTTAGAATGCAAGGAAACGGAAACAATGGAGTTGATTCAAGTCCAATTTACAAAATCAGATTCATCACAAATGTTCATGTTTGAATGGTGAAAGACAAACTTGGCAAACAAATTTCGAGCAAGTGACCCAGGGTGAATATATTCCAATGTTTAATTGTGTACATTTATTATTAATAATTAGATGTGAAATACTCAGCAGCAAGTCGTTTCTTTCAAGTATTTATTTACACACAAAGAACGTAAATCCAAGAACTGCTGTGAGAGGTGGATGGCAGCTCTTTCCAAGAATGTTCCGAACACTTGAATACCAAATGACACAGAGGAAACTTGCTCCGCAACTTTTTTTCATCCCAGTGTTTCCTAAACTGGCTCTGTTCGACCTTCCTTTCATGCCGGCTCCAGTTCAGCTGTTAGGTCAGCGTCAGTGGGGATGGAGGCTTTGAGGTTTGTCACTGCCAGGAAGGGAGTGACAGGAGACCCTGTTTTTCACCATTCTCTAAAATCATTTACTCTCAAGTCACCTTTAAGTCTTTCTATCTTTTCTACCCACTTCCCTCCAAGCGCTCTGCGGAGGACTCATGGTTGAGTAGGTGCCATTGATTGCTCCCTCTCTCCTCCATCACATCTCTTCCCAACTCTCACCTCTCTCCCTCTCCCCACATTTTCCAGACCCCTGCCGCACTAAGCCGAGCTTAGAAGTCAGCTGAGCTGATCAAAGACCGAAGCCATGTAGTGGCTAACAAGAGGCGAGAGTTCCCAACGACAGAGGACCTCCCAGGGGTATCCATCGCCATAGACCTACTGTACCTAGAATCCCTTTGACGGGACTGAACTCATTGTTGCTCTCCCTGCATGACTGCACAAGTGGTCGTGTGACTACACGCAATCATGTCTGTCAAGGCTCCTGAGTAAACAAATTAATTCTTGAAGTGACTGGATTAAGGTCTGTGGGATTGAGTCGCAGTTTGCTCTCGTGATTTTACATCTGCAGAGAGAGCCACCCTCTATTAGCCAGCATTTCCCCAGCGCGGGTAAGGCCCAAGACTTGTTCCCACCATTTCCCTCGCTCTCACCTCATACCCTCCTCCACCTCCACCCTTCATCTCCAGCGAGCACACTCTTGGTCACATCCACTCCTTCTAGTTGCCTTTGCATTCTCCTCTATTGTCACTCTAATTAGCCCGAGCAGGTTTCCTCTGCTGCTCCTCCCACCTTTGTTCCTCATTTCTTCTTTTGTCCCTCATGACCTTATCGCTGCAGTGGACCGCAGCAGCAATGAAATTACAGTTCTCTGTAGTGCCAGATGTGGAAGCGGTAGTCTGAGAGTAAGAAATATACATTCAAATATCTGACATGCCTTCACTACACGGGCAAACACCAGAATCGTTTGACAATATTACAAATGGGTTCCAGAGTGGGGACATTTTAAAGTTCCGCCTCGCCTTTGAAGTGTGGATGGACAACATACACATTTTGTCCAAAACTATGATGTCATGGCCCCACCTCTTGACCCAATAACCCTACGACCCTCTCCACTACGTCACTGAACAACAACAACAATGGTGGACTTCCTGCTCCAGGTCAAGCTGCATAAGCTACTGATGCTATTTGCTTTAATAAGGCCAGATGTTGGATTTGTCAGTTTCTCCATTTTTGCATGCGTCATGTCTTCTTCTCTGTTTTTGATGTATTGATGTGGCAGAGTTGCAGCGCCACCTATCAGTCGAGCATATGTACTACCAGATGGAGATATTTTCAGAGGGGACGGGAAACTGTCAAGAATGACAGGGAGAGAAAGATGGTTTTGACTCATAAGGACACTTAAGCTGTAACTTCTTTCTTAAAATTTAGTTGTAAAACTTGAGTAGAAATCTATTAATTGAGGTAATTTCATCATCCCAGGGAGCAGTGACATCATGAAGTCTCCTTAATATATGTCCAGTGTCAGTTTGCCTGAACATGTCAAGTGAAACAACTTGAAAGTTTGTTTTTTTGCACTACATACAGTAAAACCTCTGATGTGGGGATGACCTTAACACCAAGCGCAAGTGTCCCCTGAAGGCAGGTGTCCTCTCTTCAGAGGGAGGACAAATTGTAGGAACAGTTGATATTGAACGAACCAAATAACAAATATGTTATAGAAGAACATGCTTATCTAAAAGCACATAAATGGAACAATCCAAAAACATATACAATATATAGAGTTATATACATGTATATAAATATACAAAGATGTATATATGATAAATACTAAATAAAATTTTACTTCAGTGGCCACATATGGTCCGGATTCATCTGGGCCGGACCGGTAAAATATTGCTATAATGACCTTTAAAGGTATACAGGAGGATTTTCAGGAATTTTAGGAAAGAACCGCCCTCTCCACCGTTTGAAAAAAATGTGCATGCGCAACGCTGTACCTGCTCCCGAGACGGAACGCCTACTAAAACGCGTGCGAGAGACATGCACGAGCCCAGTTCTCCTCGTGCACGCTCTGTTTACAAGTCACAAGTCGGCATCGCTCACATAAGCTCACTTTACAAGAAGATTTGCACCAGAGGGGGTGAAACTGTGTAAAAATGTCCGAGAATAATGCGTCGGGTCGGCCACCGGCATGATGAGAACCGTGTGGAGTGAGCTGCGCGCAGGGACGAGCTCGTACGACGGGCTTACGTCATATATCACCAGAATGATTGACAATTGGGAGGACCAGTTATTTTGATGATCCACCCGGAAGAAGAAAATCCTCTACTATACCTTTAAATTTACACTTCAAAGCTTTTCTTCGTTGTGGCGCTCAGTGTACATGATGAAATTGTCTGTATTTTTCCAAGACCACACAATTGCTACTGAATATGACTACAATCTCAACATAAAATCAATTTTAATTAAAAATTCTGGTGCAAAATACAGTGAAATGTAGAAAAAAAACAAACCTCTAAATCCTATATAATCAACTTACTTGGGTTTATGGGGCTGGATTGGAGCCTTTTGCAGGCTGGTTTGGGCCCATGGGACTTGGTCAGGTGCCATGGAGGGCAAACTGATGCATTTGGTTCTGGCACCCTGCTGATTATCATAATCAATCATTAGTCATAACGCATGATTGTTTCTATGTTGTGACAGAGGTCGGAGGAGTAGAGGGAGAAGCGGAAGGGAGAGAGCATGGTGCATTGAGCAACTCCAGTAACTCCAGTCTGATGCAGACTGATGAAGCCTCATACTGGTCTGTTGGTGAGGTAGTCAATGGTCCTTGTAGTTTAGTCTGTAGGCGCCCGCTCTGTCCAACTTCCCCCTCAGCAGAGACAGCTGGATGGTTTTGAACGTTCTCCAGGTGAGACAAAGACCGGGGCAGCAGGTAGATGGCAGCGTTTTCCACACCAAGCCCTGCTCTGGAGGTGACCTGCAGGTGGTCCATCTCCAAGTTCACCAGGGGTCTGAGGTGGTTCAGGATGATCCTATACTCACGTATAGGATCATCCTATGTATCAGGATACTACCGCCTCGCCATACATGGTAGAGTAACACAAAAGTTTACATTTAATCTTCGAAATTATGAAATGTTTCACTCTCTATATGATGACTGTTGCGTTTGGCACAGCCGACAGAACGAGCTGGCCGAAGGAAATGATGCAATTTCGTTCGGCAGGACTTCAGAGTGCTGAACTTTCTTCTTGTTCTTATGGAGTATGAATCAGCCTTAAGTCTTCACTTCAACTTTTGGGTTCGACAGAAGTTGGCATCTGTGACTTTGCAAAAACACAGAAAGAAAGAGAGAAAGAAAAGAAGCAACACGTAATCGTCAGTTTGCTCAATTAAATCACAACCAATAGCTTAGAAGAAGACTCGCACAAGATGGTGTTCACCGTCAGTCTTCAATGGAAACAGTTCGGGAGGAGCAATGATGCCGACAGTATTGACGAGAGTCTTTACTGGGAAAAATTCACTACCTCACTGGTTAAGGACTGGTTGAACGTCTTTTCTTTGTGTCATTTATCAACTCGTTCTGGCTGTCACATGGAGGAACACATTATGGCCTGTTACAACATCTACTATTAAGTAGTTCTGGCTGTCTATAGACGTCCAGATTTGGGCCAAGCTGAATGTCTTTTCTGTCATTTATTAAGTAGTTCTGGATGTCACATGGACACCCAGATTATGGCCTGGAAGGGACGGACATGATATCAACTTAGTTCTTAGTCTTAATTGTCCTTAGTCAAAACAGTGAACCCCGTCTATCCCAAAGTATTTCATCATTTGCCTGAGCGTGTGCCTGAATGTATGTGTAGATGGTACAGTAGCAAATCATTGCCGCGGACTTACATTTCCTTTTTTTCTTTTAATAGATTTAATTCCGTGGCAATGATTTGCTGCTCTGAAACTATATGGGCATTTTCTGTTCTTTGTGCTAAAATGTCAGTCTGGACAGGGTTTCTGCTCTGCTTCTGACCACAGTGTCACATCGAGTACAAAATGCCCTGCCACTACCCCTAAGTACTGAAGTGTGGTCTATGCTAGTTAGTTTTTGTCAGTAGATGAAAGCTTTCTTCCAAAACTGTTACCACCTTTTAAAGTGATACAGTTTCAAGGTTTTTTTTTTTCATCATTCTGTGGTTTGTGAGATTGTTGGAACAACAGAGCCCTTAAAATCTGGTTCAAGGGGACATTATGGTCGAAATAGTGGCTATAATTTAATACTGGGTTAAACAGTTGTGTATAGAATCCTATTATTTTACTTTTGTCAGCAATGTGCTATGTGATTAAAACCACAACAATATATTGCAGCTCTGGCAAGGTCTGCAACAAATGGATGCCTGAAACTTTGTTAGACACCTCAAAACTCTGACGTTATGAACAAGTCATTCGACCACATTATACAACGGGGAGAGGATTCATGAGCTGCTACACCCATCTCACACAATTATAACACTACCTGCTCTAACTAGGGGAATAAACACATAGTAGGGTGAACCAAATAATAACAGAAACACACAAAACAAAACTACAGGTATAACCTCAATAACATCAGACAAAACATCAGGGGAAATGCCAACCTATATGTCTTTGTGCTGTCCCACAGGACAGCAGCATCCCATAGCGAACAATAAGGATCACAAATTATCTTCTTCTCTCTGAAAAAATACAATTGAGGTACTCTGACAAGCCCATTCAGAATGTCCAACCCTGTTGAGGAGCTATAAATATAGTTTGTTCATTGTGAACAATAAAAGAATAGTATAAAGTATCACACCAAGTATCAACCATGTGGTGGAAAAGTGTTCACAAAGTTCAGTCAGGAAAGCAATGTGAAATTACAGATAAAGGTGGACAAGATGTAACTGGTTCACTTTGCGTCTTCATTCCCAGGATCCTGCTTTTGATTGACAATACAAACATAAACTAGCCAGCCTACACTTCCTGGCGCCTTTGTCTTCTGCCATGACCTTCCTGCCCTCCTCCTCCTCCTCCTGGCACCTCATTACCCACCGTCCCCTCCTCCCTGTGTACCATACCATCAGTGGAACCAAATCTCCTGCACCTGCTTGTGCAGACTACGTCTAGTTCCATGAATTCCTGTAAGCACTGCATTGATCTGACCCTTAAAAGGCCACAAACAGAAAAAGAAGCAGAACTCTTCGTGATGGTGGTGGTGGTTGTGGTGGAGTGGCTTCCCCTTATGAGTGTGCATTTATCTGGAGTTGGGAAAAGCTTTTTTGTACTCTTAAGCTCACTCAGGGCAACCAGGGTTTTGGAAAATGACTTTAAAGGGTTCCCAGAAATGTGCTCTCTTGTGTGAAGTGGGGCCTCTGAGGTCTACTGTAGCTTTACAGCTCCTTGTCAGCATGGACCACGTCTGCTTGGGTAAATTGTGGGGAGCATACAGTATGTTTGGTTTCAATCTAACAAGTATTAACTGACATATTTGGGCTTACAAAGGCTCTAACGTTTCGAGTGAAAACAAAACATTTTTGGCATTTTTATTTCTGAAAAGTTTCAGGTTTACGTAGCAACATTTTGAAAACAAAGATTGTTTACATGGCTACCAAGTATCAGGAGAATATGGACTGGGAGTCATGACACAGCGGCGGAAACCTTGTTCTTACTGTCCATCTACTGAACATGTGCAGAACCAATAGTACGTTTCTATAATGGTATAATGGTAGAAGATGTTGGATTTTCAAAATAAGTGTACACTATCAGTCATTTTTACTCAATCACACAGACAGATTCAACCGACTCATATTAGCTACCATGAATGATGTTTAGCTCCTCTGAACAATGTGGGTTTTGTGTTTTCTCCATTTGAGCACATGGAGTTTAGCCTCAAATCACCATCAGTCCAGGCTTTTCTTAATACATGAAAGTTGGTCGTTCCTCAAACTTTGTAGAACTTCTTTCATTTTACTGGTTATCAAAAACTGAACTAGAACTCACACTTTTTACCTCTGAAATATCATAAACATGATAAAGCAACATAGGAATGCACAACCCTTAAAATTAGGGATGCAGTGATACCGATACCAGAATCAGGTGTCAGGTCCGATACTGCATGGATTACTCGTAGTCCTAAAAGATCTGTGATACAATCCAGAGAGTATTAACATAATCTGCCAGCAATGTTGCCTGCAGTTACGCTCGAGAGCATTAACAATGTCTGGTAGTTTGGAGATTCTTTAATATTAATGATAGCTGCAATTGTAAAACTGACTGTAAATTATGTCTGTCAAAATATCAAGAGGCGGAGAAAGAAAGCTAGTACAACACCAGCAACTTCAACACCAGAGACATTTGGGCCAGCAGAGGTAGCCAAGTGTTTAACAGTGGATCAGGAGGATTTTACTCCGACTTGTTCTACATAGTGCATGCTACATGCTAAAGAGTTTTGAGGCTCACACACCAGCGATGCTACATGCTAAACATGATTAAAATCTGACTGATACACTCACTAACAGGTAGCTTGGTCCCTCAGTCTACAGTCTACAGCAGGGGTGGGGAACCCTGGTCATCGAGAGCCGCAACCATGCATGTTTTAGATGTTTCCCTGCTCAAACACAGCTGAGTTCTCATGATGAGGCTCTGCAGAAGGCCTGATAACGAGCTACTAATTGCTGTCAGCTGTGTTGATGTGAGGACACATTGAAAACATGCAGGACTACAACTCTCGAGGACCAGGGTTGCCTACCCCTGGTCTACAGTAACATAGTGCAGTGAATAGATAGACGCTACGCACTGCGCTATGTGTACTGTAGACTGGAGGTGACGTAGCCTCGACACAGAGAAGGTGTGGAGGTCCATCACAACAACGCACAGCCTTCACATATGGGTTGTGTGTGGAGTGTGAATTGGCCTAAATCTCATTTAATAAGTACTCATATTGGTACTCAGTATTAGCATGTAGCTAAAGGTTAGTACTCATAGTCAACGTTTAAAGTGGTTTCAGTGTATCCCTACTTCAAATAATAATTTGCCTTGTTCACACTTTTTGAAGACCATTAAACATGTTGAATGGATGCTAAGTATCATAGCTTCTGCGACAAAGAACGTCTTATTTAATGAAAGTGCAATATTGTGTTTTTGACCTCCAGTCATATTCTGTGTGAAAATGTCTTCATGATGAGTGAATGATCGGTACATGAGCAGACCATATGCCAGTCCAAGTCAACAGGCAGAAGGTGGTAGGTAGAAGGGCAGAGGCCTGAGGGTGACCAGCTGAGGGTGACTATAGAGATTAAAGGGGGAATGTGGGTCTTAATCCACTGTTGTACCACAGTCCTCTCAGTCTCGGCTCACTGGGAGAGCAAAGAAAAGATGAGCATTCCTCCCAGGCCTCACTGCACAGCACAGACCAGAGGCTACAGACACCATTCTCCTCCCATCTGGGTCTAACCAAACACTGAACAGCTCCCCGACCCTGACTCCCCCCGGCCCTCCTTCCCTCTAACCTCCTCAACATTCACACTCTCTCCTCTATCATCAACCATCTGCTGAACTCGTTTCACCGCAGTGTCATCACTTCCTATTCTACCTGTTTCAAACGATGGAAGTTAGTCATTTGATAAGATATGTAAATATGAAATATTTCACATTTGCATTGGTTATCAGTGGTATCAATATTTGCATCACTCCACTCGGTGGTGTCGTGGTCAGTGTGGGGGAGAGAGTACACGCTCGATTTTTGCATTCTTTTAAAGTAGTACAGAAAAAAAGTATTTTTTTAGAAACAGCGGCATGTAAGACTGTTAAATATCCATAGTATTTGCTCATTTTCATATAATTTCAGTCAAATGTATCTGTTAGCAATGCTTGCCTCATAAGGACCCTGCCTTCTCTGCCTCTGATTGGCTCGTCAGCCCTCATGCTGCACGGTAAACATAAACATTTAACCAATCAAATCAGTGCATGCAGAAAGTGCTCGTCAATCAAAAGTAGAGGCAAGCAGGTCATGGCTGCATCATCCTTGAGTCAAAGTCAGTGTTTTCAAAATGTTCCTCTTTGGAAACCGTTTACCAGAATTTCAGGGCGCGTTCACATTTCCCTGTTTGACCCGGACCAGAGTTCTCTTCAGTTGGGAACTTGAGTTTCTGTGAAAGAATTGGGTATCTCGAACGCTCTCCTAAACTCTGAACGATCTCTGGCCCCCTTGAAAACATTGGTCTTGGTTCTCATGCAAGTAGACTTTCCAGTGGGTGGGGTGAGAGGACATGAGAGGACATGACGTAGAACGCAGTGCATTCTGGGTGGTAAGCAATCAAAGCTATCCACGCGAATCAGAAGAAGCAGATGAAGAAAGAAAAACTTGAAAAACATATTGCGGGCAGACGTGGAGTGAGGAGGAAAAAGTAGAGAGAAAGAAGTTGTGAGAAAGGTGCTCATTGATATCTGGACTGAAGTTTATTTATTGCGGCTGTTTGTGGCTACCCATTAACCTCGAACTAACTAGCCGAGCCACCACGGGCTAAAGCTTCGGGACTTCTGCTTTCAGTCGGGACCATCAACGCCATGTTTCTTATTGACTTCAGCATTTGTTTCAGGCGACAGGGCGCCCAAACCAGCAGCTGTTGTAATTGCATGACATTTTCCAGGCGGTTTGATTTGGTTCCAAAAGTGCTGCTTAATCAACACCCGAACCAAATGAAGGTGAGGAATCCCCCCAACTCTAACCTTACCTAGTTCCTTTACCGTAAATATTGACTATATTCAGGTTCCAATTTATCCAATCAAATCTCTGACCTGAGACTATATTGCTTTTCTTGACCTGAAACGTGTCCTTGAGCTGTTTCAAATGCTCTTTTCTACTAAAAGCCATGAAATCATTACATGTGAAAACCAGAGCTTAGTGTCTTGTCACCATGTTGAATTTCTGAATGTCCACCTCCCTCCTCCTTTTCAACTTAACCTTCTGTTCCCAGTGGAATAGAAGTAGGTCAAATTCCTTGTGGCTCATGTTCAGATATGTGTCACTTTTCTGACACCAGCACTTTTTTCCTTTCCCTGCCCTTGATCAAGGACTGTGCAGGGATCTGGATGTAAACACATCTAATAGGACATGAACGAAATCTGGACCCAGCAAAAGTACGCTAACAAATGAGACATCCAGAGATATCTTGGTATTTGGATTAGACAGACGTGACAGACGTGGTTGGAGAGTTTTGAGGTTAGATGAAGCTAACAGTCAGCACACTAATCAAGGCAGCGGCTGCAAGGGTTTCCATGTGCATCAAAAGTAATTAGTTCATCGAAGTGTCATCGACAGTAACAGCATAACTCATTTCATCGTATTAATCATCTTATTAATAAATTGCTAATGCTTTAGTCACAACATTGAGAATGGCACTATCAATGCAACATGGCTCCAGAACAAATGTTCACATTCTTATTTATAGTTGTAGCATTGAATTTGTGTGGTCGGCCACACAGTTTCATCCACAGGAGAAATCAGTCCAGGTTTTGTTTGTGGGATAAAATATTCCCCATTGCTTATTATTTCGGGTCACCTCGTATCACTGTTGCACGAGCCCCAAACACATCGTTTGACCATTTTTGTGCCTTAAATTACATAAATAGCCCCGCCTCCCCCAAAGAAAACCCACAAAAGTGGCATCAACTCTCAAACTATGAAGTTTTACGCTGACAATGTCTGAGTCCTCTTTTCCAGGCAGTTGGTAGTTGAATGCTATTGGTTCATTTGCGTTGGGAGCGGAGCTTAGCCAGATGGTTAGTTAAACCACATGCAGATGCCATCGAATCAAACTGTAAGACAATGCATTGCAATGCATTGGTTAGAATTTTTGTACCATTACTGGTATTGTAGCAAAGACATCAATGAGATTCCCCTGCCAATCAGTTTTATAATTTTACAATTACTTAAACTTTAACACCTTACAAAAAAAACTACTTAAAAAACTCATTAGCTAAGCAATCATTTATTGACAGATATCAACTTGAATCAGCCTGGACACATGAGAAATGAGTCGAGGGTGGTCAAGCCCCAGCCTGTGGTCACGCAGTGCTTTCCTACCCACAGATTTCCTCCTCTGACCCACATCTATTACGAGCCATCTTCTGCATGTGTGAAGCCCAGTTGGTTTAAAAACCCTCCAGAGAGGCTGGCCTGCAAACCATCTGCATCCGAACTTCAATGGCATTCTTTCACCAGCCTCTTTTCCTCATTTGTTTTTTTTTTCCTAATTACCCATCATCTCTAAATAGTTCAATACGCTGTCAGAGCATTTAAGATTACTTATAAATTATAAACAAAATCAACCCCACTATATATTTTATTCCTTAGGCTGCATTCCTTGGGTTTAGTGTTATCGGTGTAATGATTTAAAAAAAAGCTTTTCCTTCAGCATCTCACTTTGATTTAAGGCTAAAGGCCAATGTCAATGTCTAAACATTAGCTGGGAGCAGGTTGTTACTGTTGTTACTGCTGAGACGCGAGTGTCAGTGACATGCGGTAAGGTCTATGGCTGGTGAGGCACTGACTCCTCTGGACTCAGATTTACATTGTAAGAACTGAAAAGAGCTTCTTATTTCACTCTTCATCCAACCGCATCAACTGGCAATGCTTCATATCCATCAGCATTCATCTTTCAATCACACCAACATGAACACAAGAATGTATTTGTCCTACAAAGAAAGTGTCTTTTATAGAGATGGATAGAGAACCCTTCTTGTGTCTAAGCAATTCATATTTACTGTAAACAAATTAAAATATAGAGATGTGTGTGGCACAAATTTAATTTTGATCTTCAGTAAAAATTTCTTTTATTTTTCAAACTTTAAATTCTGATGGTTTAATCAATTTTAATAAAGGTTATCCATCAAAATGATAAGAAAATAATCGTAATTTTATGCCAAAAGTTTAGTCATCACATAAATGAAACTGTCAGTTCACTTAAGCCCCCTTGAGGTGAGGCAGAGTACTGCCTGCCTCACCTGCTGACTTCACTTCAGCAGCACGGTCAGCAGGAAGGATTCTCTTACACATACATTACATACCTGACACAGACTGTAGAGAGTCATGCTGTATAACAAATATTTCTGTAAAGTCCATATTGTTGATATGGTGAGGAACAGACACAGGCAGCGTCATGTGACCCACTTTGTATTGGATCACAGTCAGACATGAGGCACAGCTCTCCACTGCCTCACCTGGGATTTCTGCCCTGGATTTCATCGCCAAATACTCTAATTCGGCAATTTTTACTGAATAAAATGTCAAAAATGTGTAGAGGCATACTAAATATTTCTTTTTTTATCACGATGGCGGGTGAGGCCTCCCCTGACCGCACATTGCTGGCTAGTGTCCACAAAATGTCTCTTCTCACACTCTTTATATTGGCTGCAATTCCAAAAATGTGTCATGTACCTGCTGTCTCGTGAAAGAGAATCACCCCCTCCCTCTGTCTCTTTTACTTCCCCTTTTAGTGCCATCTTTCCCTCCAACTGACGCAACTTCAATCACATTTACAGGGGGGAAAGTTACTTTTCCTCACATGCGATTTTCTATCACCTGACCCTATGCCAACAACTCTCTCCTGGACTTTCAGCTCTCTTCAGCTCTCCTTCCTACCAACTTTATTTTCCCATCTGTCTCCCTGTAAGTGGGTGGCAATGAGCCAAGTGTCGGCCGGCCTGCGTTCACCATAACAACCAGCAGAGATGTCTTCATTTGATGGGACAAAAGGGCCTCTGAGAATCACTGCGTGTCCCCTCGGGAATCTCGTGGGTGTTCGCCAGCTTCTTAACGGGGCACAGAGGAAGGCGCATGGAAGAAGAAAAACTGATTTGATTACATTAATGAGACATTTACCCTCCTTGAAATATCCCCAAGTAAACAGTAGTGGCTCCCCCAAGGAGCAGCTAATGACTTCCCACAAGCGAATGCTTCACACATCTCTTCACACACACGGGCTACGACTTAATGTGGCTGTGAAATACAGCATTTGTGTGATAATGCAGAGTGTTTAGAATTCATAAAATGTCATTATTTCCACATCTTGTTTTATAGTGTGATAAAATGTTGCTATCTAGTTGGTGTGTTAGTTTATGGAGACCCATCAGGTCCTCCATTCACTGCTACACAAACATTGAAGCTGCTGTTCCACCGCACAGCAGGTGGCGGAGCGGGGAAGAGCTGGAGGTTACGCTACGGCAAAGTGCACCCAGGACAAACTCTGTCGCGCGGTCCCACAACAGGAAGTATGGTAAAAATGTAGGCGGGGTTTTGAGCGACTCGGAGACGCTCCAGCGAAGAACGCGGAAGCGGCCAGCGGCCGTCCAAGTCGTTCTCTTGTGCCTCAGATTAAACTTTCTCCTTGTGAACAGCAGCGTCCAGCTCCTGCTGAATTTCAATAAACCGATGTTTCAATAAACCCAGTTGACAAATCAACCAGTGAGCCCAAAGCGGCGCATGTAAACAACAACGGAGGGTTTACGGCCGATGAAATAATTAAATATTGTGGGCAAGTCGAGAGTGATGATCGTCACTACTAATCAGCAGACGGCAGCGCCGTCGCTCCTCCTCGCACACCCGTTACTTGATGCCAGGTACCTCAGCAGAGGGGAACGGAAAGTCGCACCCGGCGGTCGCGTACCATCCACCACTTTACAGTAAGACGGCGCGAAAACCCGTCCCGCCCCGTGACAGAAAGTGCTGTGGAACCGCACCTTTAGTCTGATGCCCGACTAGGAACCAGAACTCCACTGCACTGCAGAACCAACAACTACTTTAAAACACACAACTGGAACATGCTGCCATTGACGATTCTCCTGAGAGACATCGGGGAACAGAATACTGTGTCACGGGGTATTAACTTACACTGCTGGGGAAATTTCTCATGCTCACCAACACTGTTTAGATTGAATTACCTTCTGACAAATAAGGAGTTCAAGTTTAAATGTGCACAGATTTGAAAGAGTAGATGTTGTTTTATAGTTGCAGTCTTTTTTTTTTTTTGCAGTACTTAGTCAAATTGTAATAACTATGGATGCACTGACAACCGGTATTGGGTATCTGGTTCAATACTGCATGGAGTACAGACATGATCTACAATATAATAATAGCAATACATGACATTTGTCAGCAACGTCAGCAGCAAGTAGACGAGAGAGGAGGAGCAATTTCCGCTGATTGGAGATTCTTCATTAATGAGAATGGCAAAAACAAAACAGATTGTAAATCATGGTCTAACAAAATACCAAGAGGAAGAGAAAGATAGCTTGTGAAACACCAGCAACTTCATCACTTGAGACATTTGGACCAGCAGAGTTAGCCCAATGTCACTCAGAAGTTTAACTGAGGTGGTTTAGCTCCGCCCACACATGCCCATCTATGGGAAGAGGAGGAAGTACTTCCTCTCGTGGTGCTATGTGCCAGAGCAGAGCTGCCTAATTGTAGAAGGGTCAAAGGGAGAGCCTACCTTGATTGTGATTGGCTAAACCCCTGATGATACTATATAGGGTTTGATTTCTGATTCGCCCATTGGAGCAACACACTTAAGAAAATGAAACAAGGGAGAGAGAGAACAACATACACTATAGTCACTATAAAGACAATGACAGTTACTCCAAATACATGGTTGCTGTATATAGTTCATTTCCATCTCCACATATAGCTATTTTTGGCAGGTCTCCTGATAATCTTGTCACTTCAACCACTCAAGACAATATTATCGATCTGCTTCTTTGATTGCTTGCAGGAAAATCCTTCTTTTATGGAAGTCTTCGCAACCTCCCTCCTTTAAAGCTTGGCGACACGACATCCTATTTCTCCTTAAGTAGGAGAAAATCTAATTCTCTCTTAGAGGGTGCTCGAAGGGGTTTCACACCCATTGGAGATCTCTGCTTCATTCTTTTAGGAAACTCTCACCTGACAAAGTATTCTAGGACATGATTACCTGCCAATGCTGATCCTTGTTTTTCTAAGGTGGTGGGCAGCTGTTTGTCTTTGTTTTGTTTAGCAGATGAGCAGTGAGCGATTTTGTTTCTTTTACAGGTTATACTATGTTTCCACTTACTTATTTAGAATCAGTATTGAATTGAAAAATGATGAAACCCAGGAAAACAAGAAAAGTTGTCACCGAGAAGTGTGAGTGCTCATCACGAGGTCAACGTAGTTAAAAAACAAAAACGTTTTCAAGTGAATAAGCTCAACTTTTCAGGGACCATTTACATGACAATGGTGATCGGAGCCGCTGAAAGCGGAGCTTTTTGAAAATGGCTCCCAAGATAGAGCTTTTTGGAAAACACTCCTGTTGACAGTGGAAATACTGATACTCGTCATGCGCACCACAGCCATAGTGAATAGTTTCTGAGATAACAACAATAAGAACAATGTTTCCTCCGTGATGTCATGACTCACAGTTCATATTCTCCTGGGACTTGGTAGTTTTATTTTGACAGTCACCGTAATAACAAGCCAACTTTATCGTCTATCCACGAGAAGGTCCGTGTACGAATATTGCTAATGTTTAGAGCTGATTGTTCTCTGCTGCATGTGTGTGTGTGTGTGTGTGTGTGTGTGTGGTTTCATTACGAAAACAGCCAACAGCACCCACTAGAAGCCTAACATGAAAACTACATTGTTTTCAGTGTTTCGACCATTTCTGTGAAAGCGGAAATTGTTTTTTTCTCATTTCTCATGGAGGTCTTTTTCTTTTTTTTTTTGCATATATGAAATGAATAGCGTACGCTTACCAGTCAAATGTTAGCACAATACACTCTTAGTACAAAGTTTTGTCCCTTTGTTTTAACGATTAACTTATTATTTAAATGTGCATCTACATTCAACTGAAAATTAATTAGAATATACAAATTATTTAGACAAATCCGAATATTGTCACTGCCATGCCATATTAATGGTACTCCAGACATACTTTGAAATGTCCTGTGTTTGACCTTCTTCAAGGCTAATGCTACTTTCTCAATATTGTTTCCAGCTTCACTGATGTTTCACCTCAGGACTCATTACTTTATGTCCAACATTTCAATGCCCAGGAAATAAATGATAAATTGAAGCTACTTTCATTGGAGGAAAAAAATTATATCACTGTCTTTTTAGTACATTTTACACCTTGCAGATTATTTCCTGAAGCTTGATTGAACAGTTGGCGGGTGAGTATCGGCTCACGGGCTGCATGTTTGATGCCTCTGGTCTAAAGTACTCTTCATGCTGTCACAGAATCTTACAAAAATAGTGAGATTAGCCAAACGCTTGAAGAGATTAAACATGTAAAACTAATCAAGTGAAGAATTTCGAATAAATTCCATAGTAGAATCAACGATAATCAATAGTGAATAATATTTGACGCCGGTTTTCCCATTAGCCTGTTAGCTCCGGTCTATAGATCTCTCTCAGCTGCGGTTCAATGCTCGGACCGGCACGGCTGTGATCGCAGTCCTATAGAAGAATAAGGAGACAGTTCACAGCGGAGCTGAAGTCATTGGCCAGGCATCTGTCAGAACAGCCAGCAGCACAATGGAGGCCTCTGTCCGGCCTAACACAAGATTGGTTTTAGACAAGAGGCCGGAGCGGCGGCAGCAGCAGCGGCAGCTCTGGGGCCGACACGTACAGTCTGACCTTGTCTTGGTACAGTACTGCAACACCTCACATGTCCGTGGAGACGAGTCTGTTTGACAGCGACCAGGGTTTGGCCCACGGCTCAATCGCTCAGTCCAACTGAAAGCACATCATCCGGGGTGTGTTCGGTGCATCTGTAGACAAGTTTCTCAGTGAAGGGACCAAACTCTGCCACGGCGCTGAGCTCGACTTCACACAGTGAAGTGACAGCCCGATGTTGAGAGTCGCAGCCGAAACTGTTGAAGTGTGGAAAGTTTCTGAGCTGAGCCCGGAGGAGCTCAGAGAGAAGGGGGGGGGGGGGGGGGGGGGGGGGGGGGTCGGCCAGGCACAGCCTGCTGTTTTTATTCTCCTCTCTCCAGAGTCACAGTCATGGATAATCTGGGCTCGGCACCCCGCTGCACCCGACCCAGGCCTGCCACCACCTCCTCCAAGCCCACTGCATCGCTATGGCAACAAGGGGCCGACGAGCGCACACACTGTTTGTGGCGTTCAAAGTTGCAGAAATGAAGAAAATTCCGACTTCTGGTACACGTGAAAATGTGTCGGAACGTGGCAGGACAGTCGGGGACGCCTGTACCAACCACTGTTTGTCTACTGTACTCTCAGCCAGCCCACCCTCCGCTCCCCACCACCCTCTTCTTCTTCTCTCTCCTGCTGTGTTTTGAAGAAACAATGGGCAAATCCATAGGCCACCAATGCGAATAAAAACAAAGTGGCCTGTGTGTGTTTGTGTGCGTGCGTGTCTCCCTCTGTCACAGTAAGACGATACAAAGAGAGCACTGACTGCAGCACACGCACACACAGCGCGGCGCCGCGGGGCGCTCCTGTTCATGCCTTCCACGCCGTAGGAGGTCAGGGTAGAGGGTGGCGGTGGTTTATGCATGAAGGCTGAGTCCATTTACTATGCACATTATTCACACTGGGAGCTCCATCAAATTCAAATCAAGGATTTCTTGAAGTCGCGCTCAGAACTGACGCCACTCCCATGTTTTTCTGAAATAGTTTAAATATCTTTGAAAACTTCCAACTGAACATCCATCTCATTTTTCTCCACTCAGCCAGTTACTAGATGCAAAACATTAAACCAAGCAGATAAATACATTTTGTCTGAGATTATTCTCAAGAGCACAAGTGTCACACTCATTTTAGTTTAGTGTCCAAACACTTCAGTTTGTCTTCAAATACAAACATTTCCAAATGTTCTCTAATGTTTTAGTGGATTTATATGATTTGAAAGAACACAAAGAAGACAATGGCGATGTCTTTATACTTTGGGATTTGTTCTTCAGAAGCAGAGCACTGCAGCGTTTCAGAAGTCGAGCGGTCGGTTAACGGTTTTTGCTATTTTTACCTTGATCTTTATGCCGCCGAGGCACCGTTTACATGTTTCAAGTGAAAGCTTTATGTTTTTGCATCTTGTTTTCATCTTTCTATGGCAACATTTTTTAAATAATGTGCATCTACAAGAAAAGACAAGAAACCCTGAAAATGTAGAGAGCATGTTGGGCCACTAGTTGGTGCTGTTGCTTGGTAATGCCATGACACCACAGAGAACAATGAGCTCTAAACACTGACAATGGGAGAACACAGACATTCTAGTGGACAGACGATTGTTATTGTGGTGAATGTCAAAAATAACACTACCAGGATGTAATCAAAACTACATCAATTGAAGTAATATGTCCACACTAATGTCCGTGTTCTCCCACTGTTAATGTTTATAGCGTATTGTTCTCTGCACGCATGTGTGTGTGGTTTTGTCACAAAAACAAATAGCGCCAACTCAACTAACTATATCTTTTCCAACATTTCTATCATTTCCCTGTAAAAGGACATCATTTTCAAAAGGTTGCTGTGTAAACGCCAATGTTTCCTGAAATGAAAACACAAACACCACATGTTTTCATTTGAAAAGGTGTCACGTAAATGGGGCCTAAAAGAAACCTTGTATCAAAACTGACCCGTGAAGTAATAGTTGTCGAGATTTTGTGATTGTGGTCGTGGATGTATTGAACATATCAAATGAATGAAATGTGAAAATGGCTAAGAGTGCAATGCTCTGGCCTGAAACCAAACTTTGCTTTGGAGAGTTGAAACCTGCAACTGCAGAACGAGCTCCAGCAAACTATAACGGAACTTGAACGCATCAGACTTTGAAGCAAGAAAGCTTTAAAAAGGTCAAGGTGCCAAAAGACTGGAATAAAAGTGGAGGCTCACAACATTTGTAATCAGAGATCCATCTTTTGTTCATTAACTTTACAGATCTTGTTAGATATTATTTGAATTAATGGTGCCATCATTTCTGGTTGCTTGGATGGGATCTCCACCTGTTTCCTTTGGTAGATTTCCAGAGACGGTGTGTCGGGGTGGAGTCAGTGGGCCAGTATGTGTTACCTGCAGATTTTCTTAGCAGCACACGTGTTCAGAGAAAGCGTGTTTGAACAGGTTTTAAAGGAATGTTACACTTAATATCTGACTCAGACAGCGACGCACACAAAGTGTGCTCATGGGCTCCAAATGTAGGGCAGGAGAGGAGCCGTTCAACTCCATCATACTGTACTGCCCACTGCGTGATAGTACCACTTCAATTTTTACTCTGTGTGTGTGTGTGTGTGTGTGTGTGTGTGTGTGTGTGTGTGTGTGTGTGTGTGTGTGTGTGTGTGTGTGTGTGTGTGTGTGCCCAGATGGCCTCTGTGCTGTCATGACTTCATCCACATTTTAAACCTACACACACACATTTCATCACATATCCCAGTGTCATGGCCTCCTACACTCCACACAGAGAACCGACCGAAAAAAAAACAGACCTCATATCGGGACAAAGTCACAATAAGTAGTTGTTTGAACAATCGGAGCTTCATTCAACTTTGAGTTTACATGTAAAATGTGACTTTTCCACAGAGGAAACTGAGCTGCTTTTGTTTTGTTGCCTCGAGCCTTTTCTGTGTAAGTAAAATATTGAAAAACTGTTCCTTTACGATATACTACTAAAGTTAAAAAAATAGTAGGTGAATCTAGTGTACATGAAATTTAACAACCACACATTTTCTCTTATATTGTAAAGCCAATTGACACATCCTACTGAAGGAAATGTTTTTAAATTATATTATAAAGTGAAAACAAAATACAATTTTTCTGTCCGTTTACATGACAAAGGGGCTCCAAGCAAATGAAAACACAACCTTTTGAAAACACTTTGACTGTGTAAATGGGGGAAAACACACAGCCATAGTAAACCGATGTTCTGCACATGTATAAGCAGATGGACAAAGGTTAAAGGCAAAACTTTTCCAAAACAAAAATGTAAAAACGACGCATTCTCAATTAAAACTTTGTGTAAACGGGGTCTGAGACAGTGTAGCGCTACTAACACAGATACACACACAAAGCACAACTAGAACAGACCGAAGACGCTCAATATACAGTAGAACCTGTTCTGGAGCGACCCGGTAAGAGGGGACAACCTGTACTGGGGGGACACGTCACTGTGCACGGACACATATTTAACTGTTAACACACCGTGATTAGGGGACAACCTGCCGGATGCGAACAACGGACAGGTTTTCCTGGCAAATTTCCAGCTGAAGGGACACTATTTATTGGAATATTCAAGCAGCAAGTGATACATGATTTCCTCCATACCACACATGCTCGTTCCATAACGCAACGTAAGGATCCTGAAAATCCCAGCAGGTCGGAGCCTAGCGCATAGGATGGATGATGCGTACTTAAATTTCACTTTCCCTTCACAGCAGAGAACATCAGGCCCGTGGGCCAAAATCGACCAAGAGGCTCCAATCTGGTCCAAGCAAGGAGGTTATTGAGGATTTATACAAGTTTGTTTTTTTTTTTTTTACATTTCATTGTATTTTGCACCAGAATGTTTCATTAAAATTTATTTAATTTTCAGTTTGATCTTGTAAAAATATAGACAATTTCATTCCATACACTGTGACCACAACAAAGAAAAACTTTGAAGTGTAAATTTAAAGGTTATATTTTACCAGTGTGGTCTCATTAATCTTATTTAATAACTATCTTGTATCAATCAATCAATCAATCAACTGGTCCTACAATTTGTTCTCTGAATGAAGGACACCTGCCAACAGGGGACACTTGTACTTGGATTTTAGGACGTCCCTCCGTCAGAGGTTTCATTGTACACTGCAGTCACCAGGTGATGACAATCACACACTCAGGGCCAGGTGAAACACATCAGGGCGGGGGCGAGCAATCAGGCATGATGAGGGGAAGTCAAGGAGCCTGAAACTTGAGCAACAGTCAGGCCACGTCTACACGTACCTTGGTTATTACAAAAACACCCCACCCTCCACCTTTAAAACCAGGAAAGTAACAAGAACAGTTAAACTCCACACAGAAAGGTTGACTATTTTCCACTCTAACCTCTGAGTCAGCACGGAAACATGTTGTAACGGCTCCGTCCACTCAGGATTTTCTTTTGGTCACTGCCATTTCAGTGAAAAACCTCTGGCTCTGTTAAGCATGTATTCAAACCATTCTACAGAAATATTTTAAATGAGCTGTTACTTGTATTATATCCGTTATGATGTCGGTAGCAGTGTGTAAAAGAGAAGGTATAATGCCGACAGCTTCCAGCTTTAACTGACACTCAGGTGACTGGAGGTTCAAAACAAACTGTGGCTTGTTCGACGTGACTGAACTCAAGACTGCTTTAATGCTGCCCCCTGGTGTCAGTCTGTAGTACAACATTACTTTTTTCTCGTGAAAAAATAAAATGCCCACATCTTAGAAACCTCACTTTTATTTCATCAAGTCACACATTGGATTTGGACATTTTCATTATTCCATTTTGTTCTCATCACAAAGGCCCAATAATTTTAGCTACAGTTATTCCAACCACTTCACTGGATCTTTACCAACATTGTAGAAAAGTGTATCAATTTGGACCTTTATAGTTTTTAACATTTTTGTTTTTTTTAAACCACAACTCAGTGTTTTCAATTCAAGCACCCACAGAGAAAACCTTGTAGAAAAACACGATGTCAAACAGTCAAACAGGCCTTGTGATCACAGCTCCACTCTGTCTTTCTGAGAGTCCGACGCTGATGCTGCTTCCTTCTTCGCCGCAGCTTTTACTGTCTTTTTGGCAGCTGGTTTTGTGTCCTTTTTATCCGCCTGCTTGGTCTTTGTTTTACCCGTCTGTTTGCCCTCGCTTTTGGCCGCAGGCTTAGCTTTAGCCGCGGTCTTAGCCTTTGCTTGGTCTTTGGCTTTGGCCTTTGCTTTGGGGGCAGCTTTGGTTTTAGCTGCCACTTTACTGGCTGGCTTTGCTTCTGCCGGCTCTTTGGACGAGTCCTCTGGTTTGGCTGCCGGCGGGTCTTTGGACGAGTCCTCCGGTTTGGCTGCCGGCGGGTCTTTGGACGAGTCCTCCGGTTTGGCCGCGGCCGTTTTTTCCTCGGCTCCTCTGCCGTCTCCAGGTTCGTCCGCTGGCTCTCGCTCGGTCGCTGGAGGACTTTCAGCTGCTCGAGGCTCAGAAACATCTGTTGAGTTGTTTTTTGTGAACTCTTCGTTCACAGGAGTGGAAAACATCTTCAGCATGTCCTCAGCCTGGATTCTCTCCTAGAACAAACCGGGACAAGACAGGATGTTGGTTCAGTCTAAACCAGGTCTGCAACCTTGACCAACGTTTTCAAGCATTTTCCATCGGATCAAATTCGTCTGGAGCCACAAAACATTTTGTGATCTGAAATGGGTCTAAAGAAATATTACCATACAAACTAAAAACTGAGATTGCATTCGTGAAGGTACAATGAAGATATATTTTCTCACAATTTTATGGTTTGTAAAACAATTTTCTCTTTTTCGCGAGTTATTTTGGCCTCTTTAGCTAATTTTAGCCACGTGTGATTCCTGATGGTTAGAGCAGTTTTAGCACCACTTCTTTTCCCTTCATTTTTTCACTTTTCTCCTTTTATTTTTTCTTTAATTTGTTTTCTTTCTTCTTTTCTTTACCATTTCTCTTTCCCCCCCAAAAAAGCTATACTTCATGTTTACCTTAAGCATGAGCATTTTTCCTGTATTTTAAGTAGTTTTACCTTATTTATCAGTTTTTATCCAGATTCGCCATTTAAATTAATAAATAAATGCAAATAGAATAAAATGAAAAACAAAATGTTGATTTACATGACAGCTTCATGGAGCTGCCACAGAGGAGTTGTGAAGCCACAAGAGGCTCCAGAGCGGCAGGTTGAACACCACTGGTCCAAACAAACTCTGCTTCCCAAGTATTAGAAAACTAATGTTCACACGTTTTGTATTTTGATGATGATGAAAATATGAGCTGTCATGTGTAGAGAAGAGAGTGCCAGTTTGTTTCATTGTTATCTTCTCAACAGGCTTCAATTAGATACTGAAGAATAAAGAATAAGGAATTGCACCTACTGTGTGTAATTTAGTATTATTATATGATATTTGAAATACAGAACACATTTCAGTAAATAATAAGGATGCACCAATAACACTTTTTTTAAGGGACAAGTACAAGTACTGTCAGGTACGTCCTGATACAGAGTACTAATTGAAGTTTTATTATTTGCCATGAAGCCTAAATCATACTCCATATTCAGAGTGTTGCAGTGAACCACCTCTGCAGCCTCTGCATCAACACTACGTCGCCTATAAGGGCTTGACAGTATAACACAATACAATACGCTATCTTTATCTAGTTTTACTTCTTTTTCCAAATCACTCGACATTTTATTTTCTGTTAAAATAAATACAATCTAAAATCACTCAAAATGTCCCATTTAGAAAAGTGATGGATAATGTAAAGTTAATGCTTTCTAGTTAAAAAAAAAAAAGAAAAGCCCATCGAAGCGAAATAACACATGAGCCACCTTTGCTAAATCTAACGCGTTTGTTTCTGAGGGATGGAATGAGTCAAAGGGATAAATTGAAGCAGGTCCTTACCTTCTCCTCGTGAGCCGGGTCCAAAGTGAACCACAGCGCCACGGCACACCGCTGACCCCTGGTGACGGCTCGGACCCCGTGAGGGTTTTCCTTCCCGGCTCCGAACCCCACCACACGGCCGCACTGCGGACGCACCGCGGCCTGGGAAAGTTCAACACACACGTTCAGAGATGCATCCTCAGCATCATTTCCTCTTCCACACTTTTTATAACGTGCGGTTTTTCATCAGTCGGGGCGAAAACACACAAAGTGTGATTCATGTGTCTCAACATTATAAATCATTAAGTTGAAAATAAGAAAATGACTTTGTTACAAATTGATAAAATCCTTGTTTCAGTAGGATGTTGGAGAGGTTTTGTGGTAATTAAGTGGAGATCATTTAAACCAAAATGAAGACCCACAGTTTTAACCAGGCGTTTAACCCATTTGTATTGATATAATTCATCTTTTTTCTATTGTTCGACGAGTCTGAGCTGAAATTTCTTTTTTCTATTCTGGTGCTGATGGAGGAGGAGGCAGTCTGGCTCAGAGAGCATGAAACTGTTTGCCCCCTAATGAAACATCTCCATGACTTCTGCACCCTCAACGACCACAATTCTCCTGAAATAAATGTTGGGACACTTCTTTTTTTTTTTCTCCGTCTGACATGAGCAACAGTGCACATCACATGTTTATGGTCCATCGTTGAAAGCAGCGGGGTCTTCAAGTATCTCGCGGTCTTATTCAGGAGAAACTATCTCTGAGGTCACAAGTCGTCCATGTCCTCCTAAATCAACATCCCTCAACTCCCAACTGATCTCCTGCTGCTGAGAAGAACCCCCAAAGCTTGATGCTGCCGCCACCATGCTTCATCGGAGGTATCGGCATGACATTGGTATATAGTGGTATCCTGCATTAAATAGACATTGTCCTGCATAGGAAACGCTATTATTAGACCACAGGTTGTTCATGCTCTCCAAGTCCAGTACATTTTCTCAACCAATTTCAACAAGAGGTTTGATTGAGTGATGTGGTTGAAATTCTTCTGAAGCTTTACACTGCTTAGCGATATTTCAATTTCCTGGCTTGACGTTTACTCAGAGCCACTGAAAACAACTTTGTTTAAATGTTCCGCCTTCGACAGTCATAGTGACTCGTAGTTATGCACATGCTCAGTAGCTGACCAATCAGAACAATGTTTCCTCCACGGTATCATGACTCCCAGTCCAGATTCTCCTGGGACTTGGTAGTTTTATTTTGACAATCACCGTAATAACAATCCAACTTTGGTCGTCTGTCCACTAGAATATCTGTGTTCTCTCATTGTTCATGTTTAGAACTGATTGTTCTCTGCTGAGTGTGTGTGTAGTTTCATGCTGAAATGAAAACGTAAAAACGACGCGATTTCACTTGAAACATTGTTTGATCAAACTGTACTTAGAGCTGAGCTTTATAATTGAACTATATTTCACCACTTCTTCAAACCTTTGTCCAGACGGACTCCAGCTGGGATTCTGACATACTTGAATAAAAAAAAAAAAAAACACACACAAATGGCTCTTTAATGCACTTTGCACCACACGTTGAGGGTGAGGACAGATCTCATTAGGGTTCAACAGACGGTTAGAAATGTACTTACCGTGACTGTTTTGGCGTCAAGCTCAGTAAAGATGAAATCTCCTCCTTCAAAGTCGTTGTTGAGATAAAGGATGGCGCTGCAGGAGAGACACATCAAAGTGTGCAGGCATGTGACGGGCGTTGATGTGCGAGTTCATCGGGAGCTCAATGGCGTCTCGGCTCACCTATAATCTCTGTGTGTGTACGCCGGCGGCTCCTTGATGCACTCGTTGAGCTCGGACACCAGCAGGCAGTTGTCTACGTGGACGGGGTGGCTGAGGTCGTCGCGGTTCTCCTGCTTCTCTGAATCAATCACATCACACTGAGACGTTACAAAGCTTCAGGCTTCCTTCGCACTGCGTTCACGACGTGTAGGAGTATCTATTCCTAATGTCCATAATTATAAAGATCTGACTATTCTGGATAATAAGATTAATTTTACTTCTCACCAAGAGAATCTTCACCAAAAAAAACAAAACGTCAACAAAGCTTTGAAAGATCCAGATTGAACCGTTTCTAATGATTTTATGGATCGTATATGAATCTGTGGTGGCATTTTCTATTGTGCCTTAAAACGCACTAAGCAGTGTCATTCGGACCAACGATAACATCAGACCAATCAGACATGCTGACTTCCAGTCATACTCAGACTTCAACGGATCGAAGCGTTTCTTCGTCCCTGAAGTCATTTATCTTGTGAATTCTGGACGGGGTCGGAGCAGTCGGACCTAATTTGATATCATGTAGCTTCTCAGAGGAGGCAGGAACTCATGGCACGCAGTGATGGCACTTTAACAATCTGACATTTAAAGCTGATCGGCTGTTGGAGCCAAACTATTGGAGTTTATTTCACCATTCTACTGAGTCACTGACAGGTTTCAGGGACTATTTCACACCTGAACCAGGAAAAAAAGAACAAACAGCTCAAGAAAGGCCGCGAAGGGTTAAAAAGATATTAACGGTATCTCAGCAGTGGCTGACTTACCGTCTATGGCGGAGCGGCAGACCAGGTGAGAGTATGAGAAGTAGAGCTTCGTCTCCAGGCTGAAATAGGACTCCAGCACCTTCCTCACCTTCTCGCTGAGGTCGAAGAGCAGACGAGTGCTCTTCAGCGGGACTTTGCCCTCTTGTCCGAGCTGTCGGGAGGAAGAACACGACTCAGTGCAGGGACACGATTTCGCAGTACGAGTCTCCGTGGCGTGGAGATCCGGAGCTTTGCAGGGTTGAACACCGCAGCGCTCCCAAAGTCCCTCAGAGGGAGTTTTTGTCTCATAACTCTGGCCCCGTTTACACAACAAGGCTTCAAATGAAAACGCCTCTTTTTTTTGGTTTTTCATTGGACATGAACAGGATATTTATCCCAAAACTCCAGCAAGTATCTGTAGAGACGAGGTGGAGGAAGTCTCGGCCCCACTGGGCAGTACGTGCCAGAGCGGGGCGGGGCGGGCCTTGAGGTACGGCAAAAGCACACCCAAACCCAACTCTGTTGCACTGTCCCACCACAAAGAGTACGGCTGAAATGTCGTCGGTCTTTGAATGGGGCAGGTATGTGACATCATTACGCAACAGTCGTCGCGCGAACAACACGTAAGCAGCCAATAGCCGCAACTCAGGCGGCCGACCGAGTAAAGCCTCACGGCCTCCTATCTCTGCAAAACATTTCTTTGCAAAACTCCTCCTCTCCAGTTACTGAGAGGAGCGTCTGCAACTCCTCGGAATACCCGGGTGCTGCGGAGCACCCACGTTTCAATAGTTAACAAGTTTTGGGGTTGAGCTCGGTACAGCGACGGAGGGGTGACGATACCACCCACTACTTTTCGGCACAAACAGCACAGTGAGGCCGCGGCTGTACGGAGGTCAAATTACTTTTTAGCATCTGACCTGCTGAGTGTGAGGTGGGTTTTTGCAAATCGGGGACACCGTTTGGAATGGACATTGTGCAAATATGAAACCTCCACAAGACAAAGCAGTGACCGTTGACACATCCCCACGCGCTACAGACCTTGACGGCCTTCAGGACGGTGACGCCTTGGAACAGCTCGCTGGGGGAGTGCGGTGACGGTCGCCCCCTGTAGCCGTCCCCCGTCTCTGCAGCGGCCTGGGAGATGAGCACAGTAACATACGGCAGCGATGAGTCCAGCCAGCCACAACATGGAAACCACTTCCGACACGAGCCAGTTGTCAACGCGTGAAAACAATGTGTTCACGAGGAGCCGCGAGCGGCGCCGCTCTTCAGGCCACTCACGTTGGAGAGGCGCTGAAGCTCGCGGCACTCGTCGTCGCCGATCACGCCGTCCAGCAGCACCCGCTGGGAGCCGTTCAGCTGCTGCGACGTCATCGTCACCCGCACGTCGTCTTGCAGCAGAGCGCCGCCTGCACATTAACGTTAGAAGAGTGGAGGAGTCAAAACACTGTCAAGAGAAAGATCCGGGCCCCGTTCACACAACAGTGTTTCAAGGCAATGCAAATACTGCGGCGTAATCGGAGCCTCAGTTCTCTCCACGTTCACTTATTTCAACTAATAACGGCAAAGTGTGTGTGTGAAAGGTTTACCTTCCTGTGGCACTATAACCTTGGCCATATCGGAGGAATCCTTCTTCTTATCTTCAACCAGCGTCTCAATCTCTTTCATCAGGTTTCCAATCTCCTCTGTGATCCTGGCTGCGGTCTCTCTGTCAGCTCTGAAACGCGCAGAGGTCACACGCTAACGCAACGCTCGCCATCCATCTTCCATATACAGCAGGTTGTGTCAAACGTAAGGTTTGTGGGCCAAATCCGCCCGGCAACAAGCTCCAATCCAGCCAAACAGTCAAGCAAATTGTGAGAATGTCAAAGTTTTAGACGCGACACTGAGACCCGAGCGGAGATATCGCGACGCTGCCATGAAAACTGGCTACCTGGTTGCTGTCAAACTTCAGGGTGAATTTGTAAAATGCAATGTATAATGTAACAGCTACTGAATGTAGCACCAGAAAGTTTAATTAAAATGGGCTTTGTGTTGAGATTGTAGTCACTTCCTGAAGAAATTGTAAATTTTTTGTATATAAATATAGCAAACACAAAGAAAACCTCTTAAGTTAGAATGTAAAGGCTAAGAGCGGTTCTGGTGGGTTCTGCAGGGTTCTGGTGGGTTCTGGGGGGCTCGCACATTAAAGTGAAAAGGTTTGGATCCGCCGACACAGTCTATTAAATCTTACTTCTGTTTTTCTCGCAGCTTCTTCGGCATCACGTCTTCAGGAGTCCACGTATCCTGCAAACAAACAATACAAAAAATAAAAACATTATTGATTCTTGAGAAGAAACGCTGCAAGACGTGGGGATAAAACAAGTTATTTATTGACTCACTGGATCAACAAAGGTGATTCCAAAAGCTTCATATCCAAAGTAGAGCAGCTCTTTCTCCAGTAAGGACTGCTGGATGTACTGCTTCACCACCTGGGACAACAACACACAAACTCCAGTCATGGCTGCACTTTGAAATGAAACTTTATTAGCTTTTTTTTAAAGTTGTGACATAAACTGTCATTTTGGTCAGTTTTATATTTTTAAACTTTTAAAACTGATCATAAATAGTCACGGAACGTAGGTGGTGAAATATCCATGAACAACGTGTGAGTATTGAAACGCTCTATTTCTGATTATTTCAATGCACTATAAAGGCTGAAACAGCAGCCCAGATGTCTCTGAGCTTTAGATTACCATCAGAGCTTTTGTTGTGTCTTTACTATTGTGCTGCTGGAAATAGTGTTTTGGGATTAAACTGTACAGAACAGAGGCTCCCTGTACCTGTCTGGCTGATATGGTGGCTGCTTTGTCTTCGCCCAGCACCACCGAATAATAGTTGAGGTTCTGGTTCATGACTACGTCTTCGGGGTGGAACAGCAGGTAGGTCTTAGCGCACTCTATGGCCCGCGCATACTTCTCACCTGGAGGGAGAGAGGACGCCACACAAAGATGAGTGAATATGAATGCACTTGTTTGCTGGTCATGTCTTAGATGACATTCTACAGTGGTGCGTAAACCCACGTTACCACTAGATGTCTCTGTATGACAACAGAAAGCTGCTGCAGCACCACCTTAACACCTCCATTACCGTTTCTAACTAACAGAGCAAGAAGAATGTCTCCAAAATGAAAAAATAAATAAATAAAATAGACAGAGCAATTATGTAGCTTGAAAACCTGAAAAATGTGGATGTCCCTAATAAAGATGAAACCTCAGGTGATTCAGGAAAATATCAACCTGAAAGTTCTCTCATGGAGATTATGGCTCAGTTGGTTGAACGGGTTGTTTGCAGGTTCCTTCACCGGCAGGTCAAAGTGTCTTTGAGTAAGACACTGAACCCCAAAGTACTACAACTGGATGATGCCTTGCATCGCAGTCGCGTCCGTGTGTATGAATGTGTGTGTGAATGTGACGCAATTAAAAGTAAAGTGACCCGACATAAATACCCGCTGTGTGTGTCTGCTGGTGATGGGTTTTTGAAAATGCTGATTAAGTCGGCAGCCTCTGTGATTGCTAAATTGGATAGATAGATAGATAGATAGACAGATAGATAGATAGATAGATAGATAGATAGATAGATAGATAGATAGATAGATAGATAGATAGATAGATAGATAGATAGATAGATAGATAGATAGATAGATAGATAGATAGATAGATAGATAGATAGATAGATAGATAGATAGATAGAGAAGTACTTTATTCATCCCTGACTGAGGAAATTCAGATGTCCAGCATCATCCAGTGTGTACCATCCATAACTAAACACCCCAGTACTGAGTGTTGTAGTTTGACACCTGCCTCGTGTCTGCACATAGAAGCTCGAAATCTAAACTTTCACCTCAGAGAAGTAATGTCCTTCCTGGACAATCAGAAGAACGCAACAAGCATCGTAATGTTACTTTTTGACAATCCATAACCAGGATCCAGTCTTTGTAATTTGACACCTGCCCCGTGTCTCCACGGAGAGGCTCTAGATCTCAACCTTCACCTCAGAAAGCTTACTTCAACCTGCAGGTTGTGTTAACTGTAAAGCTTGTGTCTGGGCTGAGACTCACTGTTGTAGTAGGAGAACTGCAGGTAGTTGAAGAGTGACGGCAGGAAGTCCTCGAAGGGTTTGTCCCGTCCAGCGGTGGAGGACAGCTCCACGGAGCAGTGCTGCTTACAGCTCAGCACCTGCATGTAGTGATCTGTCACACACACACACACACACAAGCACACAATGACACGGACCGCTACTCAACGCCGGCGTGACTTTCGGGAGCTTCCCTCACCCGTCACGGTCTGGAACAGGTCGGCGCTGTACTCCATGTAGTTGTACCCGTCGTAGTTGTAGGCTCCCTCGCACAGCGCCCTGCACTCCCTGTCAGCGGGGAAGTACTCGTCCACGGCCACCTCAAAGTGCTCCGCCGCCAGCCCGAAGGAGTCGTCGCTGTAGTAGCTCTTCCCCAGCAGGAACTCCGCCTGAGGAGAGAGAGCGGCACTGCTGTGAACGAGACACCGCAACAAATACAAAACACTACGATCTCACTTAGTGTACTTTCTAAACTATAACTAAACTAAAGACTGTAAATTATGTTCTAACAAAATATCACAACGGGGGAGAAAGACAGTTGGCAGAGCACCAGCAACTTAATCACCGGACATTTAGACCAGAAGAGTTCGCCTGATGTTGCTCAGTAGTTTAACTGATCAGTGGATCGGGAGGATTTTACTCCAAGCCCTGCGACATGCTACGCGCTACATGCTACATGCTAAAGAGTTTCAGATCTGTTAGAACAGCACGTAACACATGCTAACAGTCTCTACTGAACAGAATAAGACTCTGGATATTTGGATCAAAGCACAAACTCCGACAACCTCATGGAAGATTAATAATGTTTAATAAACCATTGGTAAAAAATGTGTGTAATGTAGCACTTCCAAATTCACTTATTATTTATCTATCTATCTATTCTATATCTATGAAATGCCAAGGCCAAGAAAACTACACAGTTAAGGTTTATGTGTGAGTTCAGCCTGATGAGAATCTGAAGGCAGCAGAATCTTCATGTTTTTAAAAGCAGGATCAAGATATTTGTTTTAATTAAAGCTTTTTAACGAATGTCCCCTTTTTAACTCTTGTGGGATTTTAGAAATGTAATTCATTCATTCACTTTGGATATGTATAAATAATAGCATGGTGTGAACAAGCGGGTGGGTATGTGTCACCATTTATATTTCGTTGTCATGTAGCAACAGTGCTATGTGAATAAACGATGATTGATTGAATATCTGAAATCTGAAAATTTGAAAACAATGAAATTATAATGGCATCTAATAAGTACTCATATCGGTACTCTGGATCAGCAAGTAGCTTAAGATCAGTATTTGTACTCATCCTGTCAAGAAATGGTATCAGTTAGTTACAATATGTATATTGCACATGTTGATCAGGCAATAATAACCTTGTAATGTATTGTATTATATTATATTATATTATATTATATTATATTATATTATATTATATTATATTATATTATATTATATTATATTATATTATATTATATTATATTATATTATATTATATTATATTATATTATATTATATTATATCAAATCATATTATATCATATTATATCAAATCATATTATATTAATATACAACCCCAGTGAGTCACAAATAGTCCATATCGTTTGGACCGTCTTTTTATTTTATGCTGTATGACGACTGAAGCAAACTGTCAATAGCGATCGATCAGGCTGCTTGAAGACTCCAGAACAAATGTTACCAGACTGGCTCTCACCATGTGCGTCGGGGATTCCAGATCTTTGAAGTCTCCCTCCTGGACTCCGGCCATCATCCTGTAGTACTCCAGGTTCTGTTTCATCTCCATGTGATTGGGGTTGGCCAGGAAGAAGGTGTTGGCCGCGGCCACCGCTTTGTCCAGCTTATTGATCTGAGGAAACACAGAGACGCTGCTCAGCTCAGAGTCCAATCACCTCCAGCCTGAAACTGACCAAACATTCAACTACATGTGATAGTGACTTGTATTGTCAGTAGTATGGTTAGAATTAGTTTGGCAGTAAAACTCCACTACTACAGTCGGAGTCACAAGAACAATGACCTCAAAAGAGGAAGGTGCTAAATAATGCTGTGTTACAGCATGAAAGGTTGTTAGTAGCAGTCGGCCACAATCAATGAAATAAAAAGTACATTTTATACACAGTAAATATAAAAACTACATATTTGCATCATTGGAAATCTGGAGCTTTTGTTTGTCAAAATTAGATCAAATCTGAAAGGTTGGGAACCACTGGTCTGCTGTGTTGTCAAAATAAGAGACTAGAGAAACTTTAGGTGTGATGAAGCAGCCGATGCCTTCAGATGTGTCCTCTCACCAGTCACAAACATTAGGAATGAGTGAGAACATCTCTCTTCAAACGGTGACATTTGGTTTATCCAACCACCTTGAAGGAGGAAATAAATGTCGGTTCAATTGGATTCATGTTCCTCCTTCATTTTTTAAAATGAAGGCGCAGCTCCCAACACAGTGAGAGTCACAGTAGATGGAAAAAGACCCAAGATTCAACTTTCTGAACAACTAGTGAGTAGGAAATAAAATGGAATAAATTCTCTCATTGTGTGGGATTCTTAACAGAACATTCAGTCCCGCAAAAACTCATTAGAATCTGAGAAACAGTCGCTGCTACCTGAGGCCTGAACTACGAAGTGTGATCAACATATCCAGATATCCAGGAGTTTCCTGGGTTAACTTATCCAGACACACACGATCCTGATCACCGTGACTAAGAAGCAGGTTTTCAACTCACTAGTTCAACCCAGACCAACGTGTACGTTCACATGAAAGGGGCAGAGTTTACAGCGTCTGACCAATCACACACTGAGAAATCCTGCAGAGCAGCTTCCAGATGACTGAAGAAGTGATTATTCTCTGATAAAATGAAGAATTAAAACACGTCCAGCAGCTAAAAGCAACACTGCTGCTGCAGCCAAAGCCACAACATTCCTACTTGTTAATGTTGAACTTATCAGATTATATGATATTAATTAATCTGGATATAAACTGACGGCCCGCTGATCACTCACTTTCACTTTATTACAGCAGTAACGTGTCGGGAGGAACTTCCTCACTGTTCTTCTTTTAGTTTACATTTTCCATCCAGTTGTTTTGAGGCTGAGCTTCTCTTGTGTGAGTTTTTTGTGTTGGAATATTAATTCATCACCGCGACGGGATGAGTAGTTCTGGTTCCATAAATTCATGTTTCTGCAGTTCTGTCAGGTGAGATCATTAACCTCATTATTACAGATCAACCCTCGTGGAGATAAACAAAAAGATCACTCTAAATTAATTTCTTCTCTTTGCTCAGCAGCAGCTCAGTGCTGAACCCACACACCAATCATCATCATTTAAAAATGGGCGGGGCATTTTCCAAGAGATCTGATTGGTCAGGAGGCGGAGCTCTGGCTGCTTATCGAGAACATAACCCGGTCCAGAGCAGGTTAGACATTCAGTGTAAGTTACCATGGTGATTTATCCCAGTGAGAAGTGAGTGAGCATCATAGTACAGAAAACCCAGAGTTGATCCTTGAAGTTATCTGGACAAGCATCATACAAAAGGCCTCTGGTCACATTTAGGCCCCGTTTACATAACGAGTCATGCAAAAACTGATTGCTTCTGCATTTCTATTTCAAAAAGGTTTCGCGTTGACATGACAACGATTTGAAAACGACATCTGTTGAAACAGAAATGGCAAGTACACGGACATTACAGAGGACAGACGACGAAGTTGGATTGTTATTACTGTGACTGTCAAAATAAAACTACCAAGTCCAGGAGAATATGGACTGGGAGTCATGACACCGTGGAGGAAACGTAGTTCTGATTGTCTCACTCAGGGGCTGGCCAGCCGTGGCTCTTTCCTCCCTCTACTGCGGCTCCTTGAGACTTGGTCCCACTGTATGTCCAGGAGCAGGCTGGGACGGGATGGGACAGGACAGGACAGGACGGGACAGGACAGGACAGGACGGGACAGGACGGGATGGGACAGAACAGGACGGGACAGGACGGGACGGGACGATAAGGCAAAACGCACTCAGACCTAACTGTGCTGCACAGTCCCACTGCAAAGATCGTGGTAAAATGTAGGCGGGGTTGTGAACGATGCAGGGATGCAACGTCATTACGCAACAACAGTGGCGCGAAGAACGGGCGTCAGGCCTCCGTGTCTGCCCCGGTGTGTGTCGCCTCACGTTTCCAATTCACCAACGAACTTGTCCCTCTGTGTGCTCCCATCGTTATGAGTTCCACCTCTGTCCACCCTTCCCCTGTGTATTTAAACCCCTTCCCTCTGCTGTCTGTCGGCTCGTCTTGTCAACATGTCGCCCGTCTTTCCTGCTTCCCTGTGGTTTTTTTAGTGTTCCCTCGACATTTTCTACCATAAACTCTGGTTTTTATGGGACTCTTGTGAGTCTGCGCTTGGGTCCACCCACACACCTCCTGTCGAGAACGAGCCCAACCAATCATGGAGCCAGCAGACTCAGGCCAGGTTTACCACTACCTACGTTTTTACAAAAACTGACATTTCCCCCTCTACCTTTTAAAATAAAATCTTAATTTACACGGACCGCATATAAACCTGGTTTAGAGCTGTTATGAGCATGCCAAACCTGTAGGGACCTGAAAGTAGACGACGTGACCTGAAGACTTCCTGCAGAAAAGAAGAGGCAGAAGAAATGCAACCATGTTACCACCAGGATAAAATCATGTGTCAGAGGGTTCAATCCCACCGCAGGATGAAGTTAAATAAGACAGGAAGTACTTTACATATTTCAACTTGTTTTGTTTTGTAAAAATGTGAACTTTTTCATACGGCACTTGTATTACTTTCCAGGAAAACGTTCAGCATTGATTAAAAACCTGTGATGAATGGTCGTTCAGCTGTCTAGTCTTACTGATCTGGAGCTTTTCTGTTGCCTTTGGGCAGAAATAACTTGATCAATGTATTTAACTGCAGAGGAGGAAACTCTTCATCAGTGACATCTGGTGGAGCGGGACTGGAAAACTACTTTCCATAACTTGCACAGGAGTTATATTTTAGGCGATTTTTGTGGCCTGCTTTCGTCGTGGTGCGTTCAGGGGACGTGACAAAAAAAAACGCGATAGAATGAGTCTGCGAGGACGATGAAGTTCGATCACAGTGCAGGTCAGAAGTGTTACGAACTGGAGATCGTGTCGTGTTTCGGGGAGAAGTAAGTCGGGACGGAGTTGTGCGTCCTCACGTCAGAGCGCACGGGAGCTGGCTCCACCTAGAGACGTGGCACGGCCGCCTGTCTGTCCGTCCGTCCGTCTGTCTGTCTGCTCGGGGGGGTGGGACAGCCACAGTCAACTCTCAAGACGGGATGATTTCCACTCAAATGAAGTGAAGTCGTGCGGCCGGGTGCGGACGTTACCTTGAAGTAGGCCACTTGCAGGTAGTTGTAGGGAGTCCTCTTCTTGAACTCCAGCTTCACCTCCTCGCTCACCAGATGCAAAGTTGGAGACCCGAGTTTCTCCAGCTCGCAGGAGTTGACGCAGTCCGCCCGCCTCAGGATCTTCTGGAAGAAGCCCAGGTCCTCCACGGAACCGGTCCCGGGCACCGGCGGGCCCAGGCCGGCCAGCGGCGCCCCGAAGGCGGTGTGGTTGGCGCAGCTCAGCCGGCACTGAGCCTTCACGCTGCGGACCGTGGCTTTGTTCCTCAGCGCCTTCTCCATGTTGAGGATGACCGAGAGCCAGTCCCCCTTGTAGTAGGCTTCCACGGCCGTGTCGAAGAGGAAGTCGTAGGGCTCCAGCAGCAGGCGGGACGCCGGGCCGGGGTCCTCCTGCGCGCAGGACGCGGCGAGCAGCCAGAGGACGAGCGGCGCGTAACGGAGCTCCATGGCGCTGAGAGCGGGGACTGGACACCCGGGAGCTGGCGGTGGAGGACAGAGGGGAGCGAGAGAGAGAGGAGGAGGAGGAGGCAGGTCCTCCTTCTCCTGCAGGAGGTTGTCTGGAGGTGGGGTTTCAGCAGTGGAGCCCGCACCCCCCCCTCACCCGCACCCGCACCCGCACCCGGACCCCGTGTGCGTTTGCTGGTGCCACATAGACACACATGGAGGATCGAGAAGCCAATGAACCTCCAGCACTCACTTTACCAACTTTTCTGCTTCATTAAAATCATATAAAATGATGTCAAATCCAGAAAAATAAATCACTTCTGTCCCCGTGGACTTCCTCCCAGTGTCAGGGCCAGACTAAAATTAAAAGAGGGCAGGGGGCAAAAACCTGTTGATGGGCCCCGACAACCCCCCCAATATTTAATATTTCACAAATGCCTGGGACAAGGCCCAAAATGTAAAAACTGTGACCGAGACAAGATGAAGCTTCTCAAATGTACAGTGAACACAGAGCCCCGGAGTGGCAATAGAAAAAACTATACAAATAAAACATGGGAACGACATAATAAGTCGATCACTGAAGTTAGAAATACAAGGAAACAAGATCATTTAATCTGTGATTGTGGAGCCGTGGCTCTAGAGATGCTGCAGAGCTCCTGCTCTGCCCTGTCAGCTGGGTCACATAAATAATTTAGAAGCAGTTTTTTTCTCCACGCTTTTCATTGTAACTAAGCCAACTAAGTGTTGAAGCACTCGATTCAGACACGTCCAGAAATAAAGTGAAAGGAGCAGCAATTCACTACGTAATGCCCAAATGTTGAAAAATAAGGGCAAGATCATTCATTCACCTGATATTTATTTTCTGTCTCTGAATGGGGACAACCTTTCTTGTCTGGCCAACAGCGGCAAGACAAGACGTGAAAAAACCACCAATAGAGCGACGAGGAGACTCAATGTTTTCTGTCTCTTTGGTCTGAATCCGAGGTTCGGGACAGACTAGATGAAGAGACCTGGACCAGACCATGAATACAGTCCATCTCCTGGTTCTCCTATGAGCACTGTCAATGCCAAATTGGTGAAATTAGTGACGTTTTGTAGTGATGTAATGACGTAGTTCTCACTTGGCTCTGTTAATGGTGGGAAAAAAAACAATTCTTTGGCGGTGCTCATTTAAGACCTGGACCTGAACTAGAACCTGAACTTTCTGGTGGAAAAGCCCTATATAGAAAATGTGTACATTTAGGCAAAAATCCACTAAAATTTTCCATTTTGATCCACATATCCGACTTCCTGTTGAGTTTTCGGTCTGGCTGCAAGAGAAAGTTTTGTTCATCCTGGCCAGTTACATACTGTATGTGTACAGGTTAGGGTTAGGGTTAGGGTTAGGGTTAACCCTAACCCTAACCCAGGTTTTTGTATCTCTCTGTGAAACTGGATCCTCGGGCTATCTCATTCGCAAGTCACATGTGTAACTCTCCTAAATTATCAAAACCTGACAAGTGTGCAAAGTTTCATAAAACGTTATATATGCTAAGTCCTTCCAAAACGCATCAGTTCCAGTTGACAAATAATAATAATAATCCCTATCGTTTCAAGAGGGTCCTGGGCACTGTCAGTGCTCAGACCCTAATGAAACCTTCTGGTGCAAAATACAGTGAGATGTCCAGAAAGCTTCTCCTGCAGCTGTTGCATTGTGAGTGTTTTTATAAACACCCTCTGACAGTGTGGCTTTGAGGCTACTTGGACAACAACCTGGGCCCTGTTGTTCAAAACTGGGTTATTTTAGCCACTGGTGAAGCTCTAACCGCCGGTTAAATCCTTAACCCGACCATTAAATATGCATTGTTTAAAACATGGTTCGTCATCCTGTTAGTTAACATCGCATCAAAGTTAATGGTGAGGTTCACAACACTCCGCCCATTTTCAAGTCGCCGTGCTTCCACATTTTGTCTTAAGCACAGTGGTGGACGGCAGCGCAGTGTTTCTATCTGGTCAATAAGAAGTCCCATAAAACATGACGAACAACGCTGCTACCAGGATATTAAAGTGCATCAGGAAAACTAAGCTGGATGATCGACGGCATCATGTTGCCTCATCTTTTTTTAATTTGGACCTGACAGAACGATAGAGAAAGTGACTGTACCCCAGAGTGGCCGTAGAGAAAAATAATCATAACAAAGCGTGGGAACGGGATAATAAGTTGTTTCCTCAAATTAATAAAGCGAGGGAATGAGGTAATTTAATCTCTGGCCCTGAGATTCTTTACTTGTGGCCACGAAGGGAGAGTCTGTATGAGGCTGCGTTGCTCCGCCTTGAGACGCTGCACAGAACTTCTTTATAATGAAGTGATACTTTTGGGCCATCAGTAACTACAATTTTTTTTCTATAACGAGCAATTTCAGAAAGCCAGTTCAGTGTCTTTTCTGCCTTGTGGGTAGTGAAAACTCCGCCCCCACCCGATGACATGACAGGCCCTGCTCTGGCCCAGCAATTTATCAACTGTATCCAGGTTTGTTAATGTTTATAAATGTTTAGATATGTTCATCTTATTTATTAATGACTGAAAATCAAAGAGCTTAAAAAAGCGCAGGTTTTTTTTTTTTTTTTGGGGGGGGGGGGGGGGGGGGGGGGTTAGTTTTGTTTTTGTTTTTTTGATAGATTCATGCATTGTTTGAAAAATTTTTGAAAATTGTTTGATTTCATTTTCGCTAAACTTCCCAAAATTGTAATTTCCAGTAAACCAGCACCAAAACACATTCATTTTCTGAAAGGGACGAAGGAAGCTTCTGCTTTTATTTGTGTACAAGTGTGTTAATAGAAGAGTCGTGTTTATAAATGCTCTCTATTCACTAGCTGCTTAAAAGTACAGTCTTTTTTTTTTTTTTTTATCATTGAGACCTTTCAATGTAAAGGCAACACACACGCCCGCGGGCTTATATTTTTAAATAGATATTTACAAATTTGTAAATTCAAGGTAGATATAGGAAAGAACATTTCCGATCAGACGCATTAATGATTGAATTGTGATATAAAGTTTGCCTCTGACATAAGATGAGTTTTACAAGACACTGGCACGTCACGTTGTAAAAAAAAGAATACATAAGCTTGCACGCAATGCATTATGGGGAAGCATGAGTTTTACAGAGTCAAGTCGCTAAACTGCTAAAAACTGCTCAATATCAAAGTTTTGATTTTAATTTCTGCTTCATGTTAGCGGTTTAAAGCTCACCGTGACACCGTCCATATTAACAAAATAGAGGCGAAACGCGTGCCAGACGCAAAGGACCATTTTTATTTATGAATAGCGACACATCTTCGCATTTAGACGTTCTGATTTTCTATGTTTTAGATGGTGTTTTGGTGTGCCTTTATGCACGAAAACACTAATTATGATGTCAAAAAAGTATTACAACGAAACATGTTGACGTAATCTTTCGTGATGATGGACAATCCAATAATAATATAGTCACATTTACGGAGATGATTTAGTAAAACATTTCGTTTGTATACATTTTAAACAGGCACTTCTCCGGACCGCTATTGTTGTGAGACGAGGGCGGAGACGGAGGAGGGAATCTGTAGTGAAACATTACAAAACAGTCTACCGCATGGAGGTTTAAGAGCAACATCCCGCACGTTTTCATTCATATAACTGAAGACACCAGGGGAACATGGACACGACGGTCAGTTTACCGAACCAGCCGGACCGAAACGCCACCGGTGAGTGTGAACTTTAGTCGGTCAGCTCCTACTTGCTGCTCCGTGTTAGAAACTGCCGGTGTGTAAACACACGTGAGTGAAAACGGAACATTCTTCTAAAAGGTAAACTAACCTGCTGCCTTACACAATACTGTACAGTGGCACTCGGGTGGGACTGGATTATGTTAAAGATAGTTTTAAGAACATGCGACCTTTTAAAGGATTGTTTGCTATTTATTCCATACATATCACTGTTCAGTGTTTTTAATGTGAGTTTAGGTCACTCACTGATCACTGAGAGGTGATGGAAGATTGTTGAAGACCTAGAAATCAGTAATCCATTACTGCAGTCCCCAAAACACTGCCGTGTTCTTCTGACCAAAGCTTCTGGACAACTGTTCTGTGATCAGATTAACCACATGTCTACTTGATGCAGGAGAGGATCATGTTTACCAACATCTCTGATTATATATGAAGCCATATGGTGGAAACCGTGGAGCTGATGTTGATTTACATGGTGATCAAACAACTAACCTCTGTTATCCCAGTAGTAGTGAAACGAGTCGTGTCAGTTTCAGCTACATAACTCGTGCGTGCGTGCTCTAGTTTTAACCTCTTCCTGGGATTCTTGATCTGGGAACTCACTCTGGTTGTGAAGTAAACTTCACTCTATTTCCCTTATTTGTGGATTAACGATTCAGCCAGGCATGGTTGCAATTTTACTTGTTGGTTTTAAAATAAGGTGAGAATAGAATAGAAATACTTTTTTTTTTCCCAGAGAGAAATTCTTTTGAAACATTGCTCCACACAGAATGAATAGAAAAGAAAATTAAACATAAAATAAGACAAATGGTAACATACATTATTTAAATTAACAAAACACACAGTGAATACTTTGAATGCACCACCTTATGACATTTCCCCACATGTCCTGACTGTTCGGGGTGTTTTACCTGAAGATTCTGAACCCCAAAGCGGTTACAATTCAGAGTTTGCAGTTGGCTAATGGTCGGTCATACTTCCTGTATGGGGTCTAAATCCTGAGCTCAAACACGCTGGACCTCAGGATGGTGATGTCTTTGAGTTACGGTGTGTTTTAATTTCACGCAGTGTGTTTTTCAGTGACGCTGGTGGAGAGCAGCAGCACCCCCAGTGGGTTGGAGCTGGTCAGCTCCTACCAGACCACCAGAGTGGGAGACCCCATGGATCTGGTGGCTCTGGCAGCACAAGTGCAGAAGGTGTGTGTGTGTGTGAAGTGAAGCTTTAGTCGTTCTCATCTGGCAGTGCTGAACAGAGCACTCTTGTTGCCTGTAGGGGGACGAGTTCGTGAAGGCCAACGCCTGCAACAAACTGACCGTCATCGCGGACCAGATCAGATACCTGCAGGAACAGGCCAGGAAGGTCAGGAAGTGAGCCGAGCAAGCTGAGCCAGGCCCGGCATCTCATTCTGATTAAATCCCCTCTCCTCTTCTCTCTCTTCCCCGAAGGCCCTGGAGGAGGCGAAGCGGGACGCCGACCTCCACCACGCCGCCTGTAACATCGTGAAAAAGCCTGGCACCATGTATTACCTCTACCAGCGGCCGTCCGGACAGAAGTACTTCTCCATCATCTCTCCAAAGGTTGGTGATAACATCTGCAGCCCGAGGGCGTGAGCAGGAGCCATTATGCAACGCGGCCTCGCAGAGAGCCTCACACACGTGAAACGCTACACACACACACACACACACACACACACACACACACGGCACAGCGAGTCACAACTGTCGAAGTTCAAAAGTCACAAAAACACTGCAGGGAGCCGGGAACATAGCAGGTGGTGGATTCTACCGGAGCAAAGCAGCTTTGTGTCAGAAATATCAGCTTCTGAGAGTGTCTGCATTCCAACAAATGGTTAGGACACGGTGGTGAATGTACAAGACACAATGCAGCAACGTTGAAACGTCAGTAAGTTCCTTAGATTCGAGAAAGTGTTTTTGTCAACAAGCGCAAATGTGAAAAACAATCTGTATTAAATATGCTCCAGGAGTCATACATACATCAGAAAGTGTTTAGAACTCCTACTGGGTCTTCGTCATAGTGATCATTCGCTTCCAGGGTCTTTTGCCTTCAGAAACGCCTCCAATGAGCCACATATGGCAACGTGCCGCTTTATGAATACCGTAATTTCTGGTCTATAAGCAACCACTTTTTTCGCCCTGCGGTTTATAACATGACGCAGCTCATTTCTAGAAACGCACCCTGACATGTTGCTGCAGCCACACGTGTCGTGACGGTGTACCTCCCATGCAGGAATGGGGTCCCAGCTGCCCCCACCCGTTCATCGGCGCCTTCAAACTGCAGCACGACATGTCCTGGACCCCCGTGGAGGAGGTGGAGAAGAAGGAGGCGCAGATGGCCATCATGGATAAGCTCCTGAGCCAGCAGACGTCCCTCCCGCCAAACGCCGAACTCCACTTCCGAGGACTCTCCGAGTGACGGAGCGACGTCACAAACTCTCAACTTAAAAACACACGGTCCTCATCTCAGTCCTGGACGAATAAATACAGATGGAAACGTACGCTCATGTTCAAAGACAAAAACGTCACTATCATCCAGGAAATAATGGATCGTTAAGAGTCACACATCCAGACCTGGCTGAAGAAAGTAAATACCATTGATCAATAGAAGAGACGGCAGAAAGCTCACGACAATAATCTGAAGAGATTCAGTGTTGCACTCGTGATTCCAGTACATGGACTTTAATAGTTAATGTACTTTGTAAATTGCATTACATTTCTGCGTTCAGTCATATTTATTGTGAGATTTACGAGCCAACTTATTGGTTTGGCCCAGTTGAGATTGAAAAGGGGCTGGAAAAGTTTAGAGGTTTAACAACACTGGCTTTTTTTTTTTTATCCCAAATGATTTAAGGTGACGGATGCTCCTGAATACACCTTCAGTTGGAGTGTCGCATTCAGATTTGAGCCCATGCATTTTAAAATTGCATTATATTAAATGTGAAAATGTTGCAGATTGAAACATGAAAGTAGGATAAATGCCTTTTTTTTTTATCTTGTTGTACGCTTGCAAATAAACAAAATCAAAGCTTTACATGGATATATTGTATTTATCTCCCGTTGATCTAAACAGCACGGCTCTTCAGCACCCCCAGAGGCCAAAAACTGAACAGCTCCAGTTTTTTTGTGAGGCTCCGTTTAAACAACGCTTCAAGTGAAACCGCTGCGTTTTTGCATTTTCCTTTCAGAAGTTTCACATTCACACGGCAACATTCTGAAAATGTTGCCGTGCCAATTAATGTTCGTACACGAACATTCTCGTGGACAGATGACCAAGTTGCAAGTGTTGTTATGGTGACTGTCAAAATAAAACCACCAAGTCCAGGAAAACAGAGACTGGGAGTCACGACACCAGGGAGGCTGCCGGGTGTTTCACAATTCATCCCTGCTGTGGTTTGAGCTTTTTATTAATAAAACTCGGATCCAAACACTTCTGCTTTTGTCTTTAATTTATCAATTTAAGTGATGACATTTTTTCTATGCATCCACAGGGAATAAATTACTCGGGGTACATTATTTTTCTTTTTTTAAACACGCTTCAATTTAAGGTCCAAAAAAAAAATTAAAGTGCAATGATTTAATTTAATTCTTGTGATTGTATTGCAAGATGGCAAAATGTGTTTGTTAAAAGTGCGGGTTGGTTTAAAAAGCCTGCGGGGGTCAGCTGGCCGCCGGACGGGACGTGATGGACAGCAGGTAGGAGTTCATGTGAGGCAGGAGCCGCCAGTCGTCTGTGGCGATGTCGAAGTGCGCGGCGTCCTCCTCCGACCGGATCTTCATCAAGACGTGAGCCCTGGGCGGGAGGAAGAGGAGCACTTTGACCTGCTCTCTGTGAGCCGGGTCCGTCAGCAGGAAGGGCAGGAAGTGTTCGGCGACCAGCGCGTCCAGGGCGCCGTCCTCCAGGCCGCAGCAGAACAGACTGACGGCGCCGTCGCCGTCCGACTGGATTTCCTCCCACAGGGCGTCGAACAGCGTGGACCCGTCGCCCCGGCTCCAGGACGCGGGAGCCGGCAGCGGCAGGAAGGTCCGGCGGAACGCCACGGGGACGTCGGGCAGGGCGCAGTGCCAGGTGAGGCCGTCCGGGGTGGTGAAGAGGGCGCTGGCGTGCAGGGTGGTGGGGCGAGGCCTCCGCGGCTTCAACCTCAGCCGCACGGTGGGCGGCGGGCGCTCTCGGAACAGACATGGGACGCTGACGTCCCGCAGCTCCTCGTAGTGGTCGTCGGTGAGGCCGAAGTGGAGGCGGACGCTGAGCAGCTTGTCGAAGGCGTCGTCGTGAGCGTCCGCGTGGGACACCTCGTAGTCCAGCGTGATCTCCGAGGCAAAGCCGGCGTCGGCGAACTGAGCCCTGTAGGCGTCCAGAGCCGCCCTGGCGTCGCCCGACTCGCCCCGGTCCGAGTCGCCTTCGGCCGGCGCCCGCCTGGCCTCCGGACGCACCTCCACCAGCGTGAAGACGGGCCTCTCCGTCTGCCGGACGGTGAGCAGACCCGTCAGCCCCTCGCTCTCGGCCACGAGGGAAGACAGCGTTTGCTTCTTCACCTGCCGCCCGCCGTCCGCGGCGCCGTGCGCCAGCACGCCGGCCAGCTTCTCCCGGGACAAGGTGGTGAGCAGGGTGTAGTAGAGGCGGGCGTGGTCCTGGATGTCCGTGTCGCCGTAGCGGCAGGCGACGTGGTGCAGGACGTCGGCCAGGGGGACGATCAGCGAGTCCAGGCCCGGGTGGACGAGCAGGCGGCGGCAGACGGCCAGCACGGCGTTTCCCAGGCGCCAGTCGCCTCTGGCGCACAGGGAGGAGCCCGGGGGCGTGGCCACGCCGGCCAGGAAGCGGAGCGTGCCGCGCTGGGGGACGTCGGCCTCCTCCGCCACCCGGGCCAGCATCTTGAGGTGGCGGCTCAGGTCTTGGGAGGTGAGCGTGGCGAGCGGCGCGTCCACAATGACCCCCTGGAGGGCTCTCAGCAGCGCCACGGCCCAGCGGGACTCTGGCAGCCCGTCCCGGGTCCGGTCCGCCAGGTTGACGAGGTGCGGGGCGAGCCAGGTGTGCTTCACGTAGAGCTGACACAGCTGGTCGGTCAGGCCGGCGGAGTATCGCTCCACGGGGTGGAAATAAGACAGGAAGAGGAACGCGGCCCTGAAGCAGGTGACCACGATGTGTCGGCCGCCGCCGCCGCTCTCCACGATGCGCAGCAGCGAGCCGAGGTGGTCGTACAGGTACGCCGGCACCGGGCCGCCGCCGTCGCCGCCCTGCTCGTCCTCCTCCAGGCACACGAGGCACAGCAGGTTGAGTCTGCACAGCAGCGCGGCGCCGTCGTCGAACACGGTGGGCGCCAGGGCGGCGGCCAGCCGCGGCGTCAGCAGCACCGGGACGCTCTCCTCGCTGTCGCCGCCGCCGATCGGCCGGTTCTCGGGGAAGTGCAGGAGGCAGTCGGCGTAGAAGAGCTTCTCGGGCGGCGTCAGCAGCGGGTGCTGGGCCAGCGCCACCAGCCGCCGCAGGAAGAAGGCTTCGTCTTCGGCGCTGAACAGGCTGTCGGTGAAGGCGCTCTTCATCAGCAGGGTGGCGTGGAGGAGGCAGACCTGACGAAACCAACAGAGACCAATCACATTGTGATTTATTTTCTTTTTTTGCACAATTCATGGTATCATTTGATTTGATCTCAACCTTCAACGCCTCCATCAGGTGTTAAAATCTGACAAAGTCGGAGGCTCTTTGCTCCCTTCAGCTCTCTGGAGCTTTAAAATGACTTTATTTCTCAGATTCCTGCACTCTAACAATTCAACATCTCTCCAGTCTGCTGAAGTCTCAGTGTGATATAATAACCGTAGGATCCGTGGGAAAGTCAAAGGAAAGAAAATGGAAAGACATGAAGAACAAAAGAATAAAACAAGGTGGTTTAGCGAACTGCTTGTTAGTAAATGTTAAAGCGGCTAAAAGAGAAGCGATGTGTAAATTGTCTAAAGCAGTACATTTTGAGAGGGAAAAAAAAAATCTATAAAAATCGCTACCAAAGCTCCAAATCTAAAATATTTCCAAATAATTATTAGCTACGAAACCCCAGTTTTTGCACTCATGTGACATTTTTATTCGTTCCCTTCACATAATCTTAATGTTATGTGGCTGCAGACAAGTTTTATGGTGACGATATCTCTTTTGGCCCTACAGGCTGCCGACCCCTGACCTCTGGCCTCATTTGATGATCTTTGTGTCTGTGTCTTCATGAATTAATAGAAATTAATCCCACTTTTTTTTATCATATTTTGGATTCTGTGAAGCAAAGAACAGCCCGAGGTGTGCGGGAGGTTCCCGGGTGTGACGCTCACCTCCGTGGTTCCCAGCAGACGCAGCAGCTGAGCCCTGAAGATCCCCGGCGGGACGCCGGGCACCATGGCCACCACCTCGGTGAGCCTCTGCAGGAGCGCGGCCTGGCACAGCGGGGTGAGCAGGTAGGACTCCTCCAGTAGTGAGGACAGCGTGGAGCGCAGCTCCTTACAGTCCGGCCCCGTCTGCAGGGTGGGCACGGTTCCCATCGGGCCGCGGATGAGGGACCGCAGCGCCGCGGGGTCCGCCGTCGGCCCCGGGTCCTGATCCGCCTCCCACGCCACCGACGTGCTGGCTCCCAGCAGCGCCTTGACGTGCTCGGCTCCGGCGCCGCCGTCCCGGGTCAGCAGGTAGATGGCGTTCCTCAGGACCAGGGTCTGAACCCCGGCGTACGCCTGGTGGAGCCGGGAGGTCTCCCTCTGCCGGAGCCCCCCCAGCAGCTCCAGGCGCTGCGACAGGAGGCCGGGGCAGCAGGCCTCCAGCTCCCGCAGGCACTCGCACGCCGTCTCCTGAAGGGGGCGCTGCGCGCCGTCTCCCTGGACGTCCTGAGCCGTCTGCAGGAGCAGATCCAGGAAGTCCTGGGAGGCTGGCGAGGAGGCGGCGGCGCAGGAGGTGCAGACCAGGACGGAGGTGAGCGCCACCAGGAGGTGGCAGCGGAACTGGATGCACTTGGAGGGACACTGAGAGAAGACGGACATGAGCTCCAGGGCCGTCTCCTCGCCCACACAGTCCGAGGGGCACAGCAGAGCCGGGCGCTCACACAGGGGGGACAGCAGGAGCACCTGGGGGGAGGGGGGGAGGGCAATTAAATTGTGGATGTAGGAAAAATACTGAAGCTCATATTGACAATCCTGTTAAAACTTAAATGAATGTGATTGTTTACAACAGTATCACCTGTCTTAACTTTATCTAGGGCACTATAAATATTTCTGTCTTACAAACATAAATAAATATTAGTGTACAGTGGAAAACTGATCAATGAAATGTCTAAATAGACTACAATTGTTACTGGGTGTCTTGAAAAAAGCTGTTCTAGCAAACAAAGGCCTTGTGGGCAGAAAAGGGCTGCAGGAGGTCACTGATGTGTTGATGACATGTTGTACAGTAATTAGATGCAGGTGTTGACGACACCAAAGTGAAAAGGTTGAGTGGTGGGGGGAAAGAAGAATACTCTTTGTTTACAAGTCCCACTGATAAGATAAAGAAAGTTTAGGTCAATTATTTGAGGCACACATTAGCAGCAGCCTTCATCTGTCCAGTATGTTGTGCCTCTAAGTTGAACACTCGGAGAGGGAAGGTGCAGGAGACATGTCGCTCTTTGAGCAGACTAAACCCGGGGACTCGAACCCCCCAGTACCTTCAGACTGAAGCCGGCTCGGTCGTCCCGGAGCTCCCGGAGCAGCTCCGCCAGGAAAGCCTCCGCCGTGGTCCCGGACAGGAAGTGAGCCGGGTCGCGGGAGAATACAGCCACCCTGTCCGCCCAGAGAGCCTCCATCACGGCTCACCGTCGTCCCGCACGGTGTCCCACAAAGTTTACGAGGGGAGCGTCTCACGAGACTTCCTTGTTATGTCACGTGCACGTTTGACTATGAATCCAGTACGTGCGCGCCCCCTGCTGGCTCGGAGGTGACATCCTTCTACTATCATATTACTTATACTGGTACTGTAGTGATATTTTTCCCACTATTACTGGTAATCTCTTGAAAAATTTCCTTTAATTAATATTGTGTTATGGCCAAATCATGATTGGTAAATTTAACAGGTATGCTTGCTGAATTGTGATTGGTTAAAGGCTTTAATATGAAAATAGCCTGCCACTAGGTTTTAGTCATGCTTTTTCGGTACACTTGCATTGTTCTGTCCTTAAAAAAGAGAATATGTTCTACAATACACCTATTAAAATTCCCATTCATGATTTGGCCATAACACAGTTTTAATTCAAGGAAAGTTTTCAATAGATATTTAAAAACAACACTAATTTTCATAAAGAACTATAGCACAATTTTTCATCTTTAAAATGTATAAAGAAAACTGATGCTGTAAAACTTTTCACTTTCACAATCTTCTTACATTTCAGTTGTTCAATATATAATATCTTGTATTTTGTTGCACTTGTCTATAGCCATGCAGAAAATGTATAAAAAAGGTGTAAATTGCAATTTTGTGCTATTAAACAAGAAGTGTGTGTGTGGGGGGGGATTGTCTTTTGGTCCCCATGCAGCTGTTCTTGCAGTACTTCATTCAAACACCAGAGAGGGACCACGCCCCTCCGCAGCATATTTCAACACTATCTTTAAACACGAGAAGAAGAAGACCTCGAATGTGTCCAATCAGACACGTTGTTTACAGACGCAAGAGGAAGTCATTTTCAGGCGCCAATTTTTGTATCTCATTCACGGCCGAGAGAAACCTTCTGTGATTTTAATATTTTAATTCGCTCCTTCGCCGCGGTCATGAGTGGAAACACGTTCCCGATCCACACTGTCGACAAAATAGTGGCTTTCTATCGAAATGGAGTTCTGACTGGTTCGGAGGCGAAAAACTTCACCAAGAGCGACCTGGCTCCCTCTCCCAAGGTAACGGCTCAGACCACTAGTTAACAGCTAGTTAACCCTCCCAAGGTAAAGGCTCAGGCCGCTAGTTAACAGCTAGTTAACTCTCCCAAGGTAACTGCTCAGACCGCTAGTTAACAGCTAGTTAGTCTCCTCTGACAAAAGACTGGTCATTAAAGTAAACGTTCCTGTCCAATACACCGAATCGCTCAACCCAGTGGATTTAGTCACCAAGAGGAGGCTTCACCCACCAGACTCACTTCAAAATCTCCACCATTCTACATTTTTCATTATATTTATATTTAAAGCGTCTAAACTAACGTTTACACTGCGACATATTTTTCCCCTGTTGATCTTCAAAGAGGTCGGCTGTGCTTTCTAAAAACATCGTGCAATTTAAAACTATACATTTGACAGTAAACGACACAAAAATGCATGATTTAAAAATTTTTAATTGTTTTCCAGATTTGTAATTAACATGTGCAACATATTTTGATGCTGAAATATCATCAGCTTATTATTAAAATAATGTTTTTAAAACATTAATAGAAACATTTTTTTTAATGAGCACTAATCTCATTAGACATGATGATTAAAGATAAATACAGTCCATTTTTGTTTTTAGAAAATGGATGAAGTCTAATTTGTTTATGGGTGAAAGTTTGCAGATTTGGGTTTCAATTTCCTCCAGATATCATTTCTTTTCAAAATGCAGAGACAATCAGGTTTTTCCTGTCGTGCCAATAACGTCACAATATCACTGGAAACTTTATGAATGCTGAACCTTTAAACCTGACCCAGCTTTAACCACTAAAGTGATGTGAGGAACGAATGCCCACAGCTCGACTGAAGTCAAAAGACGCTGAAAGAAGCAGGGGGTGAGATATTCATGGATTAAAGATGCGCTACCCACAGTCCTGTGTTGAATGAAGCTGTATAAATAATAGATTGATGACAGAAGCAGGTCTGGTGAGTGGACTGACTTCATGTAGTCACTGTAATCTGTCCACAGAGCAGTTTGAATCATCGCTCCTCTGACTCAATGCATTAACATGACTGCTTCTCTCTCTCTCTCTCTTCCAGCCAGAATCAGTTCAGATGTTGTACATGAGGGTTCTGTACCTCCTCTATCGCTTCAGGCCCGAATGTCACTCCATCGTGAGTACTGCTCCTGGTTCACTCATTGGATGCTCAGTGTTCGTTACACTCCTTCACTTTCCTTCTTTGGTGGTTTTCTTCCTTAGCAGGTTGTGTAAGGAGATCCTCATCTTCACACACATTTCAAACCTAATTTTAATGGCATACTTTCCTCTTCTCCTTCCTCTCCAAACTGTCAAGCTCACCGTTGTTGCTGTTGGTGTGTTTGTCTGGCATGAACCAGATTTCTGTCCCATGTGTGTTTTCACTGTATTTTCAACCAGGTTCCACTGCTGGAGAATATTCAGTACCCGGCCTACTATGAGGGAGCGACGACCATCATGAGCGTTTGCATACGCATGTGAGTTTGCACAGAGTCCAAAGAAAGCTAAGAAAATGTCTATGGCTGGTTTAAAGTCTCCCAAGTACAGATTTAACAAAGTGTTCAGTCTAAAAATATGCAAACTGATTTTAATATCTTAATCCTTTTTTGTCATAAAACCTTGACGATGCTGTACAGAAAGTGAAGGAGGCGAATCTGGGTGAGACGATAAATAACAGATTCAGCCGCAGGTCTTTGCTCCGTTTGAAAGTGATTTTGAACATTTGTGTTTGTTATTGACAAGAGATGTCCACTGATGTCAACCTTCCTGATGCTGGAGGTTTTAGTGGCAGACTTTCCATAAATCCACACACTTAAAGCCGCCGGGAGCCTCCAGAAGTGTCGGTCAAAGCCAGCGTGACCACAAACATCACAGCGATTCAGTCAGCCAGTTAAAAACAAGCTAAAGGCTGCACACGCGATTCTGTGGGTAAACTGGGGTTCTGGGTAAACCTGAGCAGAGACGCTGTGGGTCAAACTGACATTTGTTCACAGTGAATCCTCAGACCGTGGAAGAGCTGCAACACTCTAAACATTGAGCAGCAGATTTTTTTTTTTTAAAGCTGGAGTCACATTGTGAAGTTCAACCAGTTAATGAATCAAATACGACAATAGCTTGTGTTGCACTGAATCAAATCAGAGCACGTCTCGGCTCCAGTTCATCAGAAACCGCTGACAATTCAAAGAGTTGACAAGCGGCAAAATTGTGTTTTGTGTGATTAATTTCTAATGAATTCCTTTCAGGCAGCAGTTCCTGCCGGTGTGTATGGTCTACGATTTCTCACTGAACGACCTCCTGAAGCCAAGTAAGTATTTCTATTTTATAGTTTCTATTAGAGCAATGCCAATAAAATAAAAAAAACCTCACTTTGCCTTTTTAATTATTTCGGTTCATATTAACAGAGCCTCTACTCCAGAGTTATGTGTTCATGAGTTTGTTGCTGTGCCCTCCAGAGAAGCAGAGGACTTTGACCATCCTCAGTGCCATCATGAACCTCCTTCACTTCAGGGAGCAGCGGGTGGAGATGATCCAGGAGAAGCAGGCCAGATTTGTAGGTTATGGTCAGAAGAACGCGGCCAACGTGAAGCGGCGGCTGTCGAATACATTCTGACCACAGATTTATTTACACCAAGCAGAAAAGATTTCTAGAATTTCAAGTCTTTACAAGTTACCAGCGGGACAGTTTACTTTGAAAGTCAACACACCAAAGTCCAGGAGCCACATGCAGTCCAACCTCATCTTCAGTGGGCTGGACCAGTAAAACAATGACCTCATCATTGTAATTGTAAATCTCTGTCAGTGTTTGAGAGCAACAAAGTATGATTAAGAAGTTCACAGTTTATGAACTATCTTTCCACAACCCCTGGCAAATCGGAATAAAAGAAGTGGAATTTCAGCAAGGTTCAGCCTCGGCTCAACTTTTACAACGAACAGATCGACCGGGGATTTTTATTTCACTATTCACATCTTTACAGGCTTGAGACATTTAACTTTGTGTAACTTGTGTCACTGAAACTCCCAAACAAAGTCATATTATGATCACAATAACTTCTCGAAATGACCCACACGATACAGACATGATATGATGCAGTGCGCCCCTGGTGGTCAAATAGATGTATTGCAGTGAATGTCTGATCTATGAATGTTCCCAGAGGGCCGACAATGACAGACTGCAGGCGTACACCAAAAGCATCCGGGAGGCAGAGAAGAAGATCGAGATGCTGACGTGAGTCAGACGTGGGTTTTTTTGGGACGTAGACCTGAAACTGTCTGAAGCCGGTTTCACCGTGTTAATACTCAGCAATGTTAGTCAGAGATGGTTTCTCCTGTTGCGGTCCTCTTCCAGAACCATCCCGCCAGAGCAGCAGGCCGAGGCCAACGAGCTGGCGGCCGCCCTCTCCGAACTGCAGACCACCACCATGCACGAATACCAGGAAGTGGTAGGTGGCCTCCAAAACACCCTCCTCCACGATGCAAGCCGGAGATCCGAGTGTCGTCAGTCATGCTGGTTTCCTTCCAGAACGCCAAGAACGAAAGCATTGCCGAGTGGAAGAGCAAGATCGCAGAGAAGACGCAGAAGCTGGTCGGTCTACTGAAAACACAGACACCCTGTGGAGGCGACGAAAAGGCCTTGTGGTGAACTGGTGTGTGTGTGTGTGTGGACAGGCCCAGATGAAGGTGGACGTCAGCAACCTGAAGGAAGACGTCGGCAAGCTGAAGTCTCAGATCGTAGAGTCTCCGGAGGAGCTGAAGAGCCAGATGGAGAAGATGCGTGAAACCGTGAAGAACATCAAAAACTCCATCGTGAGTGGGGCGGGGGGGGAGGGGTGCTCGTTGGCGAGGAGCGTCATCGCCGGACAGGTTCATGACGGGTTTTTTTTTTTTTTCTGCTTTCAGGAGGAAGCAGACGAGCGCGTGGTGGAGATGCAGAACATGGTGCAGGGCGTGAGCCACACCGAGGCCGAGATCCAACACGTGCTGGGTCTGCTGCAGGACCTGGACGGCAGCATGAGCAACTGCAAGCAGCGGCAGGAGGAGGTACACACACACACACACACACACACACACACACACACACACACACACACACACACACACACACACACACACACACACACACACACACACACGACTCCGTGTGGATTCAACTTTCTAAAGCCTGCGTTACTTTATTCTCAACATTTGTATGTATCAACTGTAAAATTCACATGTTTTTAAGTCTGAAATTAAATTTAAATTTGACAGATTTGTTAAACTACTTTTAGAAGGTTTCGATACATTTTTTCCCCTTCTTTTTTTTTTACAATCAATGTGTGTGTGCATGTAGCACCAGGAGCTGATAGCTCAGTATGAGAAGAAGCAGAAGGAGCTGAAGAACCTGTGTGTGGAGGAGGGCCAGCTGAAGCGGGCTCTGGACATGAAGCTGGACAAAGAGTGCAAGCAGAACATCCGCCGGCAGAAGAAGAGGGACATGAAGGAGCAGCATGTGGGGGAAGTGCTGGGGTACGGGCCTCGCCTCCGTCAGGGCTCCCATCATCACACACACACACGCACACACACACTAACCTGAGACTCTTCCAGCCAGTGCAACCAGATCCACCAGAAGCGCGAGGAGATGGCCGACCGGATCCAGGAGATCTCCGGCGAGACGCAGCAGCTCAAGGCCAAGATCAAGAGCTTGAGAGACGTCTGCAGCAAGGAGACGGAGAAAGCTCAGGTACCAGCAGCCTCCACATCCACCTCCTCCTCCTCCTGCAGATCACTTTCTGTTCCACACTGACGGTTGCTCGTCTGCCTGCAGGCGCTCTACAACAGCCTGTCCACCGCGATGGACGAGTTCCATCAGCAGATCGACGCTCGCGCCACAGACCTGAAGCTCAACGCCACCAAGACGTCTGCTAACGTCTAACCACGTCACGTTGGTCTTACATCCTTCCTCTCCACTTTGATCTCCATTTAAAATTTTTTTTTCCTTTTTATTCTCTTGTAGAAGATTTTACTTCCTGTTTAATACCGCACTTGTATTTCAGCACGTTATTATTAATGTCTGCCTGTGGCTTTTAATGTGTCTGTCTTTGTTTTGTCACAAGTATTAGAAATAAACAAAAGCTGAGCCAAATGTGTTTTCAAACATTTTATCAGCTTGTGTTACTGGAATCAAATTGCGTAGCAGTTCATCATTATTATTTTTTTTAAACAAAATGGCAAAAAATGTTCGTTTACATCTGATACGCTCAATCGTCAGTTTGCTTTTAGCCACAACCTTCTTGGAACTTAATCACACACACTTAAACGCTGATTTGTTTGTAGAGCAGATTGGGACGACGGGCGAGTCGCTGCCCTCGGGTCTCCTGTCAGCAGACGTCTCCCTCCGGCCCCCCCGCCGCGCCGAGGTCGGAGCGGGGGCGTGGCCTGGTGGACCTTTTCAACACGGCCACCTGAGTCTTGTAGTCTTTGATGTGGGTCCTGGCCAGATGCAGCTCCTTCCGCAGCTGGTTGGTCTCCCCGATCAGAGCCATGTTCTCCTGGACAGACCGGTCACACGTTAGAAGCCGGTCCACAGAGAACGCGTGTCTCAAAGTGCAGGATTGGAACGCCGTCGGTCAGAAACCTGTGGCTCCGGAGCCGGACTTGTTGAGAGTGACGGCACATTCTAGTGAATTACACAACAACTACAGCCACACCACACACACTCATGGTTCTAAAAAATCCCAGTCATTTTAATCATATGTAGTGATCACGGAGCTGATGGCTGCAATGCATTATGGGCTTTTCTGTTCGTCGTTTTGTAAACGTTGCACTCGGCTGTTTAAATTTTCTCCTCTAGCGTAAAATAATTCCACACGGCAGACATGACTGCAGCTTCTGGTCACGTCACAAAAACACAGGCGCATGGTAACCATGGCGACAGCTCGTATGCGTTACGGCATGTCGCGCAAAGTGAAGTTGAGGATATATGAGATGGTTTTGGCTTATGGATCGGATCGGACGGGTTCTAATAAATAAAAAAAATAAAAAATCCGATACTGATCCAATCTGGATTGGACCCGATACTGATCCAGTGGCTGTTTCTTTATGCAACGTTCCTGATTGAGTCTGATGTAAAAGGTAGAGCTGCTTTGACTCATGGGTAACCTGGGCTCATGCACTCATGACATTCAAACTATCAAAACAAGAGCGCAGTGCCTTTACAAGACCCATCGTGACAAAAACATTCATGGAGGCTCTAAATAATCTCTTCAATCTGAACTAGTCAAATCACACTATCACAACCTAGAAATAACAACGCTCGTAGCATTTCGGGTGTCTGTTAGCGCAGCGGTGCTCGGAGCCACTGAAAACAACTTTTTGAAAATGCTCCGACTCCGTCCGTGTGTTGATGGTGTATACACTGCCACTGGTCACACACACCACGGCCGTGGTAAATAGATCTGCACACGCTCAGTCGATGGACAATAATACCAAAAGCGGGCCTCATTTTCAAAACTTCGCTGTGTAAACGTGAAACTTTTCCGACATGAAAACACACAAACGGTGAGATCTCGCTTGAACGTTGCCATATAAATGAGGCCTAAATTTCACAGATCTCTCAGCGTCTCCTCATGACTGATCTGCTGTTGTGTCACTGTGTTGTTATTTACTTCCATGATGTTGTTGTAGACTTTCTCGTGCTCCTGAGCAGCTTTAGCCAGCCTCATCTTCAGATTGCTGACCGTCTTCTCCATGAAGTCCTGCTGCTGGCGGAACATGTTCCTCAACTCCTCATTTACACTTTGATTCTTCACCTTCAGAGGGTTAAAAAAAAAACAACAACACACAATTCACACGCCAGATCAATGTACTCTCCCCCCGTGTGTGAGTGCTGATCGATCTGCTCACCCTGTCAGCGTTATTGACGTAGTGGGCGTACAGCGCCTGGACACTGTCCTTCAGCTTTTTGGGTTCCTGGATGAAACCCACACAGCTGTGCAGGTCTGAGCGGAGCCGCTGCAGGTACGTCTCCAGATCCTTCACCTGGACACACAAACAAGACGGCCTGAGCTCACGATGTACCGTCGAGCTAAAGCTCAGCAGTTTATAATGGAAAGACTTTGGCCAGCTGGTTACAGTTGTAGAGGAATGCTCCCTCACATCATTCTGTTGTTGTTTTTTTGTGCTGCTGCAATTTGAGGGGGGGTAAAAAAAGCTCTTAAAAATATCAACTGTTGATCTTTTATTGTTTAAGTCTTACAGCAAAATACTAAAAATAATTGGAAAGACGTGGCTATGCGTCTGAACTTTTCTCTTGTCGTGGTCGTCATGTTCGCCTCGCAGTGAGAAAACCGGGTTGAGGCCTCGTGTTGCACGTTTCGAGTGAAAACAACTCGTTTTTGCATTTCTGACTCAGAAAAGTTTCACATTTACATGGTAACGTTTGGAAAATGATGTCGTTTTCATGTTGGTCCACTAGTGGGGACTGTTGGGTTTGGTTTTTTTTGTCATGAAACCACACACACACACACGCAGCAGAGAACAATCCGCTCTAAACATTAACAATGGAACAACACAGACATTCTAGTGGACAGAAGTTGGATTGTTATTACAGAGACTGTCAAAAAGAAACTACCAAGTCCCAGGAGAACATGAACTGAGAGTCATGACACCACGGAGGAAACACAGCCGTTATTGTCCATCTACTGAGCATGTGCACAACTACTAGCTACGACCAACGTGGTGACCAGGATCAGGAGCATCATTTATAAAAAATGTTCGGTGTTTTCACTTGAATACGCTGTCGTGTAAACGGAGCCTTCATTTCGACTACTCGCCTGTCCAGAGCAAACGCCTCTTGAATACAATAGAACAGTATATTGTCACCGTTACCACTGTCAGTCACTGTGAGAATTAGTTAGTAGCTGTGTGTGTGTGTGTGTGTGTGTGTGTGTGTGTGTGTGTGTGTGTGGGTGTGCTGACTTTCTGCATCTCCGTGTGTAAATCTTTGTCTTTGCTCTTGAGTTTGAGCGTCAGGTTGGAGGCGCTGAGCTTCAGCTGCATGTTGCTCTTGCCCGTTTGCAGCAGCTCCTCCTCCAGCTGGAGAAACACGAGAACAAGCCACGTTAATACCGTCTCAACACAGCTGTGATCGCCCACTTCATTGATGCTCATTTCACGGCGATAACTGGACATTTCTGCTGTGAGAATCATCCAGAGAATTTCGCACAGCGGAGCACCTGGGAGACTAAAATGTCCCGAAAGTCAATAAAAGAGAATTTAGAAAAGGCACAGCCAGTACAGGTAGTGCCAACAGCGTACGACAGCAGAGGAGTACATTTGCTCAAATTAAATAACTAAATACACCATTAAATAATTTAATGTAATTAATTAATTAGAATTGGAATGAAATACATAATTTTCAGATTAAACTGGGAAAATCCCAGGTTCCCAGTGTACAGATGGTTTTTTTGTGTTTTTTTTTTAGAACAAGTTTCTCTAACAATCTTTACATTGGCTTCATATCTCATGCTATGTGAATGCACCACTGCGAGCTTGTCTTGTCTAACTTCTTCGAATCTGTGAAAAGTGCAAGGTGTTTTTTTCAGAACTGCAACTAACGAGTGAGGATTTGTTCAAATCTGTTAAGAAATAAGTCATTTCTTTGAGGATTTTCAACAGAATGACGGCAAGCTGAGCATTCAGCACATGTATGGCCCAGTCTGCGGCCCAAACGACCAGAACAGTGCACGACGCCACCTGATGGATCTGCTGCTTCTTTTCTTTGATGTCGTCTTGCTGAGGCTCCGTCTGCTTCTTCAACTCGCTCAGCTGGAATTCCAGAACAAACTTGAGCTTCTCCAGCTCCTGGTTCTTCTTCTTCAGGCCAGAGATGATGCTGTCCTGCGAGAGTAGTGTGTGTGGGGGGGGGTTACACGGACCATAAGGAATCCCATTGGTTGCCGAGCCGATTGCTAAACTCATCATGTAAACACTTGTATCTGATTCGCCTCCTGTTACTTCAACATGTACCAGTGTTGAGAAGACTGCTGGTGACGAGACACAACTGGTTGACGTCAGATCATGGCGGAAAACAAGCCTCTTATGTCGCAATTTTTTTATCCTGTGGTCCCCCCCCCCCCTACCAGGAGAGGCGTGGCCTCCACTTTGTAACCCACCTTGTCCTGCCCGGTCTTCTCGTGTCCTGAGATCTGCCTCTTCAGGTCGTCCACGTCGCTCTCCAGGGAGCGGATCAGGCCCAGCAGCCTTTGCCGCTCCTTCTTCAGCTTGTCCATGTCCGTCCACCGCTCATCGATCTGTCGCTGCAAGCTGTGCAGCTGACCGCCGTGCCGTGAGAGAAGACAAAGACGGGAGATTACAGAAAAACACCGGGAAAAACAGAGCTGCTGCAAACCAGGAGCTTTGGTCACTTTTTGGTTCACGTTGGCGGCTTTTCCCTTCAGGTTGGCGCTGTTGTCTTTTTCCTCATGGAGTTTCTGCTCATACTCAAACTGGACGTCTTGGATCTTTCTCTCTCGGTCCTCTTCTACCCTCCGTACGGTCTCTTTCAACTCAGCGATCTGCTTCTGGGCGTCTTGCCGACACTGGAGGCACAAGTGCAGGACAGAGGCTTCATGCTGCTTCCATTCTGGTCCCCGGGGAGCGGCTCTTCCTCACTGACCTGATCCAGGAGCCGAGTCTTCTCCTGCAGCGCGGCCTCGTGCAGCCGCGTCAGCTCTTCCACCGCTTGGGTCCGGCTCCGCTCTGCAGAACCGAGCCGCTTCTCGTACTCTTCCTGCATCCGCTCGTGTTTCTGCTGCAGATCCAGATGCTTCTCGTGCTCCACGATCAGCTTCTGGCTGTAGGAGAGCTCTGACGGGCACAAAGAGTTTTGAGGGGAAACGGGCTTCATGCACACAACCTTTTTTAACTCCACCTGATGCAGCGATCTACGTGTGAGCGATGGGCCCAAAACAAGGTGCATTGACTTATCTAAACACTGAAATGTGAACTGAAAGCAGATATTAAAGCACGATCTTCATACCAAAGGAAAAATTAGTGTGAGGCAAAAAAACAACAACAAAAAACCACTTCATTACTGCAGCGAAGAAGTTTGTTCAGGCAATTTGACTTTTGTCGAATATGTGTTATTCTGACTTTGTAATTGACTTAGTATCTTACGTTTGAGCACCACTTATTAAGAATTAATTGAAATTCTTTTGTGCCAGTTAAAACCACAAGCAGTGATCACAAGCACTGAAGAATCGTCTCATGAGCAACAGGGGAAGTAAGAATTGACGACAATGAGAAGCGTAAGAGCATTTTAAAGTCAGAGGAAGTTTTTATCTCCGAGCTGCTGAACCAGCTGGATGAAGTGACTGATTCTCACCTAAATCCTTCAGTTCTTTGCAATGTTTCACAGTAGCATCAGCGATCTTCTCCTGGTGGTCACGCTCCTGCTTCTCCATCTCCGCCTTCGTGGCCTTTAAATGCGGGCGACAAAACGGGGTGTGAGGCTGTACCATTCAAAGCCAAAGCTCCACGTCGACCTCTTTACCCAACCTGTTGGTTTGCTTTCAGAGACTCAATTTCCTGGTTGAACTTGTCGCCGAGCTCTTTGAGCTTCTCGCTGTAGCTCATGTCCTTCAGACGGAGCTGGTACTCGTTCTCCATCTGCAACTCTTCCAGGCGCATCCTCAGCTCCAGCATGTTCTGATTCTGAAAGCGGTGAGAAATCTATGAAGAGGAGTTGCAGGCTGGCGGGGCCAGCCGGAACGATCCCCCGACACACCCACCTTCTCCTCCAGGTCAGATTTGGTGACGAGGATCTCTTCAGTGTGGACGATTTGCCGGCCGCTCTTCAGCCCCCTGCCTTCCTTGTCGATGATTCTCCACACGAGCAGGCAGCCGTCTTCAGACGCGCTCAGCAAGAACTGACCGTCGTACGTGATCGCCATCTGAGGAGGCGGCGTGCTTTTGGTCAGTTCACTTCTACCTCACGATGACCAAACGGATCTCTGAAGCCTTACCCTGGTGACGGGGCCGCAGTGCGCCTGGTACGTGATCCAGTCCTTCTGGAGGGGTAGCGGGTATCTGACGGCCCTGACCGTTCCCCTGGAGGTGCCAGTGAAGACCACCCTGCCCGAGTGGGACACCGCCAGGACAGTATGGGCCACGTCATCGGCTGGAACCTCCCTCAGGACCTGTGGGTCCGACATCCTGTCATACACCTTCATTTGGGAATCGATAACATCAACTCAGATTCTATTGTGGGTTTTTTTTCCCCCCTTTGATGGCTTCATTAATGGAGGAATGTTTAATGCAGTTTCAAACGTCTTTGACAAACTTCCACGGGAAAAGTGAATGAGTTCTACAAAATATTATCTTTAATTCAAGAAAACCCCTTCAAAAAGTGGTCCATCCAAACATTAGGAGAAAAAAGGAGAAGAAACTCAAGTAGTTCTTGACTTAAAAGCTGCACCAGAGCTATTTAGTCAGTTTACGAGCCCACGTGAGGTTAAAGTCTCGGTAAAACACTTGGGAAATAGTTGAATATGTGGAGCGTGTAGTGATTCCTGACCTGACAGTCCTGGATTTCCTTCAGCGTGAGGTCGGTTCCCACGGCGAGGATGGTGCTGCGGTCCGAGGAGAGGGCGACGTCGGTGTAGCTGCAGGACTTGAGGACGCTCTCGGACTCGCGTTTGCCCGTGTGAGCGTTCCACTCGTACACCGCGCCGTCCATCCCACAGGACACCAGCCGGCTGTCGTCCGGGCTCCATTTAATACTGCGGACCTGCAGTTAAGACACAAATCAATAACAGCTGCGGAGGCCAGGCACGCCGTCCCGCCACACTCACCTTGCCGTTGTGGCCCTTCAGGTTGGCGACGTTCTCGAAGGAGGTGACGGAGTAAATGTGGATTACGTTTCCATTGACGGCTGCCAGCATGTGACCACCGTGGCTAAAAGCACACTGAGGGAGACAAAGAACACCGAGGTCATTCCCCACTATAACACCCCCCCCCCTCCACACACACACACACACACACACATCTCCCACCTCTCTGCAACTGCGCACAGTGAACTCCTGGAAGGTGCGCATGTCATCAATAACCAGGTTCATCAGTCGGAGTTTGTCTGAAAAGCCCACCAGGATGAAGAGGCCGCTGGGATGCAGAGCCACACTGTGCGCCTCCTCCTGGAACTCCTTGTAGAGCTCCAACACTCTGGTGATCGGGCAACACAGACAAAGACCTTGGTGAGCGGCGTGCCGGGCCGAGCCGCTCATCTTCAACCAACTTCAGACGATTCCCGAATCACTGCAGACGGATTTCACTTTGACAGACGACAGCTTTGTATGTTCAAGGTTCAAGGTTCAAGGTGTTTTATTTGTCATTTCAAGAGTAAAAGCCAGGTTTCACAGTGTAATGAAATTCTTACTTTGCCGTCTACCCTGGTGCCGACATACATAAATAAATAAGTATATACACAAGAAAATAGAATAAAATAAAATAAAATAACAGAGCAGTGCAAGCGTTTCACTTCTCTGGTAAGCTTTGGCCAATAAGAGTCCACACAGGATGTCTAAAACATTTTTTTTAACATATCAGTGGTTCCCGATACTTTCTGATTGGATCCCACTTTTGACCGTTTTGGTGTTCATGCTCAACACGCTCATATCCTCGCAATACCATTTTCAATTTGTCATTGTAAAAATAGTTTCGAGTAAACGTGGCAGTTTTGTGACATAAATTAATATAATGCCACCTGAACAATTTTTTTTAAATATAAAGAAAAATGTTACCCCTTAAAATAAAGAAGGCTTCACAGCCATGCCATCTTCTCCGGTCCATTGAATTTTATGATTTAAAGCCCAACAAACAAGATTTTTTTTTTTGTTTGTTTAATTTTTTTGGGCATATAGAGATTTTAAAAGATAGGCTTGCTCTTTTTCAAGGGTTTGTTCAGGGTTACAGGTTTAGTCTGAGGTCATCAGAAAGGCTTGAATCAAACACGTTTTTCATTTTCAGGTTGTAGTTTGTAGTCCACAATCACATTGCATTATATTATATTCACAATATTCTTGCCTTGTTTAGGCACGTCAAAAGGAAAAACTGATGTTACTGTTGTCAATTCAACTCATAATTAATGTTTTAGCAGACAAGTGGGTGTGTCAGAAATAATATTTAGCTCCAATTCAGGAATACACTCACTCTTACACATAAAAAAGACAAGTTATTCACTTCATTGTTTCAGAAGCAGGAAGAGTTTTAAAAGTATTGAATATACAGGAGGTTGTTTTTTTTCAACCTCCACCTTCAGTATCATTAGCTATTATTAATAACTTTATTTTCTTCTTTTCATACCTGGTCGGTCCATACGTTGCGTCTTCTGCAAGGTGTGAGTAACTCCGTCTGCATGTCTTCATGAAATGATTCAATAAAACCAGTGTCTGAGTGTTTTACAAGATATTTACTTGGTCTCGTAGTTCCAGATGCGAACAGATCGATCCAGAGAGCTGGTGGCGACGAAGGGCTTGCGGACGCAGACGGACAAACCGGTGATGCAGCCGGAGTGGAACGGCTCGGACAGGAAGTCGAAGCGGAGCTGCTTCTCCTGACAGACAGAGGCCGAATGTTTACATTCAGCCAACGGAGACACCTTCCCCTCGTTTTTTGTTTTTTTTCTATTTTAACTCATATTCTTGAACGTCACTGCGTCTTCCAACACCTGACTTGTCGCCTGTGTATCCAATCTCTTCTTAAAGCCCTTTCTTTTTTGGGGTTCACATTTTACACAGCAAGCGAACCTTTCTGGACCTGGACAAATATTATGCTGAAATTTGTAATCATATCTTACTGCGAACGGCTGAAATGGCTTCAGCTCTGGAGCAAGAAAAGTGGAGGAACGTAGAAGCAGTGAGCACCTTGTTCATGTCCAGAGAGGCCAGGCTGACGCTGTACAGCTGTCCCCGCTCTGTGCTGACGGCCAGCGTCTCCTCGGCCGGACTCATGCACATGCTCTCAATCTGCTGAGCCTCCGCCGGGCTCAGGTCGTTGCAGCGGGGATCTGCGGGGATCTGACACAAACACAAAGCTTCAACGCACCGTCGGGCCGCCGGCCTCCCGCCTGCCGAACGCACCGAGCTTTCACCTGGACCTCCCGGCTCTTTCGGTAGCCTTCCTCCTCCAGCTTCTCAAACAGGCAGACCGTCCCCGGACCCAAGGAGCACACGAAGCCTCTGGAGTGGGGCAGGATGGCTCTGATGGGAGGCAGCGCAGGGCCTTCATCCGCCTCTCTGATCTTCTTCATCTCCACCCGTCTGGATGTCGCGTCAACGTTTACAGAGAAACAAATATTAGAGTAGATCAAACAGAACAATACTGGACTCCTGCCGACTTTGTGTCAAACACTGGCAGAGGGATTTCACAGTGAGGACGATGGCCCTTCTTCAGTGACGACTCTTCAATGTGGGAACTTTGGTCATTTCGTTGTTTCATGCCGAATAAAAGTGGGAATTCTGAAAACTATGAACCGTGCAACTTGACACAGGAAGACAAGTTTCCTGACAAACTCATAACAAATAATATGTTCCCATCAGAAGACTGTTCACTGAAATAAAATCTGATCGTTTTGTTGGACGACATCCCAATGCTGCAATTATCATCTGACTCAAAGTAATAAAGCTTGAAATGATTGCAGGATGATTTGACTTCAAATTTATTGCAAAAACTGAGATCGTAATGATTTCGAGGCATTTGCATTTATGAATGCCGGAGCAAGATCTGGGGGGAGGACTGATAAATGTGGCCTCTAACCCCAGGGTGTGAGGCATACGGAGTGTGGGCCCTAACCGTTCCACCAGAGAGTTGTGAGGAATTCTGACATTGACTGCAATACATCTACTTAACCACCAGGGGTGCACTTCAGTTTGTGTCATGTGGTGAGTCAGGGTTACTACACAGATGGACAAATGTATGGACATTAATGATCATTAATAGAATTTGACAAGTAATTCTGTTAGACAAGCCCCCCCCCCCCCCCAACCTGTCCGACTGGCCCTGCAGGGTCTTGGCAGCCGTGCCGATCTCCCTCCGCAGGTGTCCGGACTCGAACACCAGCAGTCTGCCCGTGTCCGTCCCGGCGACCACCCTCTCCTCCGCCATCCAGGCGTGGCACAGGAAGTTGAGGGACTCCACCTTAGCGAAGCTGCTCTGCTTGAGCGAGCCCTCAAAGTACCGGAAGAGCTTGAAGACGCCGAGTCCGCTGACGCTCAGCTGCATGTTGTTGTGAGGGTTGAAGCTGATCTGGTGGGAATGACAAAAGGCACGGCACCATGCATCTCCATGTAAAATGATCTGATTGAAATCAACATTGGACAATTCAAGTAACACATATTTACAATAATTAGTTTTAATTTAATTCAACTGAAATCTATTTAATTTGTGAGTCAATGAACGATTCATTTCAGTTCGGGCAAACTGATTCATTTGAAATTTGATTTAAATCCAATCAATTCAACTGAATCCACGTCAATATTAGCCACTCATTTGGACACACTGCACTTAACAATATTAGGTATCCCTTGTCAGGATAACTTCAGGATTAACCCTGGGTTTTCCCACTTCTCACTGGGTTAAATCCCCCCGGGAACTTGCTCTCAATGTCCAACCTGCTCCAGAGCAGGTAACGATGCAGGTGCACAAATGTATTTTTCACCAAATTCCCTGCAACAATTGTAGGGAAAATGTGAGCGTGTCAGTTTTTTTATTCTGTGACTTTAAAAAAAAAAAAAAAGAATTTGTGCACCCTTATTTAAGAAGTTGTGAATGTATAAGTGTACTGTTGTATTCGTGGAGAGAAAAACTTCTACAGGCACACAACTCAAGGTACACAACTACAAATTCAGAGTGTAGGCGCCTTTTCGTGTTTGATATGTTTATCGTAGGCTTATTCATGTTTCTGCGGCCATCTGTTGACTGGCCATATGTGTAAGTTTCATGTTCGACCACGAGGTGGAGGTTATAAAGCAGGGGCGTCAAACTGATTTCAGTTGAGGGGCCACATCCAACCAAACCTGACCTCTGGAGGCCCAACATGTCAAACAGAACATATTAAACTGCAGATACGGACAAATGCAAAGTCTTTCCTTCTTTTGATCCTTTTGTAACTGCAAGAATTTGCCAGTCTATTCTGAAATATACATATTAAAGGAAATCAGATATTATTGTTTTTGCACAAAAAAAAAACACACAAAAAAACCCTCAGTCACCTGTATCTGGATATCGTATTTTTATGAAGGATTAAAAAAATGTGTCATCATCTGGAAATTGTTTTGAGTTTACGTGTCTAAAGTATCATTTCACATAAATTGGACTTGTTGTTTTATTGTGAAAGGTGTTGAGTCATGTGACCTCCACATTAATTAATTCTGACCAGGGGCGGTTTTGAATGTAATTTTTGCCAATCTAGTGTTTTTAGATCAGCCTCTGTCAGTTTTCATATTTATACTTAAAAAAAAAAAAATCACATGGCGGGCCGGATTAGAGCCTCTGGCGGGCCGGTTCTGGCCCCCGGGCCGCATGTTTGACCCCCCTGTTATAAAGCCTCCATGTAATTGATGCCAGGTGTGCACGACTTGGGAGAGCAATCAGCTTCCAGACCATGTCAGGCCACGTTTACACATACTAGAAAAACGGTGGTATTTCTCTACGTTCGAGAGAAAACAATAAGTGTGTGCTCTGATGCAGTAAACCAGCTCACCTGGGTAACAGGACTGTTGGAGGTGGTTGTTTTGACTGTTGCCAGGACTTTGTGTTTTTCCCAAAGCCAGAAGGTGAGCGTCCACTCCGGGGGCCCGGCCTGAGCTATCAGGTACTTGGAATCTGGAGAGAAAGCCATGCAGACAAACTGCTGGGCCAGCATGTCTCCGGCGGTCAGAACTTTCCTCTTCCTGCCCTGCTCATGCTGCAGGTCGAATACCGTGATGGCGGGGCCCTCGCCGCACTCTGACACCGCCAGGTAACGCCGGTTGGCACTGATGGCCAGCGCTCGCGTCCCCTGACTTTTGTCTGAGCCTGCACAGACAACACAAAATAAAAATATGTTTGGCAAATTACTATATAATACGTTTCAGTTCTATGGATATAGCAGCACTTAAAATGGAGCTGTCTCAAACAATTATCATTAAAAGTAGAAATTTATATCAAGGATACCTAGATAACAAGGCCACATCCACACCAGGCAAAACGACCTTTTTTCTCCCCGAGGTTGTCAAAAAAAATTCCGTCCACACGTCACTATGAACACGGCTCAACACGAGGCTTCAGCGCATGTAGTACACATGCCAGGCCTTTAGGGGCGCTGTGTCTCACCAAACACACCAAAAAAGCAGAAGAAGACAGAGCACATAGAAATTTAGAAGTAGATTCCGTCTCATACGCATAGATATAAACACAAGATGTCGCATGGCCTATCAGCGCCTGTTGACGCGACGTGCCTCCAGCGCCGCCATCTTGGGGAGGTCTGCCGCTTGTGCTAAACATGGAGATTCCGGGCTACAAAATCCACAAAAATATTCGTACCTCGCTTGCTAGTCCACGTAGCAACACAAATAATACCTCATTTTAAAGCTGAAAAAAAAGCTCTATCCCATGGAAACCTGATGGGTTTCCATGGGATAGAGCTCCTGCAGTTATTGCATTATCCTTATAGTTATTGTATTCTGAGTGTTTTTAGTGAGTCTCCCTGACAGCCTGGCTGTAAGGCGAGTTTGATAACAACCAGGTAGCTCAGCTCGAGTCTAATGTTGTGTTGTATCCAAAACTCTGAAGAACTCTGAATTTGTAAAATCAGAAAACAATGTTCTCTTTGAAATAATTGACAACTGTCTTGGTGTTTTGGCCAGATTGGAGCCTCTTGAGGGGCAGGATTTTGGCCCACAGGATTTTTTTTGTTTTTTAGGATATTACAGAATGAAGAGAGAACAACAGGGGGTAAATATGACTTTTCAGTTATTACCTACACAACATGACCTGGGAATACTGAGAATGAAGCAGAGCAGAGTGTGAGCTCCTTCATGAACACCAGTGTTCATACCTGGGAGGAACTTCTGCGTCCTGCTCACCGTGTTGAAGCACACGCAGCCGTTTCCAGCGGGGAACACCACCGTGTGCTCGTCACAGAAACACACGTTGTTGCTCACTCCGCTCCGCAGCCCGAACAGGAAGTGAGGCTGAGCCACGACACTGGACATGTTTCACTCCTTTGTGGAAACACAGAGCAAACACGGCTCGGTAACAGTGAGTTGACGCTGGTATTCAGAGCCTGGAGCAAGTAGAAGCACCCGCTGACAGCGCGTCCGAGTCACGTCGCTACGGCAACGGCGGTGTCCCGCGTGAGAGCGTATCCCAGGAGATGTGTCCCGGCTGCTGCGGGAGCGCGCAGAGAAAGAAAGAAAGAAAGAGTAGTAGTTTTCACACCATAAACTACTGTTCTTCATCTATTTACTGAGAATGACTGTATTTTAGTGATAGTAGCAAAAATAATTCATACCGTAAATCAATAGTAAAACAAATATGCAAATTCAAGATTTTTCTTTTCATCTGCTGCTGTATTGACTGTTGTATTTACTGCTGTATGCACTACTGTTAAAAATTGCTCAGTGGTGAAACTGCATGTGTTTAACTGACTTCATTTAAAACATCTCTGTTATTTGTGTTTATTATTTAATTGCAAATTCAAATTGACCTCAGTAAAATAATAATTTGATGACTCACTGACTAACAGCAGAAGTCTTCATGTCATGCTGAGGCATGGCATCCGACTCTTCCATCAGCTCATTGAGGTTCCGAGCCACCAGCTGGCCCCCCGAGGTTTTCTATGGATTCAGGTCTGGAGAAAGTGCAGGACACTCCATTTGAGCTTCCCCAGTCTACAGTAGCGGTTTTCTGATGATGTCACCTCCAATGCTGCTGGAGTGTTGTCGTCCATGAGGATGACATGAGGCCCATATTCATGCAGGGCACAATGACTGGATGAATGATGTTCTTCAGGTAGTCTGGGGTTGTCACTGAGCCATTCACGAAGTGTTGGACATGGTTCTAAAAATAAAGGATATGTATTCGTACAAGATAAGCAGATCAAATAAGCAATTGCTTTTCTTTGGGGAGGGGGGGTATAGATATACATACACATGCTGGTGTATATGTGTGTAGTATATGGATCAGCAGCAAACACTCTTCTGAAAAATCTGGATAAGATCCAGTGTGAAGCTCCGAGGATATGTACAGACAAAACAACCCCAACAGCAGCACAACAAGTGGAAATGGGAGAAAGGCCATTAGAGATTAGGAGGTTACAGTTATCACAGTGGCATTGTCAGAATAATCCAACAAAAAGCAGTTTAGAACTGTGTCGGGGAAAAGGGGCACAAAAAGATTTGGATGAAACTGAAATAGCACATGTACGTATCAGTCCAACAGTACCACTGCCTATTGTACCACCATGGATACTGCCAAGTGCTACAGTTGACCTCACACTGTTAGCAAAAATAGAGTAAAGATAAAGAGTTTGTCTGTAATCCTGAGAGAGTGCAATCATATATCAATGAACATAACAGTTACATCCAGATATACACAGACGCATCAAAAACTCAGCCAAGTCAGGGGCAGCTTTTATTGATCCAGACTTTCAGGTGACAGTAGGGAAAAGGATCAGTGAGGAAGTGTCGGTGTATGCTGGGGAAATGGTGGCGGTTTTATTGGCAGCTCAGTGGGTGGAAGAGACAAAACCATTACAAGAATTTGTTCAGATTCAAGTACATCACTAAACGGTCTGCAGTACAGTCAATCAAACAGCAGGCCAGACATTTTGATAGGGTTACAACAAACATTATACAGAATTCAGATGATGGGGATCACAGTGGTGTTTTTATGGGTACCGGCACACACTGGGATGAAAGGGAATGAGGCAGAAGATAAGGCAGTGAAGACACACACACTCACAGTCACACCTGGAGGAAATGTAGGGCCACTATTTAACATGTTTTTGGTCCGCAGGAGTAAACAAACGCACACAAAGGGAAGGCACAGAAACTCCACACAAAGGCGCAGCGGGTATTTGAACCCTGTCAAGTGAGGGTAATAATAACTTGACAATGGTGTAATTAACACATTTGAGTCCGTCAGTGTGCATTAGGCTTTATTATTACACATTTATTAGGTAACAACCAAATAAAAAGAGAACTAAAAGAAAGAAACTGCAATAACTGCTGGAAATACTTCAATGATACATGAATATGACTGCATTTTCTTGTCAATAAGTATTTTATATTATAGTTTTTGTGCATAAATAGTACTGTGATTGGCCTAGTCATCATATACATTTACATTATGTTATTGGCTTCATTGAATTTAAAATGATCTGGTTTATGGTTAATGGTTATTGGCCATGGTGGCATTATTGGTTGCTACACAAGTTCATACTAAGCCCGAGGAATGTGAAATGATGCTGTATCCGTCCGTCTACATGAGGGAGGACTTGGCTAATTTCGAAAAACTACAAAGTTCTTAAAGTTAAACTCACCATGATCTCTAATGGCATCAAAAAGCAGACTCATTTTCATCCATATTTTTATTTGGGGTTTTTTTCACTGATGCATATTTCAAACTGTGATTGTTTTAGGACAGTAAAGTACAGTTTAATATACCCATGTAAAAAAGAACAAGTGAAAACAGTCCGCTTGCACATGGGTTACTACCGATATGAGAGGTATAATCATGAAGTCCTACATTGCATTAATGCACGTTTGTCTTGTTTTCTTCAGACGTTTTGGGTAGCAGCTCATTTCTCCCCTGAAAATAAAATCACAAAAGTACAATATTTCAAGCTTCACAACATATCCGAGGCTTCAGTTTTGACATGTGGTTTTGAAAATGTACTCTCACAGGTGATGGGACCAATGGTGACAGGAATGAGCTGAGCTTTGCTGGAAACAGAGCGACGGGTCCTCCTCTGACAAGACTGAAGTGAGAGATGAACAGAATATTTAGAAACATCTTAATTATTTTACACGTGTCCATTTACTAATGAAAATTGCAGGTCAAATGTGTCATGTGGAATAGGTCTAATCATAAATATGCATCTCAAACAAAATGTTGCTTTAAGTGTCAATAATAGTGAATTGGACCTAAATGTGTCCAAAATAAGACCAATATGGCGTAGAATTTTGACCAGTGATATAATGCCTCTAAATAACCTCAAAATGTAAATGTTCAAGTGATCGTTGTTGTGGCACAGCGTTTACGTCATGAAAAAGTCAATATTTTCTCAAAACCAGACAACTACCACTGAAAATGGCTACAAGCTCAACATTTTAATGAAACCTTCTGCCGAAATGTTCTAAAAAAAAAAAAACTGAACCTATAGCTGTTGCATTACAGGTGTTTTCACACACTCACCATGACCAACGAGGTAGCTTTCATGGCAGCATCACCAATATCTCAGCTCAGGTCTCAGTGTTGGGTTGTATCTACTCCTCCTAAGAAACCTTTTTTTTTTTTAATCTATATTTTCTATCAAATTTGGCCGGATTAGAGCCTCTCTTCAGTGACACTTTATGGATGTATGGATTGATTTCCGCTCTATGCTGCAACCACAACCTCAAATGGATTAAGTTGGAAAGAAGCTTGATGGATGGATGGAGTCCTTCTCAAATAGTGGGGTTCGATGCCAGGGAGGTGTGCGTGACCCCGGGGAACATGTTTGATGCTGGACTAGAATAAAGTGTAATTGCACATCCACTACAGTAGGTGGTAATGGTGCTCTCATTGTCAGTTTATGCACAGGGAGTATTAGCACTATGGTTTAGGGTTGGCTTTTTTGTTTTTGCACCCCGCACAGAACCACAGCTGAAGAGCTATTCAAAATGCTGGACTACTTCCTGACTGAGAATGGGCTAAAGTGGTAGAACTGCATTGGTGTTTGCGGTGATGATGGACAGACCATGGCAGGGATGAGAAAAGGACCTGGGGCACTCATCAAGAAGGCCTCACCTAATGCTGAGTGGACACACTGTGTCATACACAGAGAAGCACTGGCATCAAGGCACCTTTCCTCTGAATTAGGTGAGGTTATATCTGACATTATAGGTGAAGCCAATTCAATAAAGACCCGGGGCCTCATTTATAGAGGTACAAATATACCAAACTGTATGAACACAGTAACAAAGTGAGTCTCTGGGAAAGACTCATGCAAAAAACAAACTGCAATTGAGATGATTTACCAATGGGTTACATGAAAAATAAAGAAATTATAGATTTTATATTGCTTATTCTATTATACATATGTGACACAGTTTAGTATATTTATGCATTATGGATGTAAATCCTGATCCTTCCCTCTCCGACACTCTGCCACATGCTGGCCGTCCTACCATGGGGGCTGTTTTGGGGTCCAGCGGTGTGCCCTGGTGCTGGACCCCCATGATGTCACTCTCCTCTGACCTCCACCTTCAGATCAGACTCTTCTCCTCCACCTCGCAGTCACTGATCTCTCTGTGACTCGCACTATTTCCAGTCGTGACGACAAGCTGTCGATCATTTTTTTTCCTTTTATTAGTGATTCGACTACTGGGACACCAAATAAGATCATTCTCCTGACCTTCACCTCCTCTGTGAATATTTCGCTCTCCGTAAAATTCCTTTTCTGTGCCTTTTCTGTCAGGATTTAGGATCAAATGCCGGCGATCAGCAGGCTAATTGGGATGTAAAAATATTGAGGAGGCACACCTTGTCACAGTTGATGATCAATCAGTTCTAGCCACTGCTCTGTATCATTTGAAGATGAAAATTTGGCATATAAAAGAGAAAATGCACAACACCAAAGGTGTTGCCTTCATAGACAAGGAGATTTTAAGATCTTGTTTACATGACAATGTTTCATGTGACGTTTACAACGCAAGGTTTTTGGAAACAATGTTCAGCCATGGCAACAGCACAAATGCTGGAAATTATATATGGCACTCTGAAGGAAAACATTGTTGTCATTGTCACGCATGTGCAGAATTTCATTCTACCATGGTTGAAGTGTACATACACAGCAGCAAAGTTTCTGCTGTTACACAGAGACGGAGCATTCTTCAATAGTTCCACCTTGGGAGCCGTTTTAAAAAGTGTGTTTTCAGTGTTTCGGAGCACCGTTGTTGCATACATGGACACGAAAAATGCAACAAAAGTTGAGCTTTTTCACTTGAATACCTTTGTCTTGTATATGGGGCTATAAGTGACATGCTGAGTGACTTACTGGAATGCAGATGTTGACACTGTTGTCACACAGCAGTACTCTGCAGTGCAGGAAGACGTATGGGTTACTGTCCAAGGTGGGAAAAGGCCGGGCCGAAAAATAAGCACGACCGCTCGAGCCGTTTGGCATCACCACCACACGCATGGGGTCCAGAGGACACCTGGGAACAGACCGCCAGGCAACATCACATCAGTCAAGTGTTTCTGGAAGCTGCCGCCATGTGTAAGAGAAGAAACACATACTTGTTACGAATTAGATAATAGTTCACCGGGCCATCCTGCCGCGGGGTGCGAGTTACGTAGCAGTCCTCCAAAACCACTACCAAGTTCGTTTCCATCTGACGCACTGACACGCCCACATATAAGGAAGAGCCCGGTGGTAACGTGACCATGCCAGAGCGGTAGGTCAGGTTGAAGTTGCTGTCACGGTAAAGAGTCATGTAGGCCGAGGGTTTGGGACCGAGAGCTGAAATACTATCCGGCCTGCAAATCCAAAATGTCAATTAGAAATATATCCTTTAAAATCTGACTGTCCAGTAGTGATGAATTGAAGAAAGACTCACAGTGTTTCTGGCATGGCGACAAGCATATCGGCAGTTGCTTCCAATGGATAGGCGCAGGAGAAGGGAATAACCTCAGGTTGAGATGAAGAGTTGGCATTTTCCGGGTAGAAATACAACGAGTTGAAGTAAATGGCATGAGTGCTGTTTGACTGGAAAACAGGATTCATTTGGAATGTTTAGTCGAGTTCCTCAGTAATCCATTCATCTTCTGTACCTGCTTCGTACAGACTCGGGCTGAAAAGCACAATCATCCTCCAAACACATCTACATGTCTGGCAAGGACCTCACCTTCACATGACTCCTTTTACAAATAATCACCAATAAACAAAACTAGGGATGCACCAATACCGATTCCAGTATAAGGTCAGGTAATACAAGCAGTACTCATTCTCATTATCGGTCTTGGATTCAACCTGGCAAGTATTATGTCCCATCACAAGCCAGCAACGTCGCCCACAGGTAATCAACAGAGCAGCAGTGATGTCTGCAGTTGGGAAATTCTTTAACATTAACGAGAATGACAACAGTAAGACATGATGATGGGATCTGTTAAAATATCAAGAGGAGGGAAAAGATAGTTCATACACCAGCAACTTAATCGCCTTAACGTGCTTCTCGATAAAGAGTTTTGGGGCTCAGATGCCAGCGATGGTACATGCTACACATTACTGAAGTGCGACATATATGGTACACGCATTAACAGCGAGCTCGGTTCCTCAGTCTACAGTCTCCAGCCCGCATAGCACAGAGCATACATAGACGCTATGCACTGTGCTATGTGGACTCTGGATGCAGCCGTATACTGGAGCCGACAAAGCTGTTGGAGGTGAATGTAATGTTGACACAGAGGCCATGTAGAGGTGGTTCATGGGAATGTCTAGCCTTCACATGTTGTTTGCGTATGGAGTATGAATTAGGCTTGAAAGCATTTAAGAAATACTTGTATCAGTTTTCACTATCAGCAAGTAGGAAAAGGGTAGCACACATACTTGCACTCTTGTACCTTTAAAAAAAGTGGTATGAGTGCATCCCTAGACCAAACACATAATCCTAACCCTAACTGGTAAAGAAAAACTTTGAAGTATCAATTTAAAGGTTACTATAGCAATATTTTACCAGTCTGGTCCACTCAAGATGTAACTGGACTGTATGTGGTCCCTGAAGTAAATTAAATCTTCTTGAATAATTATCCTGTATACATACTATATATATATATATACACATGTATTTATATTGTACACATCTTTGTATTGGTTCAGTTATTTGCTTTTAAATAAGCAGAACATATTTGGTGTTTGGTTCATTTAATATCAACTGGTCCTACAATTTGACCACATCCCCTGTCTTCAGGGGACACTTGCCCTTGGATTGTAGGGCATCCCTACATCAGAGATTTTACTGTAAATTGGTATGAGAGGCACTACCTTGTCCTGAATATTGACATAAGTTACAGTCACATACCTTTATTGCCAGGAAAATACAAATGATTGAATGAAAAAGAAAAACGTTTGTTTTCACCATCCAAATGTTTCCACAGCTGCCAGCCTGACGTGACACTCTGTACCACATGGTGTAATAAGACAAGCTGTAAGAACGACAGGACGGATCAGCCAGGTGTCCAGAGGAGGTATTCAACCCTGCTGACAACAGGCTGACCAATGGAACGCCCACTTGTAACGTATGTCTGCTACAAGATATACGAGTTGCCTGGAAGATGGATCGTTTATCTAAAGAGGTAGAGGGGGGGGGACAAAAACAATCCAAAGTATGAATAAAATTCACAATTCAAAACTGCATGAAAATAGAATGAGACCTTTACCTTCGCACACGACACCGGCGTCACCACAGTCGGAAGATCTATAGCGTTTACTATGTGGACATTTGGCGATGGAAGACTCGTTTCCTGAACACCGGACGTGGGACAGGACCTTCGGTCGTCTGCCCGGCCTGGACAGGTTGGACTTTAGTGCAAGCAGAGCACGGCCGCATCCTAGCTGTCGACACACCACCTGAACATCATTCATGTCCCAGGAGTCGTCACACACCGATCGCCAAAAGCCATCAAAGAAGACCTCCACCAGACCGGAGCAGTTGTTGCCAGAGTCCACTACCCTCACTGGTAGATCCATCGAACTGGTCGAACCAGATGCATCTCAATGAAAAAAAAAAAAAAAAGAAAGAAAACCACTGTTATTACAACAAATATTTGACACATTCAATTTGTTTTTTTCTTCATTTTTCAATGTATAGAACAGAACCATCAGTTAAATGCCAGTTTGATTACGTGGTGTGACTTTATCAGTAGCATATGGTTGTTTCATATATTCAATTTGATTCATGAAGACAATTCATTTTAGTAGTGAATAGTAAAACTCAGAAAGTATAACTACAATAAATACATTTTGCTATAAGGTTAAAAACAGTTGCTTCTAGAGCTCTTTTGGCAGGAGATTTGTCCTGTTGTAGGGTCACCCATGTCAGGAATGTCAAAAGATAAAGCTGTGACATGCTTGAATGTGTTGTTATTAGCGCTGTTGTGATTAAATAGTTTTAATGTAGATTAATCATGTTTCATTTTGCGCGAGCAAACAGACTGAAGAAAGAAAGGAATATATCTAACTGAATGTATTTATTAAACATTTAAGAGTTCATGTTAACGAAATCTTCTCTCTTGTCTAAAACAAACATGTATGCACTTTATTGTGGCCCTGTTGACATTGTCCGAAAGGAGAGCTCATCACTTCTTATTAACAACTTTGTTAGTGTTTCATGTTGGGGGTTTTTGTACTCAAATTTCTCATCAAGAGGACCAACATGCTTCTTTAGTATTTTGTCATTGCTGAGACAATTGCCCAATAGCACATGCATGGCACGATGCCCGATGGGAAGACGACTTTGGCAATGGTGTTCAGGCAATTTGTCCGAGATATTCAGGGGTTTTCTGCACTGCAGACGGGTTAATTACGGTCGCATTTTTAATCAGATGATGGATTGATCTGCTTTATACTTTATATTTTGACAGCTCTCGTTATGTGAAAGAGTCATTGGGAAAACAGTGAACTAATACTAAAGGGACATTAAGTGCTAATTAAAAAAAAAAAAAGAAGAAGCCTTCTACAGCTCATTATCAACAGTTAGTGTCGTTTGTGTCTTCTGTACCCGACTGCAACTTCATCTTTACCATCTCAGAAGTTGTGAAACTATCACCTGTGAGTGTGTTGACGCTTTGGACAGATACCTTCACAGACGACACTTGCATCCTCCCCATGATCACAGTTGTGGGATCCAACTCCTGAGTGGCTGCAAGCTGTTATTGACGACTCAGTTCCGTAACATTGGACATTGCCCAACCAGATTGGTCCACTGCCCTCACCGAACCTTGCACTGGGAGGTGCCGAGGTTGGATAACCGCAGCCAAGTTGCCGACAGACCACGCCAGCGTCGGAGGTATCCCAGCTATCATCGCACACCGTCCCCCACTGGCCGTGGAGAAAGATTTCCACTCTACCAGAGCATCTGCTGCCTGAGCCTACCAGCCTCACTGGAGAACGCGCTGTGGTGTTGTATCTCCCAGTATCTCCTAATGTCAAAGAAAAACTTCTGTCAACATGCAAATTGAGGATGCCCTGCCCCCGTGTGTCTCACCTCACATTTTCTATAAGCCAGTGATCTCCTCTCTGTGTGCTCCCACCGTTATGAGTTCCACCCGTGGCCACCCTTTCACTGTGTATTTAAACCCTGTCCCTTGTTGATTGTGTCGAGTCGTCACCCTTGTTGTCTTGTCACTCTCGTTTCCCTTGTGTTCCCTGGACTGTTTGGACAATAAACCTGATTTTATGGAACTCTGAGTCTGCGTTTGGGTCTATCTGCACTATCTTTATTCTCCATCTACTTGCGGATGTACAGAAGAACTATTCAGTATGGCCGTGGGGATGCGCAGTACCAGCATTTCCAAAACGTAGTAGAAATAAGTAAAAAACAGAAGTGAAAAATAGCTTAATTTTTAGCAACTCTTACAGTGCACAACCCCCCCATCAGTAAATAAAGAAACAGTGATTTTTATCCAGAAACAGTCCTGTTTTCTTTTGAATGTTTCCCACTTTGCATGATAATGGAAGAATTACAGCCTCTTGTGCATGGTTTAAATTTCAGTCCCAAACTGAATGAAGAAACATGAAAACACCAACAGTGTTATCTATTGAGGCAAATCATTATGTACAATATTCAGCATGCATCTGTAATGAAATAGTACCTTCACAAAAGACATTCGCATCCTTCGAGTGTTGACAGTCATGTAATCCAACTCCTGCATGTCGGCATTCTCCGATAGAAGATTCTTGCCCTAAACAATCGACTTCATCTAACCAAATCATCCCACTGCCAGGACCGAATGTCTCGTTGAACGGCGACGTGGTTGCGGAGCCACAACCAAGTTGTTGACAGACCACATTAGCATCGGTCATATCCCAGGAGTCGTTGCAAACTGTGCCCCACTCGCCGTTGACAAAGACCTCCACTCTCCCGGAGCATCTGCTGCCTGAGCCAACCAGCCTCACTGGGATGTTCAGTGTGACGTTTGGTCCAATTTCTCCCAATTCTCCTAATATCAAAGAAAAACATCCAAGTCAAATCAGCTTCAAATAATATCATTATCAATACACCTGTAGACTATTAAAAACAATTGATTTATTTATCATGGTGTTGTTTCTGGGGCCAAACACTGTCCAGCCCCATTTCATCTTTTTTCATCTTCATCTTGAGTGTGCTGGAACTTTAAAATAACAGCATATTAATTCATATAAATGCTTCCAACACCAAATGGGGTCTGCTTTGTTTTGGCGCAAAGAAGCATGAAGAAATTAGTTCGAAAAATATTAAATACTATTTGGAAATATTAACATTTTCAATGATTTCTGAGAACAAAAACTTAAATGTCCAAAAATCATCCAATATTTCCTCTTTCTTTAGTTGAAGTTAAGAATGATAGATTTGCTCTCAAAGTATGCTAATGCTAGCCTTTGCTGGGGAAGCAATGTAGATTTTGTTTACATGACATTTCATACATTTGCATATCAGGAAAGTATGACATTTACAGTGCAACATTCTAGAAATGATACCCGTTTACATGACAACAGCAGAAATTGGGAAAATTTTGTAATTTCTTATAAAGGGCCACGAGTGGTTGCTATTTATTTTTGATGAAACCACACACATGCGTGCAGAGAGCAATACGCTATAAACCCCAACAATGACATTCATGGGGCAGATGACAAAGTTGGATTATTATCACGGAAAAATATTGATTACAAGTGATGCCATTCTGGAGGCCACCATTGTTGTTATTGTCTAACCATCTTCAAAAAGTTGCACTTTAAGAAAACTCTGGCTCGGAGCATAATTGTTGCGTAAAGAGACACCCAATATGCAACGGAAGTTTTCCATTTAATTTGAAATGGGGCCTTTGTCTGCTCGTCCAAATGAAACAGTGCAACAGCCTGTGAATAAAACAAACATACTGTAGATGTGACTTTTATCTAAACTGACACTATTTTGATTGTATTTTTTACATTGTCCAGGTCATCACATATTCCTGAATAGGCCCTTTTGTTTCTCACTCCATGAGTTTGGTTGTATTTGCATGAGTGAAACCATCATGTACAATATTCAGTTTGCATCTGGAATAAAGCGGCACCTTCACAGATGACACTTGCATCCTCCCAATGCCCACAGTTGTGGTGTCCGACTCCTGCGTGCCTGCAGTCTGTAATTGACAACTCGTCTCCAGAACATTCAACTTCGTCAAACCAGATCTGTCCTCCGCCAGAACCGAATGATGCCTCGACTGGTGATGAAGTGGCATTGCCGCAACCAAGTTGCAGGCAGACGACATTGGCGTCGATGATATCCCAGGAGTCGTCGCACACCGTCCCCCACTCGCCATTGACAAAGACCTCCACTCTCCCAGAGCATCTGCTGCCTGAGCCAACCAGCCTCACTGGGATGTTCAGTGTGACGTTTGGTCCAATTTCTCCCAATTCTCCTAATATCAAAGAAAAACATCCAAGTCAAGTCAGCTTCAAATAATCTAATTATCAATACACCTGTAGACTATTAAAAACAATTTATTTATTTATCATGGTGTTGTTTCTGGGGCCAAACACTGTCCAGCCCCATTTCATCTTCTTTCATCTTCATCTTGAGTGTGCTGGAACTTTAAAAGAACAGCATATTAATTCATATAAATGCTTACAACACCAAATGGGGTCTGCTTTGTTTTGGCGCAAAGAAGTATGAAGAAATTAGTTCGAAAAATATTAAATACTATTTGGAAATCTTAACATTTTCAATGATGATTTCTGAGAACAAAAACTGAAATGTCCAAAACTCATCCAATATTTCCTCTTTGTTTAGTTGAAGTTAAGAATGATAGATTTGCTCTCAAAGTATGCTAATGCTAGCCTTTGCTGGGGAAGCAATGTAGATTTTGAGCCTGTTTACATGACATTTCATACATTTGTATATCGGAAAAGTATGACATTTACAGTGCAACATTCTAGAAATGATGCCCGTTTACATGACAACAGCAGAAATTGGGAACATTTTGTAATTTCTTATAAAGGGCCACGAGTGGTTGCTATTTATTTTTGGTGATGAAACCGCACACATGCGTGCAGAGAGCAATACGCTATAATCCCCAACAATGACATTCATAGGGCAGATGACAAAGTTGGATTATTATCACGGAAAAATATTGATTACAAGTGATGCCATTCTGGAGGCCACCATTGTTGTTATTGTCTAACCATTTTCAAAAAGTTGCACTTTAAGAAAACTCTGGCTCGGAGCATAATTGTTGCGTAAAGAGACACCCAATATGCAACGGAAGTTTTCCATTTAATTTGAAATGGGGCATTTGTCTGCTCGTCCAAATGAAACAGTGCAACAGCCTGTGAATAAAACAAACATACTGTAGATGTGACTTCTATCTAAGTTGATGCTATTTTGATTGTATTTTTTACATTGTCCAGGTCATCACATATTCCTGAATAGGCCCTTTTGTTTCTCACTCCATGAGTTTGGTTGTATTTGCATGAGTGAAACCATCATGTACAATATTCAGTTTGCATCTGGAATAAAGCGGCACCTTCACAGATGACACTTGCATCCTCCCAATGCCCACAGTTGTGGTGTCCGACTCCTGCGTGCCTGCAGTCTGTAATTGACAACTCGTCTCCAGAACATTCAACTTCGTCAAACCAGATCTGTCCTCCGCCAGAACCGAATGATGCCTCGACTGGTGATGAAGTGGCATTGCCGCAACCAAGTTGCAGGCAGACGACATTGGCGTCGATGATATCCCAGGAGTCGTCGCACACCGTCCCCCACTCGCCATTGACAAAGACCTCCACTCTCCCAGAGCATCTGCTGCCTGAGCCAACCAGCCTTACTTGAGGGATCGGTGTGGTGTTTGGTCCAATTTCTCCCAATTCTCCTAATATCAAAGAAAAATATTCAAGTCAAGTCAGCTTCAAACAATATCATCAGGGATCAGTCTGGTGTTGAGAAACTCTGTCAAATAACCTGATATGAAGTAAAATGTCAGTCGACATTCATGCCATATATGGACAAGGTGTCAATGTGCCCTTGATACAAAGCAGAAAGCTTCATGAAACTTCAAGCTAAAAGAAACATTTCCTCATTATTTCTTCATCTATATGTCATGCGTCTTTTCATCTGTCTAATATTGTTCATTGACTCAGTTTGTTGTGTCTTCAGCATATTAACTGATTAAAAATAAAAGCATTCATCCACCTTTTAATTTGTAAACAAAGACACAAACTATTATGACTTCTACTAGGTATTTAAATCTATATTACAAGAGTACCTTCACATGTGACGTTTAGAAAATGGGTACAGTTGTTGGATCCAAATCCTGAATGGGAACATTCTGCTATCGACGACTCATTTCCCAAACACTTGACATCGTACATTGAGACTGGTCCAGCGACTTGATTGATCAGGGAAAAATGTGCCACAGCCCTGCCACATCCAAGCTGTTGGCACACGACCTGAGTGCCATTCATGTCCCAGTGGTCACCACACACTGTGCTCCATACGCCCTGGTAGTTGACCTCCAGTCTACCTGAACATGTGATGCCCACCAGCCTCAGACTCACTGGTGAACTCAGTGAAGTTTGATGAGTTGGGTTGACAATATTACCTTCAAGTCAAATGAAAAATAGCAGTGAAATTGGATGCCAACATAAAGATCATTTCAATTATTATTTAATCTGATGTTTAATGTGCAAATGATTCAAACATTCTCAAACTAAATATGGAGCCACTTCAGGGATTTGGTTTCTGTTTCTAAAAAGTGGGACTATTATGTAAGACATTAAGCATGCATCCACAGTAAACCTAAGGCACGTACCTTCACAGGTGACACTTGCATCCTCTCCATGACCACAGCTGTGGGATACAACTCTTGAGTGTCTGCAGTGTGTTATCGACGACTCGTTTCCATAACACTCCACGGTGTCCAACCAGATTGGTCCGCTGCCCAGACCAAAGCTTGCACTATGTGGTGCTGAGATGGCAATGCCACAGCCGAGCTGCAGACAGACCACTGTTGCATCGTTCACATCCCAGGAGTGGTTACACACCGTCCCCCACTGGCCGTACAAGAAAACCTCCACCCTACCAGAGCAATTGCTGGGTGAGCCGGCCAGCCTCACTGGAGAACTTGACAAGTTATTGTCCATGGCTCCTTCATGTCAAAGAAAAAAAACCAAAAAATGTAAAAAGCCTTCCAACGCTTCTAAACAAACTCTTTTTACATCTTTAGCTTACAGTGCCTGTAGGTTTGAAATTGGCAGCATTTTGCGCTTTTCGTAGCCCAAATGACTCCTGGCTGAGTTACTGTGATGACCACACCCCCTAATTCACTGTGATGATCACGCCCCCTGATTCACTGTGATGACCACACCCCCTGAAGGCTGCTGCTCTGCCTTTGCAGCTCATGTCCAGTGAATGGAGGTGTTTGCACATGCGCCGTCAGTTTCCCCATATCAAACCATTTACACAAAAAGGCAGATCGCAACGCTGCCTATGGATGTAACTGTGATATGCTGAACAGGATACATACGTTCACAGTGCATTAGTGAATTAATACAGAGCTGCTACACTCTCGCGAGTTGGCGGGAAAACAGGCAAGATGACAGCGCTGGAGATGATAAAGAAGTTTTGTCAACTTTCTTTTGAAGGAAAATTCAGTAAAACTGATCAGAACATCCATATTCTATTTCATTTTAATCAGGTTGGCTTCTAAAGAAAATTCCTTAAAGTACAATTTCAATCAATGCTGGTGCAGCACAGTGTGGATTCACAAATTTCTACGTGTGCGTTCTAATTATTTGCGTTATCATGCAAACTGACATTGCATTATGACTGGTTGTTGAATGATTTTTGTCATCGTTCTTAAATTACTTCAAGGCCGCTAACATATTAGCCGCTGGATTGCTGATGCTGCTTATGATGTTCATTGCTATTCCGATGTTTCTGAAAGGACCACAGGAAGTAAATAAAAAAAAGATTGGCAAGGTGAGTGGCACTGATATTATTAACAGATACAATAAAAGGTTGCCGATATCGACCCCGATCCAATATGATTGGGAAATCCCTATTTTTGTTATTGAATTTTTCATTTGAAAAACAACAAATAATAACTGTACATGTCGCTCACACTTTTGTGTACGTGTCATCAGTCCTTTACACTTAGCCTGAATATGATAGTACTGAAAGGTGAAATATCTACATTAGATTCAATAAAGTACGAAACAAAAAGTAAAAAAAAGAGAAGCCAAAATTACACATCTTGTATAGAAATATCTGAATGTGCAATAACAATAAAAGCAATCTTAATGATTATAAATAAATACATAATAGAAATAAATATGAACATTAATGATTATAACAACAGGTTATTCAACTATTATATGCACGTCTCCCATAAATTAAATCCGCCTCTCCCATCTGTGACTGCATATTTATTCCCTGTGACAGCACCATAGAGTGCTAAATAAATAAAAAATGTAAAACAATTGTAACAGCTATGTGACACTGATAATAGTAAATGTCAAAGGCATAGCTTGCTGCATACATGCACAACATAGACTTGGAACAGTCCAAAAATTGAGAGGTCCATATTCAAAACACCAATTTGAAGCTTCCAGTCTTATTTCTCAGACAAATGAAATTGTGCAATACTGATTTTATATTCATAGTAATAAAAAAAACAAATACCTTCACAGGTGATGCTGGCATCTTCTCCGTGAGCACAGTCGTGCAATCCAATACCGGAGTGTCTACAGTTTGTTATCGACGACTCGTTGCCGTAACACTGGACATTGTCCAACCAGATCAGCCTTCTGCCCTCACCAAATGCAGCACTATGTGATGCAGAGATGGCATTGCCACAACCAAGTTGTTGACAGACCACATTTGCATCAGTCATGTCCCAGGAGTTGCTGCACACCGTTCCCCACTCCAAGTTGAAGAAGATTTCCACCCTACCAAAGCATCCACTCCCACCAGAGTTGGCCAGTCTTACAAGAGGACTCAGAGGTAAAGTTGGACGAGGTAAGGTGTTTTCAATATCACCTTGATATCAGAAAATAAATTTCATGAACCGTCATTACAATTGGAAAAAAATGTGTCAAGTACTTAATAATGGCTTTCAATGCAAGTTTCAGGTTTTATTTCTAAGATAAATTGTATATACTGATTTTGCCTGCATAGTTCATAAAAATTTTTTTAAAAAGACCTACCGTCACAGGTGACACTGGAATCCTCTGAATGAGCACAGTTGTGTAATCCAATTCCAGAGTGTCTGCAGTCTGTTATCGATGACTCGTTTCCAGAACACTGGACATTATCCAACCAGATTGGTCCGCTGCCCGGACCAAATGCTGCGTTATGCGGTGATGAGGTTGCATTACCGCAACCAAGTTGCTGACAGACAACCTGAGCATCACGAAGATCCCAGGAGTCATCGCAAACTGTGCCCCACTGGCCTTTGTGGAAAAACTCCACCCGGCCGGAGCACTGGCTGCTTGAGCCGGCCAGCCTCACTGGAAAACCTTGCAAGGAAGTAGCAAACGTGGTGCTGCCACTACCTCCTAGCCCAAGATAAAAGCTTTTGTTAACTTTGATGCAAGCAGACGGAAACCTTGTGTTGTTTCACCATTGCAAAAAAAGCTGTTGAATAGGCACAGTATAAATTGTATATACTGATTATACCTGCATTGTCCCCCCCCCCCAAAAAAAAGACCTACCGTCACAGGTGACACTGGCATCCTCTGGATGAGCACAGTTGTGTAATCCAATTCCAGAGTGTCTGCAGTCTGTTATCGATGACTCGTTTCCAAAACACTGGACATTATCCAACCAGATTGGTCCGCTGCCCGGACCAAATGCTGCATTTTGCGGTGATGAGGTTGCATTACCGCAACCAAGTTGCTGACAGACAACCTGAGCATCACGAAGATCCCAGGAGTCATCGCAAACTGTGCCCCACTGGCCTTTGTGGAAAAACTCCACCCGGCCGGAGCACTGGCTGCTTGAGCCGGCCAGCCTCACTGGAAAACCTTGCAAGGAAGTAGCAAACGTGGTGCTGCCACTACCTCCTAGCCCAAGATAAAAGCTTTTGTTAACTTTGATGCAAGCAGACAGAAACCTTGTGTTGTTTCACCATTGCAAAAAAAGCTGTTGAATAGGCACAGTATAAATTGTATATACTGATTATACCTGCATTGTCCCCCCCCCCCCCAAAAAAAAGACCTACCGTCACAGGTGACACTGGCATCCTCTGGATGAGCACAGTTGTGTAATCCAATTCCAGAGTGTCTGCAGTCTGTTATCGATGACTCGTTTCCAAAACACTGGACATTGTCCAACCAGATTGGTCCGCTGCCCGGACCAAATGCTGCATTTTGCGGTGATGAGGTTGCATTACCGCAACCAAGTTGCTGACAGACAACCTGAGCATCACGAAGATCCCAGGAGTCATCGCAAACTGTGCCCCACTGGCCTTCGTGGAAAAACTCCACCCGGCCGGAGCACTGGCTGCTTGAGCCGGCCAGCCTCACTGGAAAACCTTGCAAGGAAGTAGCAAACGTGGTGCTGCCACTATCTCCTAGCCCAAGATAAAAGCTTTTGTTAACTTTGATGCAAGCAGACGCAAACCTTGTGTTGTTTCACCATTGAAAAAAAGCTGTTGAACAGGTACCTTCACACCATGCACTTGCGACCTCGTCGTGAATGCAGTTGTGCACTCCGAAACCTCGATGACTACAATCTGTTATTGATAACTCATTTCCCGAACACTGGACATCATCCAGCCAGATTGGACCAAAGCTCCATCCGTGTTGTACACTGGTCCTTGCTGAAATAGCTCTGCCACAACCAAGCTGTCTGCAGACCACCTGAGCATCTTCCAGATCCCAGAAGTCATTACACACGGTCCCCCACATTAAATCGTTGAAGATCTCCACTCTGCCAGTGCATCTGTTGCTAGAGTGAGCCAGCCTCACTTCATACTGCGCTTGAGCAGATATTATTTGAAAAACTGCAAAAACAAGACAAATTGACACATGATCATTATTCAGTGAAGTAGTCGGTGACATAATGGCAACAAAGTTAGCTCTAATTATCATCTCAATATTCAAAGCCCATTCCTGATGAGACACTTAAACACAATTTCTACAAGCATATTGCCCACAATGGTGAACCCCACTTTCCTTTTCGACATTTAGAAAATTGTCTTTCTATCTGTCTCCTCCTCTGTGTCTAAACCAAATTCTTGAAAAATGGCATTCCACAGAGTGATTTCCTGGATCTTCTCTTCTTTGTGTTTCACAGCTTTTTTTCTTGGAGCTTGCATGTTGATGATGAACTCATTTAACACAGCTTAGCTAGCTGGTGTTGGGCCGAACATATACTGTTCACTCCCTCCTGACAAGGAGGGGGGGGAACCACATTTTCTCTGAGAACAAAGAAACATCTGGTGACCACATGGTAAGAATCACCATTGGTCAGGTGACCTCCACCAGGGGTCCAGTTGCAACCCCTCCCATAAGCTGCACCACTGCGCTCCAACGGCAGGGGGATCCACCGACTCCGTCCACCCGAAGGAGCGGAATGCCCCGGAAGACACTGGCCAAAGCAGCAGGACGCTGGAACACAACGTCCAGATATAAAAATCCAGACCCCAGAATCCCTACTATCTCCCAGATGAATCCGTGTCAATGAAGACATGCAATTCCGTAAGGACACACAAGGAGCCACGCGTTAACTCACAAGGACTGGGCCCGGAATTTTAACTTGCTGGTCAAGTGAAAAAGCCGTGGAAAGGTACTTCATTTTCATTGTTCCTTCCACGAGATCCACGGAGCAGTGCTGCAATCCAGCAGCTCCCTTGCATGCCAACCTGAACCTTGCTTCTTCACACCCTACAAGAAGTGCCTGATCCCTCACCGAATTATTTGCTCCCGATTAGCCACTCTGGGCCTGTCCTGGAGGCAAACATCTTTATTACTGTCCATTTACTCTAATACAGTATGTGCAGAATTATTGACAGAACTATTTCCTTTGGCCGCGGTATGTATGTGCAGTAGCAGCATTTAAGAAATGTTGCATTTTCCTGTTTCCACGAAGATGGAGCATTCTCAAAAAGCTTCATCTTAGAAGCCAGATTCAGAAATTTTCAGACGTTCTAAGCACCGTTGTGCACCCAAAATGCAATAACAGTTTTCCATTTTTACTTGAAAACGTCATGCAAACTGGGAAACACGTTTCAAATTTTGTCACTGCCATATTTGTTTCAGAAAAGTTATCAAATGCAGCTTAAAGCGGTAATCGCCGCTCGTCTCAAGGCACACCCCAATGCAGGAGCCAATCCCAGCTCGTCTCCATCTCAGCCAATCATGAACTCGGGTAGTCTGTCTCATCATCGTCTTCTCCATCCTCCACCCAACTGGTTTAGCAAAAAGCCGCCACCTCTGAGTCCGGTCCTACAACGGTTTCTTCCTGCTCCAGGGAATTTTTCCTTTTCACCGTCGCTCACGTGGATCTGTCGGGTTTCACACCGTTGAAAAGCACCAAGAAACAACCGTGTCGTTCCGGTGCTACATACTTAAAGTCAAATGGAATCCCCCCTCCTTGCCTCAGGCCTCACCCTCATCCTTGCCACCACCAGCGTCCAGACTCCAGGCGGGGAAGATTAATCCAAGACCAGCATGTTCATGCATTCATAACTTTGTTCGCAGTCTTCTGCCAGGTTCTGAGCACCAAACAACCTTCTCATCTCAATAAACCTCTCGTAACGCATACTGGTGTTTGAGTCTTTTCATGGTTGAACTACTTGCTGTTACTGCCAAACGTGGCGGCATTAGTCTCTTTATTTAAAACACGGAATTGACTTGTTTTAAAGTGATATTTAATCATTTGATTCTTTGTTTCTCGCGCAACAAAGTCGAGCCTCTGGGAAGTGCTTGTGTATTCATTCCTGCTCGTTCTTGACTGATATTTCATCTGCTGTCTGTGTCACTCTTGCCGTTTGCTTTCTGGAATATGGTTCTTCACGTTGCCCTGTTTGATTTCCCATTCAAAGCAGGTTTCTCACATCCTGACTGAAAACTACAGGTGCACCACAGCTTCTTGATCTCTTCCATAACACAGTTTTGGACTGATTTGTCTGAACTGGAAACAAATTAAAAACAATACAAAACATTTCAGCAAAAAAAACATACAGCAATCCAGCCATGACGGCTGAAACAAAACTTGAATTCGTTGCCACAAATGACTATTTTGTACTCACAGATGATTTATTTTTTCATAAAATACTAATTTAACACCATCAAATACTAGCCTGGGACTACAAAATAGTGGCAATAAAATAACAATTAGTAAGTAAGACCACATATAAATAATTATTTGCCACAAAATACTAATTTGAGACCACAAACTATTCATTTGTGGCTACAAAATACTATTTTGAGGCCATTAAATACCAATTCGACACCACAAAAGATTAACTTGTTACCAAGAAATACCAATTGGAGGCCATGAAATATTAACAAAATACTGTCTTGAGGCCTACAAGTATTAACTTGAGACTACAAAAACTAATTTGAGGAAATAGTATTCTGTGGCCACAATTTAAAGTATAATTCAGATGTCATGGCATGGGGCGCCAGAAAAGACACACGACTTTACCTGTGAAGACCTGCAAAACCAGAATTAGCAGAGTGCGTTGATGCATCCTGATTGTTCTGCCGAGGAAACAAGACAAATACGACTTGCTGGAAAGGACAAAAAATGATTATTCTCAATGTAGTTCAGTCATGTGATCTCATTCAGGTTCAGCTTTGCTTTGTATGACTGGCCACGCAGTTTCGAATGTCGAGCTGGATAAACTGGTCTGAAATGAAATCTTTAAACCTTTTATGCTTCATTTATATGAAAGGAAGTGGGAACACATTGAGTATTTATGCTGATAAAGAGCAGCACAAATGCTGACGCGTGCAGTTTATTTCTTATGTGACTCAGCATTTTGATAAACTGGATTATTCCTTATCACATCAGTAGAATATTAGTAAAAAGCCTCATAGAAAAACATATTGTTAACAATAATTTTTAAAGTTGTGGTTCAATCTGCATTTTCAAAATAGTCGGTTATTTTAAACGATATGTATTTAACTCCAATTAGGTTGTGATAGAAAGCTAAACATTTTCCATAATTGCATGGAAACAGTGACATTTCAATGCATTTTAGACTTAATGCACATTAAATTAAATATTGATTAAAAAAGTTATGTTATTGTTTATATTTTTAGATTCTAACTCGTGAAAAGAAATGTTTTCACGTTTTTCTTTCCAGCGCCCAATTAATTATTATTATTAATAATAATAATAATAATAATAATAATAATAATAATTCAAAGCATTTATAGAAACCATGATTCATTCACACCAGTCCCACCAATGCTGGTAAACTAGGCTGTAAATATTATCTTTAAACATTTATCAACATCACTTTCTGGTTTACAGTGTGACAAAACAATTGGCTTTTCTACAATATTCAGCTTTTCAGTGGTGTACTTGTGTTCTATTCACAATGCATGTTGTCTTAAAAAGATAAAAAAAAAAAAAAAAGAAAACATTTGGAATGAGCAGGTTTGGTTTGGTAATGGTATCAAATCTGCCAAATTCAATCATCAGACATGAGTTCCATTGTTTTTCCACTGGCTTTGGAACAGTTCAAGCTTTTTAGCCTCCAAATGGAAAAAAACCAAATACAGTTTGCAGCAAAATTTCATGCACACAAGTAAAATTGTGAGATATTGCCTCTCCTGTGATGAAACACTGGTAACTGCATGAAGTAATATGAGCTTATTGACAGAGAGCTGCATTTATCTGGAGCTGATAATGACCAACATATTATCAGCTCCGATGGGGAAGAAATGTTTTGTACTTGAGGTGGTACTTGAGGTGCAAAATTGAAATTCTGCTGAAATATTTGCATGTATTTGGCAAAAAAAGGTATCTTTTTCTTTCACTTTTTTCAAGGTATAACTCACATTTTGCAGGGACAGTTTCAAATTGTGTATTTTTCCTCTTCTGCCATTAAATGCAGCTCTTGCTGTTTCCATACAATTCATGAACTTTGCTGTTTCTTTTATCAACTTGGGTTTCTTACCTGCTGCAGTTGTGAGATGTCTTCAGAAAGGAACCCGCTCTTCTCTGGAAAGATCCAATAATGAACTCTCTGCAGATTCTGCCTCTGCACTGCCACGATTTTAAAGAAAAAATCAAAAGAACATTAATAATACCCGGATCGCAAGATCCAGGTTTTTGGATATTTAGGATAATCTGGTGCTCTGAAATGACCACCAGGGTCAGTCTTCAAAGGACGTTTGCTGCATCTACACTGAACCTGGGGAAGCTGGAGTGGAATTAATCCCACCTTCACTGTAAGCTATCCTGTTATGTATTGTTTGGGTGCATTGTTAATGAGAAGGATCAGTCCAGGGAGGAAATCAAGAGTACTTCACAGCTATTTGGTGGAATATCAACTTGTTGTTCATGGCAGTAACTTATTTTGTGTTGCATTTATTTGTATGGCACATTGATTGTGACCAAACCTCCAGTAGATTATACTTGGATGCATTTAACCATTTGTGTCAAGTAGCCTCCCCAGAAAAAACGTACGGACTAAAAACACACAGGTTAATTAATGCGTTACCGGCATCACTGCTGTTAAGTGTTGGAATTTTTGTGAAAGGGACACTTACTAATTTCCAGCTCCTGTCCCTATTTGGGCTTTTGGGGGTCAGCATATTATACTACGTGAGGATGCACAACAACAGAAACTCACACATTCATGTATTCTGCATCAGCAGGTTTCGGCTTGATCCATGCGACGTAAATATCGTCATCCAACCCTATGGCCAATTTTTGGTAACTGTGTTGAACGATTGCCCCGAGAGCCAAGAACAACAACAACAACAAAGGGTGCCTATGTTTGTTTGAGGACAATTGCCAGTATCCCGATCTGTACAATCACAATTTAAAAGAATATAACGAAAGAAGTGGAGAATGCCTGCCACCAGAAGTAGAATAATCTTCAGTATCTCTATGTTACATAATGGAACTGGTGCCAACGTGAACCCTGAAATGTATGAATGGGACCTTGTGGACGACCACGGCCGCATGCAAGTCCAAACCCTCTGCAGAAGCGCAATGAAGGAAGTATGGAAGAGTTTTGAGTGTACATACATACATACATACATATACACAGGCCAATCACACAAAGATAAGAATCAATCATGTACTGACTGGGTAGATTGACTTTTGTTCATTTTTATTTACTATGCTCAGCCCAAAACAAGCATGAGTGACCATCTTCCTCTGTGGGCAGTGACAGAACTCAGCTTCCTTCCAGGTGTTGTCCATCGCGTCCGTAGCAACGCCCACAGCAGCAAAAAGAAAATTGTAAGAATGTAACAGCTTTATTGATCGAGCTGGAAGAATGTACGTCGAAGCTAATAAACTAGGGATTGAATTCATAAAAGAAATGCATAAAATGAGAATAAAGTGTATATTTATGGCGAAAACAAAGTGCTCAAAACAACTCTAAAGCCACAAACTGTCTTAAAATCCAGCATTTTCCACCAAAACTAGATCGGAGATCCGCCATGTTTTTCTTTCCAGCCCGGAGGATATCGTCAGTCACGTGACCTGACGTTGTGCCCATAGAAAAGACTGGAGAAATGAAACATAACCGCCTCACTGCTTCAGAGGGCTTTTTGTGAAATGACGACGTACGTGTGCTGTGGACCAATGCAAGTATCACACAAATTGTGTGAAATGAGACTGGGTTGCATTTGAAACATCGAAGCCCGTAATACTTGATGTGAATGCAGGAGAAATATATAAAGAAATATTGCTTAAAATTTTAGGCTGTTGTGCATTTTCAAGTACCTTGTACCGTGAAAATGTTTGGAGAGGACGTCCGCGATGATGTTTGAATCTATTTTAGGGCATTAAGTGTGTGTGTTGTCTGCATCAGGTGCCAGTGATGAGGTCACAGCTGGACACTGGATGATCAGAATTGAAAGCCATGTCATCTGTGAAGACATCCAACCAAGCTTCATGGTGGGTTTGCAACTACCAAGAATAGGCTGCACGGACATTGGCGTTTGCTCAAAGGTAAAGGTATTTTGTTACTGCTGGCCCTGACTGAAACACCACCGCACGCTACTGGTTATGACTCATTCTGAAGGCAGGGTACATAAAGTGTGATGTGCAATTTTTTTTTACAGATTGTTGATAATGTCATTTTTTCCAATGGATTGTATTTGATAAGACTTGAATTATTAGAAATATGTCAAGGGCTGAATGTGTTCAATGCAGCAGTTGATCACTGTTATGAATTCAATGTTATATTGACATATTTTGTTCTGGTATTTGAACAATGTAAACCAGGTCATGCAAAGTGAGATCCTGTTTAGCATTAATAATGGTTTTGTATGATACAAAAACATCATGGTGTTTGATGCTGAATTTGATTTCACAAAAAGCTAATGTTGAAAAGTCATCTTTTTTTCAGTGTCATTTCTATGCTAATAATACAGTAAGTGTGGCATGTGGTTGTGAATGGTCATGCTAAGTTACTCCTGTGTAAGACTAATGGCCTGTCTTCGTTCTTTTGAGACATATGTTCATTGACGTCCATATGATGTCCAGACAAGACGTGAATACAACGTCCAAGAAAGACATATAAAAAAAAACGTTCATTCTTGCGCCTCTGAGGACGTCTTCTGGATGTATAGAGAGAATGTCTTTTAGACGTGTTCTGGACCACGTTTTGCTCAGTGGGTAGGAAAGCAGAAAGGAGGGACTATTCAGAAGCACCATATGACAACTACCACCATCAGCCATAGCGCCACCTGCTGGTAACAGGAAGTGAGGTGTACATGCACCAAACCTCACCATGCAACACATTCCAACGTGTGTGGGTGTGCGAGGACCTGGTCAACGCGGCTTGCATGTTTAATTTCATTTTCTAATTTGTCATTACGAATACACTCGTCAAACTCGATGTGAGACTTCTTTTGAGATTTTGCAAACTGGCAGAAATATTTTACTGTTAATATTTGGCAAAAGTCAGCATCTCCCCCTGCTGGCCGCACAGAGAAGCAATATATTAAACCTCAAAGAGCTGCACAGAAGGAGAAATATCGTTCACATATACTATGTTTTCACCCATTTATGATTTATAATTTGAACTGGTAGGACATTCAGTGGCCTCTGACGGATTTACACTTAATATTTATTGGCACTTTTTTTGACTGAAATATGGAATGTCATGGGCCCACTGAAAGTAACAAAATTAAAAGAATGCACAATAAAATAAAATGTGTTGACTGTATAATTGAGTGACTCACAAAATCTGCATATGTGCTGCAGATGCAGTCATGTACAGCACTGGAGCCTTCACATACTGTTAGTGTAAGAAATATGAATTAGGCTTTATGGCAAGTACTTTAATAGGAATACACACTCTTAATAATCCCAAGACATCTGTCCTCACGTTAGCTGGATGGATCTGCCCCAAATAAATGTGTAATTTGAACGGATTCGTTGACTTTAATGTGCATATAGCAGGTATTCTCATGCAATGGTAATTCATTTCATAATGCACCACAGTGATGGAAAAACATGTAACTTGAGTATGCGCCCTAATCACAGCGAAGGTGTTTTATAAGCCACTGTGATTCAGACGAGAATCAAAAGCGCAGATGATCCACCTTCCACCGCACCCTCCTTTCAATAATAGGGAGCGAGAAACACAACTCCAGTGTCACATTGATGAGAGCGGGAAGAGCGTGAATCCAGTAACACAACTGCTCCTTTTCACATTGTTAGAAACAACCGAGAAGATGGACAAGGATGGACGACACAATGAAGCATCAGCTTACAGAGTAGGAACTGAAGTCACACTCAGGGGGTTTACATAAGGGTTTCTCTCAAACTTGTCTAAACAGTAGATAAGTTACCTTCCCTGAGAAAATACTTTTTAAGGAAGGAGCTTCATCTGCATAGTTTGCTATCTATGCATCATTATTAATTGTCTTTTTATGTTTTGTTCCACATGTGAAATAATGTGCAAAAAAAACTATCATTTTCAATTCATCTATCTATCTATCTATCTATCTATCTATCTATCTATCTATCTATCTATCTATCTATCTATCCATCCAGCCATCTCTTTATGTACACACACACACACACACACACACACACACACACACACACACACACACACACACACACACACACACACACACACACACACACACACACACACACACACACACACACGGGAACCTTTCAAATTGACCTGAAGTTTTGAAACTATGGAGCTTTTCGAACATACCGAGACAAAAGTCAAAGTTTTACTATTTACTGTAAACAGAACACCGTGAGGTCAAAGGTCAGTGTTCATCCCATCAAATCAAACAGAAATTGACTCAGAAGTGAAATTCAACAACCACATTAGGAAAATAACAAAACCAGTTCACTGCCATCTGGAAAATATTTTCAAGAATTAAAAGCATTTCTGACGGAACAAGATTCCGAGAAGCTTCAGCAGGGTGGATTATTGTGACTGTGTGTTTACATGTCTTAGTAAAAAAAAAAGTGTGAGACGGCTGCAGCCCATCCAGAGTCGTCAGCAACACAAAGAGGGTGGAGCACATTTCACCTGAGCTTCAATCTCTTGACTGCCTGCCTGTGTGTCAAAGGATCCACTTCAAAGTCTGACTCCTGCTCTATAAAGCTTTGAAATGCCTTGGGCCTGAACACATCTCAGATTTACTAGTGTAATATGAAACCTACAGCAAGAGATATACTGAGTGTTCCCGGAGTCAGAAGAAACCAGGTGAAACAGCTTTTAGTTCCTACACTCCTCACCCATGGAACAAGCTTCCTGCTGACACACTCATTTCTTACCAAACACTGTTATCTGCCCAGGATTTCCGTTAAACAATAGCTTTTACTTATTTTATTAGATTTATACTACTACAGCTTTTGCTTTTTTTATTCCCCTTTTTATGTTTTTTCTTATCCCCCTACACATTCCGTTTATTTCTTTGTAAAGCCTTGTGAATGAATGTGCTAGAGCAACACATTTGCCTTGATTTCACATTATAGAATAGAATAGAATAGAATACAATACAATATGGAAAGATGATTGGAATTCTACCTCAAGCAATATTTATTTTAAATGGGTTTGATGTTGTGCTCGATATACGTATGTCTGTATGTCATTAAAATGGAACATTCACAACAGTTTGTTGTCATTGATCATACTCATTCTGTGGTTTTTAAAAGGGATGTATTAATCCCATCAGAAAATCATTTGACAGGGTTGCTCCATACATAACGGAACATTATAAATAGAATAGAAAGTTAGAAAAGAACTTTAAAAGTCATCTGGTGTAATATCAGAATCACATTATGTCTTAAAACGATCATCGATATGAGGAGTGAGGTGTTTTGATTTTATTTAAGAAGTATTCCGCACCACCATTTGAGTAGTTGGATGAGTATAATTGACTATAAAACAAAACTATTTCTTTTGAAATATTAATTGGGTCATTTGTTGCTTGGTTATCAATAATTAGGGTTTAATAGAATTTCGTTCTTGCCTTCTTTTCTCTAGTCAAGTATGAAGTACTTTTCTCCCCTTCTTCAATCCATTTAGCTCTAGATCAAGAACTAAGATATATTTCATCAAGCTTGTTTTGCAAAATGTATGTTTTGTTCGTCTGTTTCTGAAGGTACCGCTTAATTACATGTATTATATATTTCTTTGGTTAAGTTGACTTCAATTATTTAATTTTGAAGGTTTGCAATCTTCCCATAATTAATAGAAAAGTCCCTAATTTTGAACTTCAACAAATCCCAACGAGAAATGTAAGATTCAATGGAATCATCTTTCATAATTTCAGATATTAAAGATCTAATCCTGTCACGAAAAGTTTCATAATTAAATACATTTGCATTTAATTTCCAATAGCTCCTGTTTCTGGGATTAAAGTTTGGAGGTTTGAGTGTGAGTTTAATTTCACAATGGTAGAGTGAGATTAGCTACTGAGATGCTGCACTTGGACACACAAGATAACAAAGAGCAAGAAATTAACCAGAAATCTATTCTTGACCGAATAGAACTGTTGGGTTTATGCCAAGTAAACTGTTTGGTTTCTGGAAAGTTGAAGTGCTAGGGATCGATTTAGTTGAAATGGCTACAGAAGTGAGCAATAACAGGATTAGAAGTTTTTTTTTTTTTTTATGGCCTTTTGAGGAAACTCTATCGAGGCATTCATTATCAACCATATTATAATCTCCACCAATAATTATATTTGCTGATGGAAATGTAATTTTGAGGTCCTCAATAGCTCGGCAGATATCATCAATTAATTGCTTATTTTGGAGCAAGTTATTAAAGCCATAGACATTAACCTCGAAGTAATGGAGATCATCAATCTTAACCACAGTAATAAGCCAATGTCTGGTGTTACTAAAGTTTGAGGTTATTAGTTTTCCAGAATTACAAAACAGTTGCTAAGCCAGCAGATTTCTTAGAGCCATGGTCGAATATTATTTTATCAGCCCCATTGGTTTTTCGAAAATTTCTCATCTGTTGATATTAAGAGAGTTTCTTGTAAAAAAAAAAAAATTAAATCAGCTTGTGTTGGTGGTGGTTACAGTTTTTCTCCATTGGTTTGGCTCATTTCTTGAAACAGAAATTACATTCTCAAAACTGTAAGATCATTTGGCAAAACAGGCTTACAGTTCAGCACAACACCATAGTTCACTTGCAAAAGGTCATATCTCTCCCAAAACAGTTAACTCATGCTTCAAACTAAGTCCCTTTCTCATATAAATAGTCAAGGCCCCCAAACACAAGTTTCCTTCTCAATTGCTTTAGCTCATTTCTTGAAACAGAAATGACATTCTCCAAGCTCTACATGCATTTGCCAAAATAGCCTGGATGGTTCAGCACAACACCATGGCTCACCTGCAAAAGGTCATATCTCTCCAAAAACAGTTAACTCATGTGTCAAAACTAAGCCATTTTCTCATATAAATAGTCAATGGCCCCAAAATGCAAAGTCTCTTTGGCATTGTGTAAGCACTGTTGGTCAAAATGTTTAGATGTTTTGTCACTATGGCAGTGGACCATGGAAATATCACTTATGTCACATTTCAATCTTGGTCCAGACCATTCACTGACAATTAATGGTTACTGTAATTGATGCCTTGTGTCTAGCTACCAGAAATCAAACTGTATCAAACTGAAAAAAATGATGGACCTACACTGTCATGGAAATTGTTACTGTATTTGTATTCACAAACATAAAGTAACTGCCAAACATCACAGTAAAAAGAAAATGTATACAGCAAAATATACTGTACTGTAAACACATCAACACAAAAAAAGGAAAATTATATGCAATATCGTTCACACCAGTAACTCCACCTCAATGGTCGTCCTCCTCATCCTCAATCTCATGGTCGTCCTCTCTCTGCTGTCTGTCTGGCCACAGATTTTCATCCACATCACACCTAATATTCTCCCTTGCGATGCATCGGGGGAAGAATCTACGTGCATGCCGCAACCATCCCCTGCATTGATCTGCTGTGACATTGTCACAGCAAGCATCCATTGCTTCAAGCAGGGACCTCTGGTTCTGAGCCCGATGCTCATACACCCCCCACCTCCAAGCAGAGAAAAATTCCTCAATTGGATTGAGAAATGGGGAGTAAGGTGGTAGGAGCACCATTAGCAGTCTTGGGTGGGCAGTGAACCAGGCCCTGATGAGCGGGCCGCGGTGGAAGCTGACATTGTCCCACACAACTACAAACTTTGACAAGTGAGGCCCTACCAAACCTCTCTCATTTTCTGGGATGAGATCTGAATAAAGGTGATCCAAAAAGAACAGGAGCTTTTGAGTATTGTATGGGCCAAGTGTGGGAATGTGGGTGGTCACACATTGTTATATTGCCCCCACGCTGGCCTGGGACATCCACCGTGGCCCGGTGGCCAATAATATTCCGGCCACGTCTTCTTCCTTTTGCCAGGTTGAAGCCGGCTTCATCCACGAAAACAAGGGTGTGAGGAGTCTCATTCCCCTCCAATGCCATTATTCTCTACAATACAGTACAACAAAATTCACCTGAGTCAATTTATCAATCAGCAAAAGATATTCATATCATGTAAGGTGATGTTATACATGGTATTATGCTCCTGACTAATTTTGACAATTGAATGAACTCTTGTGCATATGATGGCTGACACAATGAAATAATGCTGACATGTTTTGGAGAGTAAAACCATTTGACTGACAATCAACAATTAGTTTAGATCAGCAAGATATATACAATTGGTAATTGTGCTAACTGTAGGCAACTGTAATCAATCATTTGCAAAGTGTGCTAAGACATTTGCAATTTGTTGAAAGGAATGAGAATTTGAAATCTGTTGTGAAGAAGTGCCCAGTGGTTTGGAGGGTTGTCCATGTTGTTTTGAGAATGTAATTTCTGTTTCAAGAAATGAGCTAAACCAATGGAGAAAAACTGTAATGCACCTTAACGTTGAGTGCCGTCCGCCATGAAGCAACAAAAAGAAGCAGTGGCTGCAGTGACGGCCTCCTGCCTGCAGGGTGCACTGTGAAGAACCACCGGACAACACGTGACACACATAGGAAGTGAGCCCGCCATTGACGAGCGCGTTCAACGTGATCCATTCGTGTTCTCCTTCTGAGAAAACTGACCAATTCTTCTCTAAATCCGTCTGACTAGTGGAATACTGCAGCGATGGCGTATCGAGGACAGGGGCAGAAGGTCCAGAAGGTTATGGTGCAGCCCATTGTATCCTTTCTTTGTAATCGCATCTTCACACACGCGTTTGAATAATCGGCTAGGCTAAATTAGCAGCTTGGCTAAGCATAGGTTTAACTCATCTGAACTCATGTATTTACAGTTTTGTTTGCAGGGGTAACGAGATCTATGATAACCTCATTTCAAGATATATGAACAAATAATGGATGTTTTTATTGTACTTTCGGGAGATACGGTTGACATAGCCGCGGCTAGCCGGTGTTCCGGGTTGAGCGGTTTCCCTGTCAACTGGTGACCGACATCCTTTAGTTTTTCTTGTTGCTGCGAGGAGCAGCACAAAAGGTACGACATTTTGGACTTCATAGTAAATACAGTAAAACGGCGGTCCAGAATTCTGTCGAGTTTATTAACATCTGCTTCTACCAGCGGCAAGGGACGCGAAGGCATGTCGGTCACCAGTTAGCAGGGACGCCAGTTAATCCGAAACACCGGATCCGCGATGGCGATTGTAGGACAACTCGTCCACAAAACTGCAACCCCGGAGAACTCGTTCCACAGACGACACCCTCAGAGAACAACTCGTCCACGGATGAGATGCACGTTAGATTTACTAGTAGACTATGAAACCTCCACACTGCTGAGGTCCACAGGAAATGCTTTACGAAATGTTCCCAGAGTCAAGAAACAAGGTGAAGCAGCTTTTAGTTCCTACGCACCGGTGGAACCATCTTCTGCTGACACACTCACTAATTGTGTTACCGTTATCTTTATAAATACAATTTTTATACCTGTATTAATCACTTTGTTTGCATGTAATTCCTTGTGAAGTACAGTAAATTGTCTTATTTCTTAATGGTTTGGTAGAAATACGTTTGCCAAGCGTCCAAATCTAGAAATTACAGTGTCGTCCCAAACATCTTTCATTGTTTTACTCTCCACATGTTTAACTTGTCTGTTGGATTTCCTTCACTCTGCCTGCCAGAACCTAATTTTTCGTTATCTTCAAAACGTGAGTATCTCACACTTCACATGCATACTTTTTAAGATTTGTTCCAGACTCATCACAGCGTACAAAAATACAAAATCATACAGATGAGAAGATAAAATGTATTTATACGAATAGAAGTCCTTTGTCACTTTCTTGCTATATTAAAATAGTGTTGGCAACAGTGAAATGTTGCATCAATACTGACAGTACTAAACTGTTTGCACCTTGCTATCTGATAAGTTTTCATTTATTTGTTAATATAGTATATTTACATAAACATTCATTTCTATAGCATTAAAATGCTGACATGTGAACAAGGTTTTTTGTCGTTTCCCAGCGCTCGCGGATCCAGGTGTGGCTGTACGAGCAGGTGAACATGCGGATAGAGGGCTGCATCATCGTGAGTGTCCTTTGTTTATTATGGTCTGTAGCGTGAAGTCCTAGGGCTGGGCCATATGGCCTCAAATCAATATCTCAATATATTGAGCAGTTCACCTCGATAACGATAAATAGACGATAACTCCTCCACTGCACAAAAAATTGTCCACTCGATGCAGCAGTTATGTTGATAGGACCTGGACCTATTTATTGCCACTTTAAAGGACTGTAAAACTACACTGTCTGAAAATAAATGAAGAAAATACAAATTAAGTACTTTTAGTTGTTAGGATTTTATTGATGTGCTGATAAGCACAGATTACTAGAAAAGGGAAGGACTGAGATTGAATTATACCGTGACTTTGTCTGTATTGCACCAGAAAACACTGGATTTCTCCACAGCGATCTGAAAAAAGACCAATCTAACCTAATTCTCCTGAAAGAACTTACATAGTTTGTGTGTAAAAAGACTTTTCGCGTCCAGCATGACGAACGGTGCGTTGCTCCATGGCATTCTGTCTGCCATGGAGGCGTGGATTCTGGCAGCTCGCGTCACTCTGTCCACTGATTCTCAATACGGACGATTTGCTTCGCTGGCTTCTAAAGCCGTTCACTTCAGCCACCATAGCAGCTGCTACAACTTCTGAACCTCCTCCATCACCTCCTCTCTCCATTTTTGTTACAGACTGGATGAGTGGAGTCACGTCTCTCACGCAGTACAGCGTCTTAAAGGGACATGCTGCCTAAACACGATCAAAACTAACATTTCGTTTCTTTTTTTAAACACTGAATATACCGCCATGGGCAAAATGATGTCTGTAAATTTCGGTAATCGGTAAATTTTCGGTTCATCGCCCAGGCCTATGATGTCCCTTTTATAATGCTGGGTGATGATTTCATATTCACATCAAGCAGCTGGATATTATGCTGATGGAGCTTTGCTGTCGAAATAACTGAATTGGTTCTATTTAACTTAACGTCGATAAATTGTTCCAAAATAAAATAGTGGAGGTGTAGAGCCGATGAACGGGAGTCGGAGGCGGCGTGTTCAGCAAGGAACTCTAAACTTAGTTCTCTGTTCAAACACACTTCTCAGAAACGCTTTTCTTTTCTCTTTTTTCTCTCCACACGGTGTAACAACAAAACTACTGCTGCTCGGAAACCCTGCCTCTACAAAATAAAGAAGAGTTGCTGAGAAGTGTGGATTAAAATTTAAAATATCATTCATTACAAGGATTAATTGCAGAGTCGTTCATGATAGGAACTGGATGTACGTCTTGATTTTAACCGTGCAAACTTTCTATTCATAAAGTCACTGGAGTAACACAGGAATTCTGAGTTAATTAATGGATCTCAGGTCAAATAGTGTGACCATCACTTGACTCGCTGTAAATCTATGGAATGTAACTTCTGTGCATCAGGTGGGAGCAGTTTGTCCTTTTTCACTGAGGCCAAAATCCTTCATTTGTCTTTTGTGGCTTTCGAAGAAGTCTAATTATTTCCTCATAGTTTTTCTAATAGACACTAAAGTGTTGAGGTAAATTGACCAGCATCTTCAATTTGTTTGTGTGGTTGACTCCACTCCGAGGGACAACAATCCGCTTCTTCAGGATGAGTTTTTTTGTTTTTTTTGTTTTGTATCCCAAAGTTAACACGTCATTGTGTTCCAGGGCTTCGATGAATACATGAATCTGGTTCTCGATGATGCAGAGGAAGTCCACATGAAAACGAAGAACAGAAAGCCCCTGGGTAAGATCACTCCGTCAATTCACTCCATTCAGTGAAAGTAAAGCCCCTCGGGGCGGTTCAGACCAGATCAGGGCTTTCAGGCTGCATGAGTGGCGCCCTGATGCAAACTGTTTACACTTGTCCTTTGTTTCAGGCTTACCGCTGGAGATCAGCTTGCTTTATTACCTCAAATGTCATTTTGTAGATATTGTATACGAAAAATAAGTCTTCCCAGTGGGATTCAAAGTTTTATAAAATTGAGGGGAAAAGATTATAATTTAAGGCGATTGGGTGTGTGGGGGCATTATTGTAGCCAAATTATGTCTAAGCATATATAAAAAATAAATAAAATGAAGTTGTTTCTATACACCTGGAATCTGATGATAGAAGGCTCAGCAATGCATCGACTTTTTTTTTCTTTTTTTTTTTACACATTTGAAAACTATTTACAGACAACTTTTGCAGATTCGGGTTCACATTGACATTCGTTTACACATCAACAACTGTAACTCCAGACAGATTGAGGTACAGACAGACAACTGCTTATGCATAGACAAATAGTTTTGCAACAATAATACCCTGTGTCTTTGAAAGGACCAATGTAATGTTCAGATGTCTGAGTTTTGGAATGGACTTGGTGATTCTTAAAATGATGTAAATCTCTGATTACTTGGAGTAAGTTTTTATGTTCTTGTTTGTATTACTGCTGTTCAGGGTTACTTTCTCTCTCTTTCTCTCTCCCCAAACCAAGGTTTGTATCTCCCTCCAGTCTCTCTGTCTATCCTGTCCCCTCCCTCCAACCCACATGCAGAAAAGCCGCCACCTGAGTCTGTGCTGATGTTTTGTCTTGTTCTCATGTCTCTTCCAGGGAGGATCATGTTGAAAGGAGACAACATCACTTTGCTGCAGAGCGTCTCCACCTGACTTCACACACACTCTTCAACAAGTTCCTCATTCTGGATTAGACTTTGTATTCGTATGACATGGATAATGAGTGTTTCTTTTCACCATGTGCTTGTATTTTGAGAATAAACCTTGTTTTTTTTCTTAAACGTGCCTATTTTGACTTCTTCCAGAAGGTTTCCTCTCAGAACTGTGATGTCATGTTTTACAATCGTATTCATTTTCAGCAGCTTTGGTTTGTCAGATATGTATCAAAATAGGAGTTTTGTTGAAGAACGGTTGTCAGAAATTTGAAGGAAGAAAATAACAAAGGAGCAGATGAGCTTAATCTACTTTTTAAAAGGTTTTTGTTTTGACTTAAATCTTCCCGGTTTCCCAAAGACAAAGATCGGGGCAAGATGGCGGCGCCACCACGTGTCAGCGCCAATGAGGAGTATCGGTCAATGCAGCGTCTACTCTTTATTATGGCTGTGGTTCTATGTACTGTATCTGAGTTCTATAGGTCTATGGCCCTGGTCCTCCAGCTAGTGTCAGTAGGTACTGGAGCTTGTAGTCCGTCATTGTTGTGGTTATTAGACTACATCGTTTTTCCTCAGATGATCATCTTTGCAGTCCACACCTCACCGCCGAGCCATCCTGTTAGGATTTCTCTAATCTGGGACCAGTTTTTTAAAAAAAATTAATCATGTTTTCAAGCAGATGATCGGCCAAAAACAGTTCGTTTATGTGAGCCGGTGTTCTTGTGGGGAACGGCCCCATAGGCCCCTTTTATACGACAGGAATTTCAAGTTTCAGAAAAATTGTATTCCCCATGTTTTTACGGTGTTGGAGTGTTTTCAAAAAGTTCCACTTTGGGAGTCGTTTTCAAAAAGTAATTTTTAATGGCTGGTAGCACTGTTGTGTAAACAAGTTTTTTTTACAGAGTTGTGATGAGTGCTGAAAGACGGCAAATGTATATATATATATACACACACACATAGATATAGATAGATACATGGCCAACATTGTGTTCCAAATTCTGCTGTATGTGGTCTTTGACTTGTATTTTTCAATATTAAACTCAATCTCTAAACGGAAACATACATTTTGAATTCTGTTGACATTTTCTAAATGTATTCCAATTTTTATTTGCAATTTCAATAATACAGTTAAAATGGCATTAAAAAAAGAGGGTCCCCTATACTGCAGTAAGTGGTACAAAAATAGTTTCCAACAATACACTTTCCCATTTCCATTCAAACATACACTTTTTTTTAATTCTATAAAGAATATAAAGACAAGACAAAGGACGATATAAACAAGACAATCTAGACACGTCAGGAAGAAATCTATATGTATATAATTTTTTTCTGTCATTTATGTTTGCTTTTTTTTAATTGTTTCTTTTGAGAAACGAACTGTTGTCGGTGTTTTGGTTGACTGAACGAGCTGCGAGCGCTTGTTGGAGCGACGATGCTTCTATGTATTACAGATCATGATCACAGCTTGCTCGTTTTTCTTCCTCTTCACCTCAAAGCATCGTGGAAACTTATGAAACTGTCTGTGTATTATACTATACACAGATGAGCTGGCACTTTTTGTCTCACGTGTCCTGGACGTCTCCTTGTTTGAGGATCACCCTGAAACAAGAACCTACAAAGTTCGGAATAAAGACCTCATATATAAAAAAATATAAATATGACTAAATTTTTTTCTCCAGCTTCTGACTTTTTTTCTTTGATAACTTGGTTTCACCCTCCAAGAATGCCTCCTTCAGCACGTTTCCCTCTCTGCAACGGGGTCATTGGACTGTACTGACATCTAGAGGCAGACAGAGGTAAGGCACCATACCTATGTAGGTCAAACCTTTCCCTCTTGTCCTGTAGGATGAAAAAAGAAATCCTCCTGTATAACAGACTAATCCTCTTGCTGTTTTCTTGTGGGACCAATTCCAGTGGTAAATTACGGTGGCTGAGAGGAACAAAACAAAATTACAAGTGAGACACTCTTACATTACCAGAACACACAAGTCTCGAATTCCCACCGAGTTAGAAAGTCCTGTTTTGCCTGTTTTGGGGACAAAATATGGAGAGATGAACGTGGTTTAGTTGTTCATGTGGTCGGTCTCTGCAGTGTTCGCGGGGCACGGTGGCACCGTCATCTTGGTCCGGTGGCCCGCTCTGCTCAGTCTAATAATTCCATCTGTTCGGCGCGTCATCACTTTTAATCAATCATAAATCCCTGATTGTTAAACTGATCTTCACCTGGTTTTCTTTCCAGCAGACGTCATACATGTAGGTTTGATTCTGGACACATGGTTTGGAGTATTTTAATGTTCATAGTGGGCTAAACAATTATAGAATGTTGTTCTGATTTGTGATCTATGATAGGTAAAACAATACACACAGATTATTTTTAATTAGTTGAAAAATAATAATATGAACACATTATAAACCCATATGTAAAATACAAAAACCATAGGCATGTTATCAATCAGAAAAAAATCTAGATTTGTATTTTTTATTCATTCATTTCATGCATGTTGCACAGAAGGAGCTGCTCAGAGCTCCCACAGTCTCCTGAAGGGGGCGAGAGGGGTTGTCCACGATGGCTGTCGGCTTGGCCAACATCCTCCGCTCACCCACCTCCTCAATGGCGTCCAGGGGACAGTCCAAGACTGAGACGGCCCTTCTGACCAGCTTGTTCAGTCCCTTTCTGTCCCGCATCCACTGGCCCAGCAGACCCCAACATAAAGGATGGCAGATGCCACCACAGAGTCATAGAAAGTCCTCAGCAGAGTCCTGCTGTCTTCTCAAAGTCTTGTCAGTGGGTGGGTACGACTTTGGCCCTTCTTGTACAGTACGTCCGTGTTGTGTGACCAGTCCAGTTTGTTGTTGAGGTGAACAGCCAAGGTACCTGTACTCCTCCCAGATCTGGATGTCCAGGCCCTGGAGGCTCGCCGGTGCAGGTTGTGGAGGTTTCCTTCTGAAGTCAGTCACCACCTCCCTCGTCTTACCAGCACTGATGTGCAGGTGGTTTTGTTCACACCAGCAGACAAAAGAGGTGATGACCTCCCTGTGCTCCTGGTCGTCCCCCTCTGACACATGTCCGATGATGGCCGAGTCATCGGAGAACTTCTGGAGGTGGCAGTTGTCAGTATTGTGAGGGAACTCTGATGTGTATAGTGTGAACAGGAACGGGGAGAGCACTGTACCCTGAGGAGCCACCGTGCTGCAGATAACCACATCAGACACATAGTCCCAGAGCCTCATGTCCTGCGGCCTGAGTAGTGAGGTAGCCGAAGGTCCATTGCAGCCAGGTGATGGTCGACTCCAGCTCTCACCAGCTTCCCCCTGGGCAGTTTTGGCTGGATGGTGTTGGGCGCACTGGAGAAGTCAAAGAACATCACTCTCACAGTGCTCCTGGTGTCCTCCAGGTGCAGCAGGGAGATGACATCATCCACAACGACGCCTGCTCTGTACGCAAACTGCAGGGGGTTCATAGGAAGAAGTAAAACTTATCAAATTCTACCCCTTATCTAATATTATATTGGACAGTTCTACCAATTAATATCTTTCTATATTAAAACTTGTATTATATATGCAGTAAGATTGCCATGTAATATGCCACACACACACACACACACACACACACACACACACACACACACACACACACACACACACACACACACACACACACACACACACACACACACAAATAAAATACTTGCAGCAATATTCCATAAAAAGTAGGTAAATGAGTAAGTGGGGCCGAAGAGTCCTAAAGAACAGCTGTGTGCCCACATTTAACACATTTAACAAACATTGTTATGTATTAATTCAAACATGGTGACTAAAGTGGTAAGTGGGTAATGTGATATATTGGTACAGCTGCAGTTAGAGCTGTAGCAGCACAGTAACATTTCTGTTTTCCTCTGTAGCAAGAATGACTCAGTGAACGAATTAATGAACGTGATGATTCGTGAATCACCGTTCAGTAAAGTGACTCGCGGGTTTTGAACGATTCGTTCAAACTCGCAAGTCAAGAGTCCCTGTTCCGTTGACTGGGAAGCCCCTTAGCTCGGAGCTGCCAACGCCCGGCGTAAAGACACAAACAGAGAAAACGGTACGAAAAAACACAATATTTACGTCGTTGTTGTGATATGACCCGATGTTTAGTTTAAATGCAGGCAATACTGCCCGGGAGTGTACATGTGTGCTTAACTGGAGGGCGTTATACGGCGTAGATGTGCCATTCGGAAGCAGCATCCGCGGTGACTAGCTCTCTACGTTTGCTCAGGCTAATGAGGCAGGACTGTGTTTGACACTCAACCTTCGAGGAAGGAAATCCGTCTACTATACCTCATACAAACAGTTAAAAAAAAAAAAACATCCACTGTACATTTGGTGAAAGCTGCCAAAGCCGCCGGAGATTTAACTCTTTACGTGTTAGCGGTTCGCGTAGAGGAGCTAGATGAAGAGGCGTAACAAGCCATCCGGTCATTATTCTTCCGACTTACAGTGTTCTCCCTTTATGCTATTTTAACTGTAAAGTATGGATTCAGTTTAAAACACAGGGGGGTGTGTGTCTCTTGAAAGTTCATCGTTGGAGCAACCAAGAGGAAATTTGGCCCGATTGAGGCCGAAGATGCGGCCGGTGTTTCGGATTAACTGGATTCCCTGTTAACTGGTGACCAACTTCCTTTAGCGTCCCTTGTTGCTGCTGGTAACCACCCATCCATCTTCTATTCCGGAAGTCGGGCTTACGTCACACATGACGTTTCGGCACGGCGCCATATTTGTTTGGGGGAAAACAAACCAGCCGGTGCAATTGTACAGTGTGCGTTTACTTAATTATTTTTTCATTACATGGAGAAAATTGCATACATTGCCAAAGAAGAATCACCGGAGGAGGCCTGGGCCCAATACAATGTCAAATTAAACATGGTAGGGTTGTCTGAATACCTGTACAAGCTCCCTGCAGACACCTGGATCAACAATCCTAAACAGTGGCCCAACTTTATCTTCCCGTATCTGTACAATTATGTGATAAATGAACCACATGAGTGTTTGCATCCTCTGTTAAGCCTTCCACACACTGCAATTGTCACAACTTTGGTCATGGTTTGCTAAAATGTACTTATTCCCAGCTCCCCTTAAAAAATTAACCGAACAGTTTTATTTAAAAAAAAAAGTTTTCAATTATTCCGCACTCTGTCCGAGTAGCAACCACTTCCATGTTGTCTTCCTCCTTATCTTTATGTGTTTGGCTTTCCAAACACATAAATCTCACAACGCCGGGTCTCCATTTATGATCATGTATTGCAACACTTTGGTTGCAAGTCAGATTTTCTTTGTGCCATATGTTCTGCAGACTGCAAACTTCATGTTGTGGCTGAGTTTTAAGTGCTGAGAGCACATATAAGTGTGACAAGACCCTATTTTTGCTGTTATTTGCCCTGCTAAACTCCCTTACTTTTGTGCGGCCGATGAAAGACGGTCAGTTTCCGGCGTTCCGGCTTTCTTGGAGCAAACTTCACGCCCGCATTCTTAGTTGCATGAACTAAACACCCATATACACAACAACTCTTAGGCATTTGGAAAAATCCAAAATGTAATTTATCTTGAGAACTCACTGAACCTTGACATATTGTTTCTCCTCTCAATAAATATGGCACCCACTGTTGCTGGAGGGTTGCTAGTAGCAATGCAGCAGAGTCCCCATATGGCCGACTTCCCAAATGCCGCTTTCTCCTGCTCAGGGGAGCCGGAGCCAATCGCCACTAGCTATGGGCTGAAACAGAATACACCTTGACAGACACACACCCCCGCCTGATTTGCCAGGTTTTTAACATCTGCAACAATGGACTCTAAAGGCAGTCGGTCACCAGTTCACACGGAAACCAGTTTAATCCGGGATGGAGCAGCGCAGGATAACGTAGTCGCGGTTAGCAGCAGTGGTCACCCAATGTCTTGGGAGGGCTTCCTTTAGCCAATATTTTACTTGATTGTGGAACCAAATTGCAACCAGGGCCACCAGTATTCAGTCTTTTAAAAGATGTTTTCATTTTGATTGTTGGCTGCTTTCACTGCTGGTCCTTAAGCTGGCCGGCCCCACAGAGCCTGCTGGCCTACAAACACAAATTCTGGATTAAGTCTGCTTGTGTTGTAGCTGTAGTTGCCCCTCTGCACATTGCCTTCAGCTGACTGTGGTTAGTTACTTTTTAGGTTAGTTTGAGTAAATGTGTGAGTACTTCTTTTTGCATTCCATACGCAGGGCTTGAATTTCACCGTGGGACTGTGGGAATCCCGCATATTTTACTAAATTCCTGCAAATCTGTCTTTCATAGTGCAGGAAATTTAACACAGCCTCTATGGTGGTGTGGTGGATGTGTGAGCGTGAGGAGAGACAGTGCAGCAGGTCCAAGTTACGTGATGCACCTGAACACATCACTCAGGGCTGCACATGATGGCTACAATAGCGAGACGAGGTCAGGAAGGCAAATATATTTTCTCGTGGTCCGACTGAAAAAGTTGAGGACGGTACGGGAAAAAACTGTGACCGGCAGCTACGATTTTCCGCTACCCCTCCGTTGAGGTACCAAGAGCCGAGGAACGGGTCTGTGAGGAGGAGCGACAACGCAGCCGTCTGCTGATTGGTCGTGACGTTCGTCACTCTCGACTTGTCCACAATATTTAATTATTTCATCGGCTGGAAACCCTCCGTTGTTGTTTACATACACCGCTTTGCGCTCAGTGGTTGTTTTGTTAACTGGGTTTCTCGAAACGTGGGCGCCCGACACAACATGGCGGCCTATTAACGAGATAGAGACGCTCCCCTCAGGAACAGGAGGAGGAAATTCAACAGGAGCTGGATGCTACTGTTCACAATGAGAAAGTTTAACCCGAGTCACAGAGAATGACTTGGACAGTTGCCAGCCGCTTCCGTGTTCTTCGCTGGAGCGTCTCCAAGTCGCTCGCAAACCCCGCCTACATTTTTCCATACTTTCTGTGGTGGGACCGCGCAACAGAGTTGGTCCTGGGTACACTTTGCCGTACCGTAACCTCCCGCTCCGCCACGTACTGCGCAGTGGAACTGTGGCTTAAGAGGGCCGGTATGCGCCGATATGCAGTACCGGCACTTTTAAATCACCCCTCAGTGTACTGGGATTTTTTTATGGCATACAGCGCGTACTGGAGTTCTCTGTAATTTCTAGATGATAAACCTTCATACACCTACATTTTTCACATGCTTTGAACCCAGCGTCTTAAACAATGATGCTAATTTGTGGATTTTTCTGAGTAAACGAGCTTCATGCGGACGATACACGGGTGGTGTGTTCATGTGCGTCACGTAACTCTGCCCTGCTGCAGTCCTTGGCACGTACATTCTATCCTGTATATGTTGTCTTGACTCAGTTTTGATATAAATATAAAAATAATGTCACGTTTTACTGATATGAGCACAGACTGAGAATAGAGTTGTCATGATTGGATCAATACCCTGTCATTCATGTCCTCTGCATGCCACAGATGATCAGAGGACGGAAGTTTGTCCCATAGCCAATCAGAGGTGAGGAAGGTGGGTTACTAAATAGGGAAATGCTACAGAACCACACTCTCAATTTCTCAGCTTCGTGTTGGAGGTAATTTAATGAGGTGATGAAAAATACAACCTACATTGAATGTTGCCCAAATCTCTGTCTGTTGATGTTATCAATATATGTTATTGTGATTTTCTTACCTCATAAGGATCACTAGGTACCATTAATGTTGCATCAATAATGATTAATAATTATCAATAGTTATTAATTATTTTATAGAAAATTTAATCTGATCTTTATCAGACACCCCGGGAGCACCAGCTGTTTGACAGGAAGTGATAGCAATTCAGTTATATCAGTGTCATAAGTATGATTCCAAATTCTAGATATTTACAATGAAAACAAATAAAACACAGATTCTAAATACCTATATACAGCTTGGTGTGTGCTGTTTCTTTTTTTCTTTTAACAATAGAGGCTTTTGTCATTGTACAGCACATGTTTTTTTTTATAGAGCTCAGCCTGGCTTCTGTAGAAAGTACACTGTAAGCTTTTATTTGTGTTCAATGGACACTTTTTTTGAGTATTTCATCCTCATCACTTCCAGAAACATCATCCATGCAGCTACTGCTTCCTTCTGAACGTTCACACACTGCTGGCACCTACACAATGTTTGTAAACCTGTCCAGCTTGGGATAGTGCATCTTTCAGCATCAATGAACTTAACAGATATGTATGCCAGTTCAGTTTATGCAGCAGGCTTTGTTTTCAATCTGTACGGTTCTGTCTGCAAAGAAATACTGTCATGATGAGACATTCTGGGGTCCCCGTCTTTTTGATTGCTGGTCCAGTTCCAATGGGATGGTAGGGGCTGGTTTGAGTGTGGAAACTCCCTTCTGTCGCGGCCGTCTGTCTGGGTTTGACTGTTGTTCAATGACTGAACTTTGCAGCATAATGCCATTAGTGTGGCGGGTCGTCCCCCACGACGGGACAATGTCTCCTCTTCAAAATCTATGTTGTCCCATGCCAGAACTGTTGGTGCGTTCTTATAGAATCCGTTTGGCATTTTGTCTCTGCCCTCTACTAAACTGAATTTGTGCAAGGCTGGTGTCTCGACTCAGAACTGTGTCCCACGAAGGAGAATGTCCTACTCTCCTTAGTAGTGACATAATTTGTGATGAACCTGTTAGATGGCAAACAGTGAGACCAAGACACAGAGATTAAGGTGTCTGCTTTCAGCCCTTACAAGCGAGATACACTACATTTTGACAAATGGATAGGCTCAAGTCATGTGATATATTGACATAACATGTGTGTTCCTCTGAAGCACCCAAGAAATCAGATTATACAGTTCAAGTGACACAACAGATTTTGCTTCAGTCACATTTAGGTCATCAGATGTGTGTTGCCATGGGGAGTCCCATAGGAGCCTCTTGAACATCAGTACTGCACAATAAAGTGTCTTTGTGTCCTCATTAGTTTGCCTGGCAGCTTTTGCTCTTGTTTCAGTGCCACTTTCTGCGTGGCTTCCCTCTGTTGTTGACTCTGTGGATTCTGTACCTGATGGCTCATGCTCTTCCACTACAGTGATGAACTTTCTTCTCAGCTGATTTATCCTCAGCACCTCTCGCTTCATAATCATGCTTTGCCTGATGATCTGCTCACAGGACATCTTGTAGCTCGTGCCCGGTTCACACAGCAGGATAATCAGGACGATTTTGGCCCCGATTCTCCCCTTTTGACAATTTTAAGGAGGCTCAGATCATCATCAGATAATCTTATCAGATATTCCTGCCGGGTGTGGCTTGTTAAGACTGCTCTCGTCTGCTGGGAAGGATGTCGGGGGGGATATTCAACATGTTGGGTTGTTTTGGCCCGAGTTCTCGTCGTGTGTGGGGCCTTCAGAGCACGAGCCTGTTGACTGTGACACGTAGCCAATCAGAAAGCGAGGCGACGTAGAGGAGAGGAAACGCCGGACCGGAAGCGCGCCGGGAATCCAAAAATCAAAACGGCTGTTATGACGAACCAACGCCTCTTGTTTTTAAAACGTGTTTTTTCTGATTAAAAACACACCACAAACGATCGCCATTGCGTCCTCGTCATCCGCCGGGTTCGTTGACTCTGGAATCACGTTTGATCTCGAGAGGTTTTGCGAGATGGTGAACATCTGTGGATGTTCACCAGTGAAATCGGTGGGTGTGTTGATGTTGCTGAGTGGCTGCACGCCACACACTGTACGACCAAAACTGTTAAACCTGGGATTATTTATCGTGTGTGTGTGTGTGTGTGTGTGTGTGTGTGTGTGTGTGTGTGTGTGTGTGTGTGTGTGTGTGTGTGTGTGTGTCATTCCTGAAACACACACACTTTTTGGAAAACACGTCTATCCTCCCATCCTTGCCTCGTCCTCTCTCCACTAACATTCTGAAACGTCCTGCTGCAGCAGCAGAGTCACAACTTCTTCAGGAGCTTCTCCTTCTGGGTCATCCTGGTTCTTATTAGCACAGATAGAATGTAAACAATAGCACATGGCATAAGGAGAGGAAGCACTTCCTCTTCTTCCCAAGATGGGCATGTGGGCGGAGCCAATCCAGCTCCATGAAACCAGCAGATTCTGAATGAGGCTCAATTTTGGACCAATAGGATTCAAACTGCATTGTAATTTTCTTCTTCAACACTGCTTATTCTGTGACTTAATTTAAAAGAAAATGTTTAAGATTTAATTTTCAAAGGACACTCCAGTAAATTGCGACCAAAATTCAATTTGAAATGTGAAATTTGAAAATTAAAATGCATTTTCAAAAAATACATTTTCTTTTCAAGGATAGAGCTGCATTATCTGACTTGATTTGTTTTTTTCACTGCCCATGTTTCACGGTTCATGTGAAAGCGACCAAGCAGCTCCAATATTATTGAATTGGTGCATATATGTGGGAGTTCAGGGATTTTCGAACCAAGGGTGTGAGCGATGTGTAATTCACTTGTGTAGTTACTGATTTGTTAACGTTAAAGTCATTATTTAAATCTATATAAGTGCAATTGTGTTTAAAAAGAGTTGTGGAAGCATCTAATAGATCCTCCCCTGCTTCTTTTTCTGCCTGTGTTTTTTCCAGATCGTGAATAAAAAGTGAGGCCTGTGAAACGCAGCTATGCAGACCATAAAGTGTGTCGTGGTTGGGGACGGTGCCGTCGGTAAAACCTGCCTGCTCATCTCCTACACTACAAACAAGTTTCCCTCTGAATACGTGCCAACGGTAAGTGCCGCCGATGCCGCGCTGCAGAATCCGCGTTGAATCGCGAAGTCTTTCCGAACTCCCGCTGGATGAATCGCTAACGTGCCTCCGGACATCTGTTGCAGGTGTTTGATAACTATGCTGTAACTGTAATGATCGGCGGCGAGCCCTACACTCTGGGCTTGTTTGATACAGCGGGTACGTGTCCTGGCTTCATGCTTCGTACTCGGGGATGCACCCATACCACTTTTGAAAAGTACCAGTACTAACCTTCAAAACTACTCGCCGGTTTGTTCCAGGTCAGGAAGACTACGACAGGCTAAGACCTTTGAGTTACCCACAGACCGACGTCTTCCTCGTCTGCTTCTCCGTCGTGTCTCCATCCTCCTTTGAAAACGTCAAAGAAAAGGTAACGCCGGCACTTGCAGTCCTACTCCGGCTTAGTTTACCCCTCCCCCCCCTCTCTCTCTCACAGTGTGTTGACTGTTGTGTTTGCCGGTGCAGTGGGTTCCAGAGATCACCCACCACTGTCCAAAGACGCCCTTCCTCCTCGTGGGCACGCAGATCGACCTGCGAGACGACCCGTCCACGATAGAGAAGCTGGCCAAGAACAAGCAGAAGCCCATCACTCCGGAGACGGCGGAGAAGCTTGCCAGAGACCTCAAGGCTGTGAAATACGTGGAGTGCTCGGCCCTCACACAGGTAAAGGACATGAGCTTCAGAGAGTTACACTCAAACACACCTCAATAGCGAGACAAAGGTACATGGAAGAAAGACGAACATGACCAAGGGGTTTGTTTCAAGACTGTCTGGCTGCAGGACCTCCACTCTCAGGCTCCCTCCACTCTCAGACAGGAAGTGGTCATTCAACATAAAATGCGACAATTCAAAATTCCGATTGAGTTAGGGGCCGTCCACACCGTGAAACCAGTTGTCCACATGAGGTTGGTGTTTTAGAAGCGCAAAGACGGGTTTTTTTCAACAAGGGTCCCAGAGTGGGTAAATTTTAAAACCCCGGCTCGTGCCGTCCAACCCCCCGGGGTGTGGGCGGAAAAGTCAGCAACGACGATCATCGTGAACAAAAGATGACGTAACCTCACCCCCACACCGCGGTCCGTGATGTCATCAAATAACCACAACAATCAGGGACGACAAGCTCTGGTGGAGCTGCAGAAGCTACATGACGTTAGCAGCAGGAAGAGCTACAGAACTAGAGTTATATAGAGGTTTATGAGCAGGAATCTACTTATACATTTCTATTTGCTCTGTCTTTTTCTGTATTTGTGGTGTGTTTGGTGAGTCACAGCGCCTCTAAAGGCCCGGCATGTGTACTACATGCCCTGAAGGCCCTGTATTGAGCTGTAGTATCAAAAACTTTCATGAACCCAAAATGCAAGAACGATACTTTTCATTTGAAATGGCGTCATGTGAACCGGGCCTGTTAGATATCGTGGTTAACAACCTTAATTTTATCGTCATCCACGATTAAGATTAAGAGTTAATTGAATGATGTCAATCAACAAAACCGAAGCCTAAAGAAAAACACAAACCTCCTTGTGACAACAGCTTTTTATTAGGTTTTTTTGGCCAAACTCTCCATAAACACACGTTGCTCACATTGCAAGTGTTGAATGTCTTTGTTCCAGTTTTCTCTCTCTCTCCTCCGGGGCAGAAAGCAGAGCTCAGTGTTTGTAAAGTTTGCCACCGCTTCGGCCTGCCCCCCCTCTTGTTTTGTTTTGCAGCCAGGACACTGAGCACCAGCAGGGCTTTGTTCACTTTTTCCTCCATTTTCTTCTTTGGCTTGTGTTTGAGTGAAGAGATCAGCTGATCTCACATGTGATGTTGTGTTGATCTCCGGCCACCGCATTATGCCTTATTTACAGTTTACAGTCAATGTTGTTGTTGTTGTTCCTCACAACGTGTGTGTTTGTGTGTTTGTGTCCACAGAAAGGCCTAAAGAATGTGTTTGATGAAGCCATATTGGCTGCACTGGAGCCCCCAGAGCCCAAGAAGAAACGCAAATGCTTGCTGCTATGAGATGCTCCCACCTTAACCAGAACACACACACACACACACACACACACACACACACACACACACACACACACACACACACACACACACACACACACACACACACACACACACACACACACACACACACACACACACACACACACACGTTAAATCATCCTCCTGTCCCCCCCTCCCTCGCCACACCCCCTCCCTCGCTCTGCCGAGGCTCTCCGTGAAGGGACGAGCAGCGAGAGAACCAGCCGGCCGAGTTTCCCACAATTCCTCTGCAATAACAAGACGCTTCACGTGAAGCCGACCTGGCTGCTGTAGGAGGGGCAGAGTGGGAATCCATACAGCGTCACGCAGCTTTGGGCTCAGCCAAGCTGCGCTTTAAAATTTTAACCCGTTAAAAAGTTCTTTAATTCCCCTTCTTTCTCCCTCCCGTCTTTCTCGACACCACCACAGGAAGATGCTTAACACAGTAGTGTTTGTTTTTTTGTGTGTTTTTTTTCCGTTTGCCAACCTTTGAGCCATTTTCCTCCAAATCCTCAATACACCGGAGAGATTCAGTCGGAACGAGACGCCTCCAAACCCACGGAAGGCCGCCGTGCAGCTCGGACACGGTTGGGTTGGGAAATAGAAGAAGGGAAGGCATCCGGCAGGAAACGGGGGCCACGAGTCCGGCGCAGGATTTGGCCTTTTTTTTTTTTTTTTTAGATGCAGGGAACTTAAACAGTGTTAGCAGAAGAAGCGGGCTCAGCGGAGGGCGAAGCGCAACTCTGAGACGCTTCCAACGGGCCCGGCGCACGCAGACGTTCCGGTTACGTGCGTCAGCCAGGCGCCGCGCCGCGCCGCGCCGCTCAAACCGTAGTTTAACAGATGTAATTATAATGTAAGATGGCACACGATGTTGATGTAGGCTCCAGGTGTTTTTACCAAAATTTGTTTTGTTTTGTTTTTTTTTTCTTTATTATTTCTGTTCGTGCTGTTTTTTTTATTTTATATATATATACAAATATATAAATATATATGAAAAAAAAAAGAAGGTTAATTTCACTCCTTTTACACTTAGGGGTTCTGAATTCATCTGACCTCTGACCTGCCAGTTTCGGCCCTGAAAACCTCCGGTTGGTTCGAAGTCCAGACCTCCAGTGGCAGAGAGACTGTTTGGTAGAGATGATTTGTGATTGGTTGGTTCTTGTTTTCCTGTGACTGGTGGCTTCGAGTTGGGTTGACATCCAGTCAGTCAGTATAATTATGATAACCTGTTGTTGTTTTGGTGCAAAACCAAATGCTTTGTCTAAAAGTCTTTGTTCTTTGTATATGCATTCTTTTCAAAAATATTAAACTTATACCTTAATTGCCTTTACCACCTTGTCATGTGGCTGGTTTTTATTGGACTTTTAAAGAAAAACAACAACAACAAAAAATCCAGGATAAAGGTGTTCGACGACCTTGAAAACTATAAAGCTCCAGCTGTTTCATCAGTGTTCAGATGCTTTCAGATTATTGAAGCTGAGATGGTGTGGGAAGTGTTTAAAGGAACCATATTAACCAAATTTCACTAATGGTTTTCTGATTAAACTGCATCTCCATATCTGTGAATGAGGCTCCAGAATAAAAAAAAAAAAACAATCTGCGGTCTCGCGAATTTGTGAATGTGTGCTCCAACCAGCTCGTCGATCTCCACTGTGGCCGGGGTTTTCAAGAATCATCATTTGTGGTGAGTCACAGCTGCGTTTATGTGTAAATGCAGAGAAATATCAGTTTTTTTTTTTGTCAAATACTGTACCAGAGCGGCCTGAGCCTCTGAAGACCTGGCAGATCAATTTTATTGTTGATGGAAATTTACCAGCAAAACTTTGCAAAGTTTTGCGTGTTTGCATCATGGACTTATAGAAAGCAGGCTTTGGTGAAAAACAACTGGATAAAGCTTGTATCTGTACCAACCGTCCATGACTCGACTCCAGCCGGGAATTATTTCATTTCGCTTTGCTTTACTGTGCAGGTCTACTTGGTGTGTTCGCCTGCAGTTATTGTCAGACATTCAACATGAGATGTGTGATGTTCTGTTTAAAAGAATACTCGAGTTTATATTCAGGCATAATTAGGTTCAGTATAATATGAAAAACTGTAATAGTTTTACCCTTATAGAAACTCATAAAGCATAATGATTCTGTCCTCACAGGACTGTACGATGACTGGCGAGCTAAATATTTCAAAGACACATTTAGCATCACACACAGGTGCATGATTTAATGTTCATATTGGTCAAAATCCAGTTGATTGTGGTATAAAATGCATCTAATGAGGTTGTCTGGCAAGTGAACTGGTTCTTTCATAACAACTTTCTGACAAGACGAATAATATGACAAAAATTATTCACGTTTGAATGTCAGATGATTAAAAAGCAAAAAAAAGTTTTACATTATATAATTATACTTCTTAATGTTATGCCTCCTACTAAAACGTCAAGTAAAACAGTAGGTAGTGGAATAGACCGACTCAGTTTGAAACTCAATGCAGCAGATTTGGACAAGGACAATAAAGCCTAATAAATAACAAGATTTGTTCTTTTCCAGTAACTCAGATGGTTCAGTGCAGAAGTGTGGCCATCAGAACTAAATGAGAGTGATCCTCTTCTAATAGACAAGCTTCGTGCCTCACTGACACTCAGTGTTCTGCTCTTCACTGCCCTGCTCATCTGCATGTCAGAGGATTTATTCAGATTCAAACATGAACCGACACACAAAAGGTAGAAAAACTCTGGAAGGAGCCAAACAGACTAAAAGTTCTTCCTCCTGTCATTTGCAGCCATAAACGGCTCACATATTGACTTTTTGTCCAATAAAGTAGAATAAGTTTGAACTTACTACGAGCAAGCAGCTCAAATGTTGTACTTTTTAGTGAACTTGAATAAAACGTGTTGTTCTATGTTATTGTCTCTTACCTGTTGCTCTGCGCCGTCCGTTTACAACAGACAGCATTACATATATTAATGTACAGTAACAGCATTTGACTTATAAAAGCTAAAAAAACAAAGTCAGTGTTAATGTTTTTTGTCCTGCAGAATAAAGACTTTTAACAACTGATATGCAGACGATGTACACAGTGTCATACAATGTTGACTTTATTTACAGCATAACTTAACCTTTATAGTGAAATATTCCCTTCTTTATTTTAAGACCTCCCCTCTAGTTTCCTCCCCCTCCTCCTCTTCCTCCCCCTCCTCCTCCTCGTCTTCCTCCTCTTCCTCCCCCTCCTTCTCCTCCTCCTCCTCCTCCTCTTCCTCCCCCTCCGCCTCCTCATCTTCCTCTTCCTCTTCCTCTTCCTCTTCCTCTTCCTCTTCCTCTTCCTCTTCCTCTTCCTCCTCCTCCTAAACAAACAGAGAGTCTTCAGAGATGCAGGTCTAATGTGCAGCATAAATGTGAACCATTTTAAAGCTAAACTGGAAAAAACAAATCACTGACTGGTCACGATGGAGCATCTCACCATATAAATATTCAGAACACTGGTGGAGTATTGCTGCTGATCACATAATCAAAACCTCACCCAAACATTTACAGTACTGTGAAATAATGAAACAAATATTAAACATGTATCTTTAAATAAAAAGCTTGACATCAGTCCTCACCTGTTCTCCTTTCTGGATCTATTCTAATCAATAATATGGTTTTGAAACCTTACTTCAAACACTGAACACTCACTCCACCTCCTCTCCGGTCTCTTCCCTGGATAGATTTCAGTTCATCTCATCATGAAATAGTTCATGTTTCTGTAGTATGAGAAGTTAATCCACATTTCACTGATCAATTTAAGACTTAAACCGAGCTTCCTCGGTCTCTCCACCTTCCATTGCTCCACCTGCGTTCTATTATTCTCCCAATGAGACATTTTACACATAATATCTACTATAAAGTCATACATGTTGGTAAATGTTGGAGTGAAGAGGTTGTTCTCCTTGTGCAGTGTTGTGGCAGGACGAAGGATGAGCCAGAGCTGAAGGTAGGAACACGTCTTTATTTAGCAACCGCCAAAACTCAACTGAACAGTACAGCCACACCCCGGGCGCGGGAGAACTCAAACCCTGCCCCTTTTCCAATAATCCAACTGGGTGAGAGGCCTGGGTCCTAACGGCCGCCACAGTGTAACATTACTTACACTGACATTATTCTTCAAAAAACAACTCTTTTCTTCAGTAACATTGTACTGAAAACAAGATGACAAACTATTTTGTCCATTGTTGAAAACACTCAGGAACACTGACAAAGTTAGCAGTTCAATAAAGTACCAATGACCGTCCCAGGATTAAGACTTAGATTTTGTACCTAAATATGACTGTAAATGAACAACATGATGTTATAAATGAGCCTTATTCTTTGCAGCGTTCCCTACAGACGGTTTTACCTGGTTCAATTGAAGTCCTGTAATTAAAAACCTGCTGTCCACTGCTGCTTCCTCCCCAGAAACTCTAGTACCCCAGGGTACGCCTGAAAAGTCCCTCCTATCCCGTGGATGACGTCGTAGGGTTAAGGAAAGGTGTTAGGAGGCTTCGTAAAGTAATCAGTGAGAGGTGATCACGGTGTGGCAGTCGGACCGGTCACTTAGGGATGTCATAATAATCCGACGGCGGTGCAAGTTCGTGACTTCTACCATGGCGGGGAAAGAATTACAAGTTTCTGCAAATCTGAAAAAGCACATTTGGGTTTTAGATGATTTAAAGTTGTTCAAAGCAGATTATTACTTTGGTAACTTACATTATTTGCTCCTTTTTCCGCCATACTGGGTTTCCCCGAATGCTCGGATGAGCAGGTCCCTTCAAATGTTGTCACAGCAAGGAATTGTGGGGCAGCATGAGCTGACCTGCTTTGGTAAAGGACGCATCAGTGGTTCCTCTCCTAAAGGAGGCTCTAAAGGAAGCAACCACCCTCCTTTCCTTTGCTTATTGAGAATTTGCATAGGCCTCGCATGGCCGCCACACAAAATCCTTCCAGGGTTCAGGAAAAGTTGCAGGATAAGGAGATAGGAGGGAGAATTCGGACTGACCCTCAGTCACTGAGGGAGGGGGCGGGGCTCTGACAGGACTGTTCTCTACCATCAATACAAAACAATGCAAGTCATAACAAAGGTTGGTTATTTTGCACTATATTCATGTTTGTATTTTGCTTTCACACTTTAACGTTTGGTAAGAAATTGCGTGTTAAATCTAAGTTGTTTCATCACAAAAAAAAAAATGTTCAGCAGTTTGGAATGGAACATTTTGGCTCTGTTCTGAAACACATGCAACATTTCCCAGCTTTTCATTTTGCGGCAGGTGTAAAGGATGTTTTCTTCCTGCAGCACTGGCGGTAGCTGTGTGTTGGCTCTGACCCTTGTTTGTACTCGAGTACATGCATGTGTGCTTCCACTGGGGCCTGCTGGATGGATGCAGATTGGGTGTTTTGTGTCCGTCCTCCTCCTCCTCCTCCTCCTCCTCCTCCTCTCTCTGGTGTGTGTGTGTGTGTGAGTGAGTATAAAAGCCAGCCTGTCACAAGGCTGCTGTCCTGCAGAGGAGCTGGAGTGTGTGTGAGAGGAAGAGAGACGGAGAAACGAGAGTTTGCACCGGGCCTTCCTCCACTGTGAGTAGCACCTTTTGCAGTGTGTTTCTTTCCCTGTCGCAGTGTGTTATTAATATGCACGCCCTGCCACACTTACTTTTTTTTTGGGGGGGGTGGATGACTCAGCTGTTTGTTCAGACTAATGTAGCTCAAGTGTCGAATGCACACGTCTGTTTGTCTACTCAAATAAACTCAAATAAACATTGGCAGACAAAACTTACCACTGTCCACCTTATCACCTATTCCTGGTAAATGTTCTTTTTTTTCCTATTCTATTGTTACTGATACATTCCGCTGACTGACGTCTGTCTGATCCTCTGTGATGCCTCCCATTCAGCTCGTACACAGCGAGGATTTTTTCCCCCCATCTGCTGACTCACTGCACAGGGTATTAGTGTTTGGAATCTGCAACCTGTCCAAATCCTGGTTTATAGGAGTTGCAGCCTTTATTTCCACCTCAGAGATCAGATTCGGAGTCCAAACCAAAGTGAAGTCCAGGGCCCGCCTCCGTCAGCACTTTCCTGAAAAGGTGATCCTGATGCTCTCTGGAGTGAACAAAGGCCTGATTCAGGGAGGCGGATTGGATCGGTGCAGATCTGAAGCACAGACATCGATACCAAAGAAGCTGATTCGTCTTTTTCCTGTGCAGCTTCTGCATTTCCTGTACGAGCTGCAAACATGGCCAGAAACCTCCTGAAGAATCCCAGTGGGGAAGGTAAAATGCAGTTATTGGCATTTCCTGTTCCTGTGACAACACCTAATCTGTTAAAAAAATAAGAAGGTTGCTTTTAGAAAGACTTTATATCTCTTCAAACTGTATATTTCCCTCCAGAGCAGCTGGAATTCTGGGAGCTGACGCAGAACGGGGGGAGTCAGTGGAAGGTGGAGGACATGCCCGGAGACTGTGGCTTCGACTTCTGCAGAGACGGAGTCACCAAGTACTTTGCGACGTCTTTTCAGTGAGTTGTCAGAAATGGTTACAGTGTGGGATGGAAACATGAAACCAGCCAACACACTGGAAAACACACACGACACACAAAGATCCCAACACGCAATCATGCCAAATACTTACACACAAAAACAATTACATATACTTGATGAGGAAAAAGTATTTGGCTTGACCTGTTAATTACAGAATTCAGGTTTTTGTTTTCACATCAAACATCAGGTACGTAATATCTATAGTTTCTCCTCGCTACTTGTGGGCGTATGTATGTCATCTAATAAGGCTTGTGAAATCTGGGGTCAGTCGGACAAAGGATAGGTTATGACGAACATACTTCCTGTTTACAGCAGGTGGCGCTATAGCCGATGGCCATCATTGTGATGTGGGCCGAGCTCTTATGTAATTAGTCAACTTTGAAGCCGATCTGACAATGTACAAGCGTTTTACACTGCACTTCCTGAAACATCAAACACCCTCAGATACTTTAAAAGGATTTAAGTAAGTTTTTGCTCACCAATGTTGTTTCTATCACAAGAATTCTCAGGTGAATTGGAATTGGTTCCCTAATATAACCATATAAGTACACCTACCATCTCTTTGTCATTAGCGCAGGTCGACGTTTTCTACATAGACCAGAAGGAAATTCTTTACCTTAACTTTACACAACCCTTTACTCTGTTGTGATACAAAAGATTATCAGACATGGAGGTTTGAGAATGGACACATGGTTTGGTGTGTCGTAATATTCTTAGTGGGCTAAACAATCGCCAGAATGTTCTGGTTTGTTATATATGATCGGGGGGAAAACACACACACACACACACACACACACACACTCAATAATACTTCAATACTTCAATAATAATCTTTACAAATTCAAACCAATGTTGAAACCTTCTGGTGCAAATTATAATGAAATGTCCCAAGGCAGCCAAAGCTGTTGCATTATGGGTGTTTTTACAAACTGGCCATGACTTTTAAGCTAGTTTTGTAGCAACAAGCTAGCTAGCTTTCCTGGCAGCATCTCCATTATCTCAGTTTCGTTTTGCATTAGTACTCATATGTACTTTGTTTACAAAATAAATAAAGAAATAGATATTGTCATAAAAACGTTTACAATTGTCTTGGTGGTTAGTTGGGCTGGATTTGGAGCCTTATGTGGGCCGGTAAGTCCACAGGCCAAGTGTTTGACACCCCTGGTTTACAGAATTAGTTGGCACAAAACCTCTGTTTTCAATGTTAATACAGTCCCTGTTGGTGTAATTGTGAAGCATCTGGTTACTTTTGTCCACATAGGGTCTCAAAGACCCCGTTTACACGACAACATTTCCATTGAAAACACACCATTTTTGCATTCCTGTTTTAGAAAAGTTTTGCGTCGACACAGCAACGTTTAAAAAACAAACCAAAAAAAAAAGTCAATTTACACTGAAATGGCAGTAATGCGAAAAACAATGTAGGGTCACTAGTGGGTGCTGTTTGTTCTCGTAAACGGACAGCCAGTGAAGGTGTTTCACTTGAAAGTGTCGTGTAAACGGGGCCTGATACTGGCCAACATGTCTTTGGCAGGCTGTGCCTGAAGGAACAGGTCATCGACCTGGTGGCGGAGGGCTACTCCCCCCAGCAGCTGGATGATGTGCCGGCCATCACCGTGGAGGACTGGTGAGACACGCTGGTCCACAGGGAAGGTTTTGTGGCTTTCTGGCCAAGACGCTGAAGCGAGGCTCGTCCCGCAGGTACTGCGGGAGGACGGACTGCGGCTGCACCTACCAGATAACCGTCAGCCTGCTGGACGAGAACGAGGAGCTCATGAAGGAGTTCAAACCCGAGCCGGTGACGCTGGACCCGGACACCGACGACTGCTCGTGGAAACAGGTGCTCACAGACAGACTGACGCATCACGATATAAAACCAAGGGCGGTGAGTCTCCCCATACAAGTCTTGGCTCTCTGCTCTCGCTCCAGGTCAGCCACACGTTCTCCGACTACGGCCCCGGGGTCCGCTTCATCTGCTTCGAACACGGAGGACAGGACACCAAGTTCTGGGACGGCTGGTTCGGGGTTCGGGTCACTGGAAGCTCTGTGACCGTCGAGGTCTGAACGGGAGGAACTGCGACGGGGAAGGAAACACTCCCCGGGGGAGGGGAAGAGAGAGCTTGCTTAGGGCTTTAGATGATTGTTTACAGGTGTGAGAGCTTTCACTTCGACTCCACACCTCGGTACATCCTGCTGATCTGCTACGTCTAACTCAGAAAACCACTCATGGCACCATGTTTCTGCTTCACTAACACTATAGCGTCTCTAAATTGCTGCTTGATGTGTTAAGTACTACCTCTGCACAGTGACGCATCCTGAGGACTGGTTCGGTGTTTGGGCAGATGAATGCAAAGAGGGCATGAAATAAACGGCTGTATTTATACTGTGACGGAACATCTCATTTGGTGGTTTGTCTTCAGGTACAAAACAGACAGACGATACAGACCAACACACACTGTGGACTAGATGTGCCAGTAACGCTGATAAAGATTCTTTTGTGCTTTTTACAAATGAAATTAAAGTGTCTTCTTCCTTTCTTCATGAAGTTTTAATCCTCCACTTGAATAAGAACATTCACGTTGTTTTCCACTGGTTCTATAACAGTTTAATATATTAGTTCTCAAATAATTTAACATCAGTATGATTAAAAAAACAACAAAAAGCCTTGAACAGCAAAATGTTTTAATAAATCCAAAACTGACCAGAAATAGTCATATTTCACAACTTATAGTTAGTGAAAAATCTCTATTTCTTAATGTCCTGCATACATGTTATCTTCAGAATACTGATGTGCTTTGTAATTATTAATAAGTTAGACTATTTAGGGAAAACAAGTAAATCAGACCAAAAGAGAGGTTTTTCTTGAAAAAGCAAATTTTTATTGCCATAAACAATACAGTTTGTTTCAAAGAGGATGGCATCCTGGCGAGCACCATATAAATACATACAGCTTGTTCAGGTTTGTCAGGATTGTAACAGTGCTGAATAAATGTGATGGAAAGACCAACGACGAACGCAAACGCCGTGGTTCACATGATGGAGGTCAGAGGAAGCGCTGAAATACTGAGAACACTGTGTATTAGAACGAGAACGTGCCTCTGCTCTGAGTTTGGATCTGTTCAAAGTGGAAGGCTGAGATTACTGCAGGATTCTGTAGTAAACACTCACACAAGACTTTCCTAGAAAAGTAGTTTTCAGTGTGGGGGAAAGTAAAGCTTACAGTATATGTGTGCGTGAGTGTGTGAGTGTGTGTGCGTGTGTGTGTGTGTGTGTGTGTGTGTGTGTGTGTGTGTGTGTGTGTGTGTGTGTGTGTGTGTGTGTGTGAGTGTGTGATTGTGTGTGTGTGTATGTGCTTCTCATTCTCCTTGTGACTGCATTTGTTTGCAGAAGGCCTCGAACTGCTGCTGCTCCAGCTCTGTCATCACCTTGTTCAGGGCGTAGATCTGAAAGAAAAGACACATTGGGCTCGTTATTCACTGAACCAGAAGCTCACGGAGGCTCCATTTACAAGATAACGTTTTCGTTGGGTGTCGGTTTACATCACAACGGTGGTTGGAAAAAAAAAGGTTTAAAAAAAAAAAAAAGGTTCCAAAGGTAGAGCTTTTTTCAAAAAGCTTCTATTGAGGCTCCGTAGAAATAGCGTGAAACGCAACTTTTTGAACATGTTCCAACCCCATCTCCATGGAAATGGGGCAAAACACAACTTCCTGGAAACGCTCGGACTCTGTCTCCTTGTAGACAGTAGAAACGCTGCAACCGTGCATGAACCATGGCCATAGTAAATAGTCCTTCTGCACATATGCGAGTAGATGCATAGCTGTTTCCATGGAAACTGACACGGTTTTCAAAACAATACTATCTAAATGCAAAGCTTTCCTGAAACGTGTAGTGTAAACGGGGCCCAAGACGTGCGTGTGTGTGGGTGTGTGTGTGTGTGTGTGTGACATCCTCCACCTCGGCCCTCTGCCGCTGTTTGAGCTCCTGGTGTGCAGATTTCTGCCGAGCTCGGTCTCCTCTGGTCGGAGTGGAGTTCAGCTTCGGTTTGTCCTTCCGGCAGGTGGGCTCCATCACAGATCTCTCGTCCAGATGACCTGAAAGGATCCAAAACAGACAGAAATGTTAAGATGTGACAAACTGAGGAGATCAAATGATTTGTTGGGGATCCACAACAGACTGTTAAAAAGAAATCAACAATAAAACAATAAACGTTAGATGGACACACAAAGCCACGAAACAATAAAAAATAAATAGGAACTCACAACAAAAGAGGAGTAGAGAACCACATCTCTACAAAGGCTATTCAAAATGGAAACAATCAAACCACCACCAAGAAATGCTAATCAAAACTATTGCAATGTGAATATATAGAACACCACGATCAAAATGTCCCACAAAACAGAAATGGTAAATTGATTTCAATTATATAGCGCTTTATAGCAGTGTGAGCAGCCCCAAAGCGCTTTACATAGCTCATCACATTCACACACGATTGGAGGCTGCAGCCTTGCAAGACGCTTCACTGAAGCGTTTAAATAAACATTACATCGAACTCACCCCGGAAAAGTTTATATTCAAATGTAGAAAACGTGTTTTACGACGTTGGTTTGATGATAATCGAGGAGTGCGCTGCAGCTTGCTGCTAGCCGCCAGTGAACAGCTGTTCCTCTAGTGCAGCACGTAAACAAATCCGTGCTGACACACGAGTGGTTCAAAACAAAGGTTCCACTTTTATGTGTTATAAAATATTGTAACGGGATTTAGACATAGACCCTTGATATTTACACCAAATATGCTGTTTTATACTCTCCCTGTATATGCACAGATGTATAAGGAAACTTGTTTTTAAAAAACATTTTCCCTTTTTATCTTAATGTCTAACGTAAATATTTTATTCATCCAGTTGTTTTGTTTCTCACTACTTTTCTAAACTAACGTCATGCGTTCTAATGTGCTCGAGGTCTAATGTTTTTCTCCCCTTTAACATAACACATCATGAATTATTAATACAACAGAGAGCGTCAAAATGGAAGTGCTACCCAAAACGATTACACTTTAAGGTTAGTACGGCACTATTTTACCTTCTCAAGATGGAATTTAGATGTATTGAACTAAAATGTATGACACTCCTGAGGATGGATGATCTGAAGCATTCTGCTGTAGTCCAATCAGGTCTGTCCACCAGATGTCAGCCTTGTCTAAGAGTCTGGATTCCATTCATCCATCCTTCTCTGCCACTTTGTCCGGCTGAGGACAACATAGGAAAAATTGAAAAACATCATCAGACGAAATCAGCCACGAAAAATTCAAAGCAAAACAGTCGACTTAACATAAGTCCATGTAACTAAACAGCTTTGTCCTGTTCAGGGAGCAGGAAGTGATTCAAAACTGTCTGTATTTTAGTCAAGGACCCGCAGAAAACTAGTTATAATTACGAAGCACCACATTGATTGGATATTGAAGATAAGACTTTCATTAGCTTATCACTGACCGAGAGGATGATCTTCAACCTTTATTAAAGGACCATTCAACTGCCTTCTACACACACTCACAGTCACACCGTGTAGAAACTTAGCATGTTTTTGGACTGTGGGAGCTAAAGTACCCCGATGAAACCCCTGCATGCACAGAGAGAACATGCAAACTCCAGAAAAACCGACATGGACACAAACCAGGGACATTGACATCACTTAGCATTTTAGCAATTTACGGCCGGTAGTGACAATTCGGCCGTCTACACGGAGACAGAGATCGAGGGTTTCCAGAGCTTCTTCCATGGAGACGGAGGCCAAGCCTTTTCAAACAAGTTCTACCTTGGGTGTCAGTTTTTAAAAAATCAGCTTTTTCAGTGTCTTCAACCACCTGTACAGCAACAACAATCACACACACACACACACACACACACACACACACACACACACACACACACACACACACACACACACACACACACACACACACACACACACACACACACACACACACACACACACACACACACACACACACACACACACACACACACACAGTGGTCCATGCGGTGGTCCGCCACACAATCGTCATGTCAGAAGACAAAGCGTCGTCATTACGAGGGACAGAAGAAGTCAAACAAAGGCAGCACAGTGTCTCCTCGTCTCCTCACGCCCACACGGCCTGACGGCGCTGCTTGTCAGCCTGCTGGACTGTTGTTGTGCACCTCAGGTCCGTCTGTGTGCCCTCTGGCAGTCCGACGCTGCAGAGACTTATAATGCGGCATACCAATGGTTTACCTGGATTTATCCTCAAACTACAGGAGAGGGCTCTTCCTCGGCATAATATCCTGCCAAGAGCAACCTCTTGCAGAGCGGCCTGCTGCTGCTGCTGCTGCTGCTCCCCAAATGAAAAACACACACATAAAGCCTCACAATCAAGCTGCTTCCCTCACTTAACTGCATATTTGTTGAAAACACATGATTAATCTGTGAGCTCATCTGATTTGCAGCTTGCTCAAACACTCAGAACCTGCTGTAGTAAAACTGCAGCGGACGCCTGGAAACAGTCGACTTCTCTCATCTGACTGCCGCCTGGAGACAGCGGGCAGCGAGTGGAGTCATCACGGCTGCCACCTACAGAAAGACGTCACGGCGCCGACTGTGACGTCTGACTGACAAGAAGCAAACAGCCGTGGCGACGACAGAGCCAAACTTAGCAGCGGATCACAGGGAAGAGGTGGTGCAGGTGTGGCGAGCGACGGCACGCCACCTTGACGGACGCGCTGACAAGCTTCGAATGCAGTGGGGCTGGGCACCGGCCCGAGACGCTCACTGTGTCTCCAGTGAAGGACATGTACGGAAACGTGCATCTCTCAATCACACTCACACACAGAGAATCAAGCAGAATCAGAACTTTGTCTGGTCCCTGTTTCTCTTTCCACCCTCTAATTTCAAACGAAGCAGCAGAGAGTCTCCACATCTGAGTCTGGTTCTGCAGAAAGTCTTCGTTCATCTCCGACTCTGGTTCTGCAGGTTTCTTCCTCTAAAAACAGTGTTTCTGTCCTCTATGCTTGCTCAAGTGGGATTGTTGGTTTTTGTCTGTAAAACTGCCTTGAAATGATCGTGTTGAATTTGGCACTCTACAAATAAAATGGAATTTTTGCCTTAACGGTTGTTTGCCTTAATTACTTGCGGTGATTAATTATTTACTAAACTAAAAAAAAGTTGGTGACTGTTACAGAATGACCAAACACCCTCATGTCCATTTTTTATACCCTGTACAGATGGTTTTCAAAATTCATGGCAAGGTGCATTTTTTAAAATTGTTTTTAAATCAGTAGTTTTTCCTACAGCAAATTGCTTTGTTTGGTGTCATCTCCAAGAAGTGGCTCTGCACAAACAAAACAAAAAATGACTAACAAATACTCAAAGAAAATGAAATACGGAGGAGCATATTCAAAATGTCAAAATATATGTTCAACTTAAAATAGAAAAAAATGTTTTGTTTAAAGCGTACATATATTTTCTTTTTTTTAAACTTGTGTGTTTTTTTAAAAACTGTATTTATTATTACTCTTACAATGATGTATGATTTAGTTCTCATCTCAGCTAAATAGTCCCAAAAACTTAAATGATTTTAGAGCATTATAAGGTGTACTTTCATAACAGTAATCACTTATTAGCATGTTACTGCTAAAAATACTGGTGTGTTTACGTTTTTTTCACAGTAAGGCTTTATGTAATAACTTTATTCCTAACAGTTCAGGCTGCAGTGATGTTGAAATCAACATTTAAAAGTTGATTCGTCTGATACCGCATATGTTTTTGTATCAGTTGTCATGTTACAATAACAATATTTACATTGTAGCTAAGATTTTTTGTTCATCAAAGATAAATGTTGTAACTCTGTTTGGTGGTTAGAATAACTTCTACTGTGACCTTGAATGTCATGAAATCAATGCTAAATAAAAAGCATTATTATCAAATGCTCTACACATGATGGATGGATAATTGATGGATAATGTATGTACAGTGGTGTGCAGTCAGGGGCAACATCAAACATGATTTTTCTTTATTTTTTAATAATTAAAAAGTGATTCTGAAATCTGTGTCTGGAATCAATAAGTGAATTTAGCAACTTTATCCAGAAGACGACTGATTAAATTTTGTGCAGTGCAAATCTCCTATGTCTTCTAAACGCATCACAGCTCCTTTCCTCTGCTGGGGGCCAGCAGGAACTTCATTGCTGCCCTCTGATGGAAGCTGGACGCTGCTATTGGGTTAAAATGTTGAGTGACAGTATCATCAGCCAATCAGATTTTGAGGTATTATTGCCGGACCGCCTTCGGGCCAGCAGAGTTTCTAGTGCTGGTCTTGTTGTAGTCATTGAAATGAGCTTGACTGATTGGCCTACAGGCAGGTACACTGAGAAAAATGATTCATGGGGTTAGTTTGTAAAGCTTGAAATCAAGAGCCTTTTTTACAGAAAAAATTTAAGTTTGTTACATACACATGTTTTAATCAGTTAATAACTTCCTGTTATAAGTTTGTCAAACTGAGAATATAGAAATCTGTCTTGACTCCATAATTTAATGATTTTGAATGGACATTTCTGCTTCCACTCAGCAAGAGACAATATTTAGTTGGTGCAACTTGAATTTCTGTTAAGCATCCTTCAAAAGCTGAGTAAGACTGGACTTGCCCGCACATGTTTTAACCAAAGGCCACGCCTGCAAGAAAGTGGAGGGAAAGGAACGGACATTGCATATTTTCAATCCAATTGAATGTTACTGGGTGAGTAGTACTTTTTGCTTTCTTTAATTTGCAACACTCAATGAGTGTTTTAACATAGTGCAAGGAATAGTTTTTTTTTTACACAATCCTAAAAGCAGGTTTTCAGTTAACTGTTCATTAAGCTATTGTATGTAATGTGATACACTTTAGCTGAGTCTTTCTGTCGCTGCTGCTTAAATTAGGTCTTACATTACATTTCCCTGCACAGCTAAGAGATTATATGTGTCATTTTCTCCCAATTTAAACACAAGGATGATGTGGGTTAATGTTTAAGCTTTGTACATAGGTTAATTTTATTTTGTTCAGTGTTTTTAACCCCAGTTTATTGATCGTTTTTTGTCCAAGACCAACGTAAAAACGTGGGCTGGAGAGCTGATACGACAACGTTGCTGAGAGGAAGAGGCCTAAAAAAGTAAGTCTATTATCACTTTACTTAACATTAAACATATGAAAATATTGGCCTGCTAATATTGCCATTGAGTGTGCACTATTTTTATTTCCTTTGGTATGTTACAACATTAATGAGAAGGCTTTTTGGGTTGTTTTTTTTAGGCCCCGTTGTATAAAGTTTGAGAGGTTGGCTGCTAGTTGTTGTTAATGACTTCAAAGTCCGATGGCCTGCTCTTTTTGATGCAGCTCAGGTAAATATTTGATCATTAAATGGTTTGCAGTATGTACTATGTTGATGGAAATGTCCTGCATTTTAAAAAATTGTCCCTGTTGTTTGTCTTTACACTCACAGATAAACCAAGAGTTCAGAAGAATCACAACTCTCAATCTGGAGACAACATTCATGGCAAAACTGGACCAGTACATCCCGAAGATAATGTCCTTGCTGTCAGCAAGAGGAGGAGCTGCAAAGATGAGTATTCAGTGCATAAAGAACCTGCTGCTTGAGGTATGAATAAACCTTGTCTTACAGTATACGTGGTTCCAGTATCACCGCAAAGGTGGTCAGAAATAGAATTTCAAATAACTGCTTACATTGCTGATTGTCTCCTTTATGCGTTAAAGTCAACTGTTCTGAGTCCAAATACTTACAAGGACAAATATCAGATCAGGTGTTTTTTTATGGCTTAGTTATTTGCTCCCAATTGGACAGGGAAAAAATCTTCAGTTAGTACATAACTATAAATGCTTAAGCAGAGCACAACTTAATTGTAAAATGATTTTTCTGTTGTTTCATTATTGCAATCTTTAAAATGATAAATTTAACATACACAATTGAGATCGGTAATTGGTATAGGCCAGGCATTGGAAACATCATCCTTCACTCTCTTTCCTAGTGATGTTATTACAAAAAGCTCATCTTCATTGAGGTTAAATTAAAAAACATTATAAAACACTTTTTTATTTTTCTTATTCACAGGATGATTCTGAGGAAAGAAGGAGAGAGATGGCTATCCGTGGCTTAGTGGTGTATCTCAGAGAAAAGGAGGAAGATCTCTTTAAAGATCAGTTGGTAGGTAAATGGAAAACTTAATTTCATTGTATATTCTTTGTTTTACTGCTATTTTTAAATTGTATTGCGTATAAATACTAACTTTTTTTTCTTAACTACTTACGCCAGGATGGTGGAGGAGATGAAACGGATGAAGTGATGAAGATTGTCGTTACCAGAGGTGCCACAACATCTGATCCAGCCAATGCAAAGATTGTGCTTGAGGGAACAACAGTCCTTGAAGACCTGGACGTACCCAGAGCATGTGCCATGCTAATGAGGCTAATCTACGCTCTCAACCTCAGCTACCCAAAAGAACTGAAAAACACTTTGGAAGTATTTCAAAAGATACTCCTTGAGCTGGATAGTCTGAAAGCCAGTCCGAAAGTACTGTCTCTCAAAAATAGACTGCTTTTTGTGATGTTCTACTGTTTTAACCTATTGAGATGTCGTCAATCGCTGCCCTTACCTTAATAACAGGGGTAGGCTAACCAGAAGCAGATCAGAAAATGTGATGCAGTTTGAGTGTTTTATAGTTGTGTTTATTACAGTATTACATTTCAATTTTTTTGGTTTTGATATGAATCAGATATGTAGCAAGTTACTTGGAAGAAAAGCTTTGACATTCAAGAATAGATGAAGAAATTTGATGTGCCTTACCGATACTGACAACAAAAAAATATATACATTTTATTTTCTACTCTGTTGTTGTGAAATGGAGTACTGCATTCAGTTCAGGGGATGAGTAATCCAAAATCCACAGTAATAATTACAACATGTTAATCTTGTTTTACATTGTTCAAGGGCAATAACCTGGTAAAAGCCTTCAGATGTGAAGCTTCACACTCATTTGGGTGTGGTTATTTTTTGATTTTTGTTTAATTATTGCTAGAAGTGGGCATGTTTTTTTGTTCAAAATGAGGAAAATCATTCATTGTTTCAAAACATTTGTTAATACTAGTTTTCTAATAAACATTTTGCTCAATGAAGAGGACTTTCAACGTGTAATTTATTTTAACTTATGTACATTAGGTTACTAGAACTAAAAAAAAGGGATAACATACAGACTTTTATAAGCTGAATCAAGGCAAAATAAATGAGTTGGATGAACCTAAATAGACTTAATTGACGACTTAAAAACGCCAAAATATTTTAATCAGAATTCAGTTGGTTTAACTTATTTAACCTTGTTGAGGACAAGAAATGTCATGTTGGTTGTACTAGACTACCTCTTGTGGGATTAACTCAATAATGAGTTGAGTTGAGAGTACTTAAAAAAATCTATGCAAATTGTTACCTTAATTTTATTAAGTTTAGCCAATGTATTATTTTTTAGAGTGTAGCGATGACGTACTGTTATTATCTCCTACTCTGGAGTGATGATGGCGGCTAATTTAACAGTAAGATCCATGATACGATAGCAGACCTGCTTCAGGACCTTTTTCAGTTGTGAGAAGAAGATTGACACCAGAAATGGAGGAGCTAAACTCAGACCGACAAAGGCTTTGTGCAGCATTTTACAGCAGGATGGATTTAATCTTCAAGTTTTTAACATTTTTTAAAAAACTTTCTCTGGATTAGAATGGCGCTGCTGTTGGCATTTGGTGCTGTTTTTTGATTGTAAAGTGGTGTTTCCCATACAGTCGTGCACACAGACAGACAAGCACACATACATGACAGGAGTGAGTGAAAATCGAAACCCCCCCTACCCTCCGTGCAAACCTGTTGGAAACACTGGAAGATGATGTGATGGTGAAGCTGCACAGTGGTGTCTTGATGTGTTGTGGTTGTTGATCAGCTGCCATGTTGGTGTGGATTAAGTTCTGATACATAGTCGGATTGGATTCGGATTGTGTTTTTACTGTAGGACATAATATGCGGGCGCAAAGTGGGAGTGGGGGGGTGGGGGGGGTTTACTGCTGGCCCTGACTGAAACACCACCGCATGCTACTGTGCATGTATGTATGTATGTATGAACTGATGAATGATGGATGGATGTTGGATAGATGATAGATAGTTGATAGATGGATGGTTGGATGGATAATTGATTAATGGATGGATGAATAATGGTTGGATGAGGGATGGATTGATAAATGAAGGATGGGTGAGGGATGGATTGATAAATGAAGGATGGGTGAGGGATGGATTGATAAATGAAGGATGGATGCCAAAGAAGTACGTGATCGGTGTCACCAATCAATGCCATCGCCGTGTTGCAGGACTGTATCAATCTTCAGTAGAGGCTGGTAGAAGCAAGAACAAAGGCGAATAAGAGATGAGAAGGTGAAGACGTAAGGGAAGAGAAGATGGAGAGCTGGTTAAAGGTTTATGGAGTGGCAGAGAGCGTCGGAGACGGGAGGAATGAGGTGTGGAGAGACGAGCCAAGGAGACGGCAGCACCACTAGTGTGTGTTAGGACCCTTGTTCTTCTAAATTAAACCCTCTCTCTGGGGGGAAACGTAGCTCTGACTGCTCTTTCACGCCAGCGTCCCTGAACACACAAACTCACCACAACCTCCTAACCTGACTCACCAGTCACATGCCAAAATACACACACATACACAGCACACGCACACACCTCCGCATGGTGTGTACAAATCCCCGTGGACATGTACATACACGTACACACCAAGGCATTCAGGCCTATAAATAAATGCCCATGGTGACTGTGCCTAAAATAACGGGGACACGCACACAAACACATGATTACTGTACACACATGCACAAGGACATCCGCGGACACGCACACACGCTCTGACACGGACATGCTAACAGACTGCCGCTCTCTTCACACCCGATCCCCAATAGACCTGCAGCCGCCAAGGCAAACAGTGAGCAGCAACCAGGAAGAAAGAAAAAAACCCCGATATGGACAGGATGTGACCCGACCAACAGGGGTCAGCGAAAAGAAAAAGATGTTGCACGTACATGCAATTTGTGAGGTTTATACACTTTCCTGAACACTTGCGCTCAAATACACAGTGGTAATCCAACTAAAGAGATAGAAAGGTGATTGTCTTGCTCATCGCCTGCTTCTTTAGATGCATGCGTTGAAAAGATGGCAGGAAAGATGATCTTAAACATATTCAGAAATAGTGCAGCACGTTGTTGAAGTCAAGTGCAAGTCAACTGTCAACCGCCACAAATACTACAGTCTGCCAGGAAATCGGTCCGGGTAAAGTCCGACCTCCGAACAAGCCATCACGAAGAACAAAAGTCCTTGAGAGTGAAGCCAAATTAGAAAAAGTCTGCAAGAAATGTCCAGGTTAAATACTCAGTTTTCCATTCAAAGTCCAATAAACCACTGCCTCAAAGGTCAGTTCTCAAAAACATCAGAGTGTACAAGTGTATATCAGAAGCCAAATATGATGGCGTCAAGGTCAAGAACCAAGTCAAGTCTTGAGACTTCACCTCTCGGTAAAGTTGCCACTCTTAAATTCTACCAAATATTCAAAGTCAAGTCCTTGGAAATACCTCAAAATGAAGTTCTTGTGATGAAGTAGAACATTTATCTCAGTAAAGTTGTCAAGGGCAGGCCCAGTCAAAACTTTTCATCAAACCTCCGATCACAAACTCCTCCTTCTAACCTCTAGGATGCCACTGCCCTAGAGTAGAGTAGAGTAGAGTAGAGTAGAGTAGAGTAGAGTAGAGTAGAGTAGAACTGGCTGGAGTTTTGTCTTCGGCGAATGTAAGTGTGAAATGAGGGAAAACATCTTATGATGACAAAGTGGAGGAACACAAGGCCAACCCTCTTTCCAGGTAAAGTGGACAGAGTGAATTTATATGGCAAGAAGTCTTTACATGTCAGTGGCAGGACTGAAAATATGACGGGCAAATGCAGTGATTATGTAAATATCGATCAAATATTGATACAATATTGATTGTAGCTAAAATTCATTTTCATTGTGCAAATTCAAGTTTGGTTTTTTTCCTCAGTTTTTCTACCAATCCTTCTGGGTTTCCATAGTTGCTGTGGCACTTTTGCTTAAACCTGGGTTAAAGCCTGAATGTATTCTTATTATTTTTGACTAGATGCTAACGGTAGAATCAACTGGCGACGCTGTAGGTAGGAGTTCGGCAGCACGAGGCAGGCACAGAAAATTTCCTGTAGAATTTTCTAATTATTATTATTATATCACATTTCTAAGGCACTGATCGACGCTTTACATCAATGGCGTTTTGTTGTGGTGCAGAGTTCATGTGATGTTTATGTTTTCACAAGACCAAACAACTACTACAGAAAATGACTACAATCTCAAAATGAACACAATTTTAATGGCGTCTCTTGATGCAGAACACAGTAAACGTTTCTTATAGCTTTTGCATTATGAGTGTTTTTGCAAATCCCCCCTGACAGCCTGGCTTTGAGGCTAGTTTGATAGCAACCTGGTAGCGAGCTTCCATGGCAACATCACTGGTATCTCAGCTTGGGTCTCAGTGTTGTGTTTGGTCTGCTCCACTTCAGAAATTTGTATTAAAAAAAACCCCCAATCAAACATACAAAAAAAAAAACCCTTAATGTTTTCTTTGCGATTTTTATAATTACTTGTTGCTCATGGGCCATATGTTTGGGACCCATGTTGATGATAAAGAAAATGAAATATGAAAGATGAATAGATGGAACTGTAGGTGGTGTCGAAGAAGTAAGTTTTGTGTGAAAGTGAATGTAGTGTGACCTACAGATGGGGGGGGGGTTCGGGCCCCCAGGTGAACTCTAGCACCTCAATGAGGGGGTCTCGGGGGGGGGGGGGTTCCAGACCCCGGGTTGTTCCCCTCCCATAGCTGAGCCACAGCATCATTATGGACACGCAGAAGTGGCCTGTATTACCTTCTAATTGCCATCACTCAGTCTCTGCCCCAATCCAGTTTCACCCTCACACCGCAGTGTAGGACAAGGCAGCGAAAGTGGGGGGGGGGGGGGGGGGGGGGTGAGGCTGATGGAAGTGATGGTCATGCTATAGGAGGACAGGGGAGAACAGAGGACCCTTTAAGTCCATGTGGAGAGACACAGCAGGGTCAGTGTGTTTGGCCCTGCAGGATCTCTCTCTCTCTCTCTCTCTCTCTCTCTCTCTCTCTCTCTCTCTCTCTCTCTCTCTCTCTCTGTCGCAGGAGCTGCTTCTCATTAGACTTGTTTGTTTTGGCTGACACACACACACACACACACACACACACACACACACACACACACACACACACACACACACACACACACACACACACACACACACACACACACACACACACACACGCACACACACACACTGGCACTTAGCAGCAGTAGCGTCGGCAGCGCACTCACGTGCATCTCGTAAGCACACATGCACTTTGTGTTTGTTTTGGCAGGGACCATGTAACACTTAGCAGAGCCTCGGCCAGGCCAGCATTCGATACACCGCACCGCCACCATGTTCACACATGTCACAAATAATAACATGCGATCATATATTATCACACATGATCACACGCAGGTAGTTTGACTGTGGTGGTACACCTGTCAGACAGTAACGCAGGTGTCCCAAGGCGAGCTCAGGGGAAATGGAAACCTCCAGTGGACCAGAAGGGCTTTTCATCATGGACACCGACTGTGACCGGGTCCTGCTGACTTTTTGGGGTGTTAATCAGGAGGTATCCGAAAAATCTGCAACAGACAACAACCTTGTTAATGCTATCTATACTATCTAGCGTTATCGCACTGAGGGTAGGTGGCGGGATCAGGAGGGAGTAACTGGGGGAGCCCTTTCAGCTGGAGACTTGATTTAACTTTTAAAACATTGCCGCTCTTGTCCTCTATTCACAAGTGAAAATATATTATTGATATCGCCGTCAAATTTTAATCTGTGAGCCGTTAAAAGCACGTATGACACCATATTCCATGCTGATGTGATAAAATAACAGATAGACAACAGAGACAATGGAGAACATGAACACTTCACACAGAAAGACTTGTGGACTCTGTACAGTCAGGATGTGGTGAGTGGAACATGCATTATCACACCACATCAGATCTACAGTCTACAGTAACTGATATGGACACAATTACGTCGCCTTGACGATCGTTGTTGCGTCTCGTCTTCAGACTATCACAATCTGTGCAGTAGTTGTTGGCCTGATCATCAATATACCCCCAAATCCCCAAATCCCCATACTCTTCTTCAAAAGTCTTCAACTACCGCTAAGCAGTGTGAAATGTCAGGAAACATTTCTGTTTCTTTACTTCTCTGTGCGTCCGCTGCTGTGTTGAGCCTGGTACTGCTGGAGTCTGTTACTGCTGGAGCCTGTTATTGCTGGGGCCTGGTACTGCTGGAGTCTGTTACTAATGGAGCCTGTTACTATTGGAGCTCATTACTGCTGGAGCCTGTTGCTGCTGGAGCCTGTTACTACTGGAGCTCGTTTCTGCTGGAGCCTGTTGCTGCTGGAGCCTGTTACTAATGAAGCCTGTTACTATTGGAGCCTGTTACTAATGGAGCCTGTTACTACTGGAGCTCATTACTGCTGGAGCCTGTTGCTGCTGGAGCCTGTTACTACTGGAGCTCGTTTCTGCTGGAGCCTGTTGCTGCTGGAGCCTGTTACTACTGGAGCCTGTTACTAATGAAGCCTGTTACTAATGGAGCCTGTTACTACTGGAGCTCATTACTGCTGGAGCCTGTTGCTGCTAGAGACTGTTACTAATGAAGCCTGTTACTAATGGAGCCTGTTACTGCTGGAGCTTGTTACTGCTGGAGTCCATTACTACTGGAGCTCATTACTGCTGGTGCCTGTTGCTGCTAGAGACTATTACTGCTGGAGCCTGGTACCGCTAAAAACGTTGCATTTTCACTTATAATGTTGCGTAAACGGAGCCTTGCTCAGGTTTTCTTTTTCTTTTTTCTGCCTCTAGATAAAGAAAGCCTCAGGATGATGATCACTTATGTAAAGCGTTGACATTTTGAAGGGATATAGAAGTTAAACACAGAAGAACGTCGTTGTGATTCTGCGATGCCAGACTGCACGGATTGTTGGATGCGAAGAATGGGGGATTTTGCACACAGTGCCAGTGTTTGCGGTGTTTATGTTCCACTGCACACTGACATTGGTTGAGCTGAGATAGAATCGATAATACGACTCACAGAGCCCGTCACAGCGAGGTGGCTCTCGCCCACAGAGGGCCTAACTGGAGGAAAAACATACGCCGCACAAGCCAATTCACTCCACAACACACACACTCGCCACTGTAGACACGGCGCAAAAACAAACGCAGCGTTCTCTTCTCTCACCGAGTGTAATTTAGACCCTGACGCTCCCAATTTTCTGTCTGGGACAGCCTGAGGACGGGCTGCGGAGAGCAGCGAGCGCACAGGCCCACTAGGTTTAGGTTTCCCCACACACACGGAGAACACCATAAACAATACACGCATTCTTGGACATCTGGCGCATGCATAGCAGCACTTATATATGTACACACACACACACACACACACACACGCACACACACGCACACGCACACACACACACAGATCTGGCTGTGCCTCCAGTAGTTACAAGGCTATTGTGCACAGGTTAACCCCCCATTTCTCACACACACAGCAGGACTGTGAACACACACTCGATTCAGATGCTGAGCCTCTGTGGTCAAAATGTTACTGGATTTCAACCAACAGCCACTCTTTGGAAAAGTGGGGAACCCTTATGCAATGTGAGAAAAAGACCCCAAAAAAATGCCCTTGGCTAAAAAAAAAGAAAAAAAAAAAGACATTATTGCAAGTCAAGCATATGCACAATTTGGCATTAAAATGAATCATGTATTAATATCAACTGTGTGAAAAAGAGCGTTCAGCTTATTCAGTGAACCCTGAAACCAAACTCAGTGGCTTTATGATAAATACACAGGTGGCATAGGTTTAACGGGTTCATACTTTTTTTTATTTTATTTTTTTAAATTCTATACTGACACACTAATGAACTCCTATAATCTCAAAAAATGTACTTTTGGTCCTCATGCAGCTGCAAACTAGAGTTATTTGGGTCTCCAGGGTTCCAAAGGTGAAACATACAGTATTTTTGTAAAGATTTTCTGGTTATAAGAAAAGAAATTAATTAAAGTTTGGGGAAAGCCCATGTGCATGAAATATGAGGAGAAAAGTCAGTAATGGCACCCAATGAAACATCAGGTTAAAAACACAAACACATTTTTTTTTAAATATAGACCTTAACATATATTAGGTTCAAATGAATGTTTTTGATTAAGTGAACAGGAACATTGAGCCAAAATTGAATGTGAACCTGGTGTAAACTGAAGCAAAAGGAAGACAATAATTTCCAAAGTAACCTAAAGAAAATGTTAACTGAAGGACAACCCGGCTTAAGCTTACTTTATGGCAAGGCAGATACTGACAAATGTATACCAAGATACAAATGAAATGCAATGTTAGATGCACAGTCTTCCATCAAGGTTTTTGATGCATTGAGGTATTAAAAAACCAGGTGTTTGTACAATGATTCATGTATAAATATATCACATTACCCACTTTAGACGCCCTATGGGAAAAGCAGCCGCGCTGCTACTGCTAGTAGCGGCGTCACTCGTGCTAATAGCTGCTAAACGCCGCTATTTGTGCTAGTAGCTGTGCTCATAGCCGCGCCACTACTGCTAATAGCTACTAAAAGCAGCTACTGCTAATAGCTGCTACTTGCTCCTCAAGCTCATATGAGGCGTTCAACACGCTGCCCAATTCAGCTTGAAACTCAAAAGAGTCGTTCCCCTCCTCTGAGTCGGTCAGTACGTAGAGTCGTTCCCCTCTGAATCGGTCAGTATTTAGAGTCGTTCCCTTCTGAATCGGTCAGTATTTAGAGTCGCTCCCCTCTGAATCGGTCAGTATGCAGGGTCGTTCCCCTCTGAATTGGTCAGTATGCAGGGTCATTCCCCTCTGAATTGGTCAGTACGTAGAGTCGTTCCCCTCTGAATTGGTCAGTACGTAGAGTTGTTCCCTTCTGAATCGGTCCGATTCAGGGTCCTTCCCCTCCATGGTGGAGAAAAAAACAAACATTAGTTGTTTTGCAAAACTGATAGAAATAAATACATGAATTAATACATAATAAGTAATGTTAAAATATGACTGTTGCGTTTATTGTGTTGTGTTTAATGCCGTCCCCTATGCGTAATTAGTTCTCCCCTTTGAACGTCATGTTTTTACTAGTAAAACTATTTTTAAATTTGTAAGAAGAATTAGAAGAACACCTGAATTTTGGAGGAAACAAATGACTCAAATGATTCAAATGAGTCAGAAACAGACACCCAATTCACTTGGATGATGGACTCAAAAACCCTTGAGTCAGTTTAAGGCAGAAGTCTCAAACTCAGATCCACCCATGTCAAACTGCAGTGCCATGTGCCAGCTCACTAATGACTGTATCAGTCATATCGTAACCATGTTCAGCATGAAATGTCACTACTGTATGAGCTCTGCAGCTCGTTAGCATGTCGGAGGGTGTGGTTACGTGGTGTACCTGAACGCATCACTCAAAGATGTCGGCCACGAAGCACCATTTTGACTTTTCAACTGCACAGCCTTTTTGTCTTCAGAAATATATTACTCTGAACTGTTTCAGTAATAAAAGAGAAAGTTTGTGTCTGAGCCGCGATGTTGGTTTGGTTTAAACTGCAGGAGCTGACAGCTGTCTGTGCAGACAGGGGGCGCAGTCGTAAGACCGTGTTGAGTTTGCACTCAGGACAGCTGCCCGCTTTGCCCGTAGCAAAATACGCCCCAGTGTGGCAGTGCCATTAAAGAACTAACTTTGAATGTCAGTAAATCACAATGTGAATCTGGAAAAAACTAAATGCGTGTATTGGCCAAAGTACTCTGTTTCTATATCAGTGAGTACTAAAATGCAACTACTCATACACTACTCATTTAGGAAAAAAGTGTGTTGATGAATTCATCAGTGTTTCTTACTGAAAAAAACTAAAATATAGTTTGATTATTGGACAGTTCATATAAACAACATAATGTGATTTTTTTTTTAAAATAATGTAAATGTAAGCCACATTTAATGCACTGCAATTTTCAGTTAATGCATGGAAGTAACAATCTAACTTGGGTCGTCTGTCCAAATGAATGTCCATGTCCTCCCATTGTTAATGTCTATAGCGTATTATTCTTCAACCAACAACCAATAGAGCAAGCTCATGGCCCAACCTGAAGCTACATTGCTGCATTGCCATGTAAAGGCAAACAACGCAACACGTACATGGAGTCTGAGGTGTCTGACGCAGCAGGTCAAAGGGTTTCTGCAGGACGTCTGAGGACACTGCGGCGTGCGCTGCCTTTCTGCACACAGCTGTCAAAACATGCGCGCGCAGACACACACACACACACACACACACACACACACACACACACACACACACACACACACACACACACACACACACACACACACACACACACACACACACACACACACACACACACACACACAGCCAGGTGTCTGTATGAATGAGTATAGTGTGTAACACCCGCATACACACACACATAGCTTGTACAGCATCACTTGTGAGACACACTCATTGACAGTCCATTTATCCTTCAGACCTGAAACAACGATAACCTCCAACTGAGGTCGAAGGTGTCCGAACTACGACCCATCGGCCAACTGGGTCCCCTGAGCCATGTTTAATTTGCCTTTGTAAAGCGTCAAACATAATTACATGCATTTGAACAATAATACTTGCTTCGATACATGAGAGATCTTGGTTTTAGGCAGCAAGCCGTCCAGCCGTCATTTGGATGGTCAATTTGCAGAAAAGACGGACGAAAGAAATAGCGGACAGGTTGTTCAAAGCCGTCTAAAATCAATGTATAATGTCCATCACTACTTGTCACTGTCTAATTTAGTCAAAATCCATATTTTTCCGGCCAAAATATAGCAAATTATCAAATTGTATACACAACTCACAACTGACTTCCAGTATTTGTATTATGCTCAGTAACGAGCAGCGTGATTGGTCAATTGATACCACCTGGTATCTTTTAGAAGGTGGCCTCTGATTGGTTCGTTATTCTCTGACTCATCCTGATGCCTTCTACTGTTGAAGCATTGAATGTTGAGGAATTATATATACAGGATGCAGAATCCACACAGGTGGTATTAATTCTATGGACCTATGATCTATCTCAGTTTTCATTTCCAAAATGTTGACACGTTTGCATATCTGTACATCATTCATGTTTGTTTGCTGTGTAAACTTTGATTTTGATAAAAGTATAGACAGTCATGTTTGTTCCCTCACCAACACCAGTTTGTGTGACTGTGACATCCTGAGGCCTCGAGGCCGAGCTAAACGCTATAAAAGGCCTGCAGATAACAAATAAGATCTAATATTCCATTAAAAACTAGTCAGAGGAAAATCAGAACTATTTGAGAGTTCAGAGTCTACTGGTTCTCAGTTTAGGGGTGCAGATAGAAGCACTGTGTCGACGAAACAAGCATGTAGGGAAGTTTGGAGTGAGGAGAGTCGGTTCCAGGTACAGGTGGAAACCTTCACCAATGAAAAGAAGCCGCTACCTTAAAAGAACATGGACATGTTTCATATAGCGATGACACATATTTGTTGGTTTGTTGACAAAACGAGACTAATAACACAATAAGAAATACATTATTTTAAAGCTGGAATGTCTTTTGTATTTTACATAACGTGTGTGTAAACAGTCATGAATCCAGAAATATTCAATTAATATAGTGACTTACATTCATATTATGTATATTAGCCAGGAACTTATTTGCACATAAAAGTTGTCCAACTCTAAACTTTAAACTTTAAACAGTCAAGACCAAGACCAGAGCGTCCCAAGACGAGACCAAGACTTCAAGGGGACAAAACCGAGTCCAGACCAAGACCCTGAGAATGTAAGACCGGTCTCGAGTACTGCCAGCTTATTATACAGGACTTTAACTGTACTGTGCACCGGCACACATACACGCACACAGGCAGGGAGGCAGGTATGCACGCACACACAAATTCAACCAGTCCAGGTTTAGATGTACATCAGAACAGGTTATATAAGAAGGAAAAGCTTCCAGAGGAGCTTCTGTCTGCACTGAAGGCCCGACTTACTACCTATTACACATGTCAGCAAATTTGTGCATAGTGTTTGCCTGTGTGTGTGTGTGTGTCTGTGTGTGTGTGTGTGTGTGTGTGTGTCCAGCCCATTTAGAGGGGCCGTCAGCGTACTGAACGCATGTGTGTGTTGACTGAGTGAGATGGGGAGATCGGGGGGCTCGGTCTCGGGGGGCAGCCGTGGCTTAGCCGACGCCGGGGCACTGTTAAAGTTAAACACTGTTAATTGAGGAGGACGCCTACAGGCCCTCTTCTGTGTGTGTGTGTGTGTGTATGTGTGTGTGTGTGTGTATGTGCTGGCGGAGAAATATGAGTGAGACAAGCGGGTTTGGAATGTGCATGTGGTAAACAGCAGAGGGGCAAATCTATCTGTGGTCTGCCCTGGTGTGATGTCTGGTTGCCCCATGAGGTGTGTGCGTGTGTGTGTGTGTATGTGTTCTGTGCTTTATGAACCGTCTGATAATGAAATTCCTCTAATGTTACTGGTATTTATCTTAAAAAACGATTCCGAGAAATGATCCGAACCAGCTCCAGGAAAATTGAGAGTAAAGAATATTTTGCAGAGCCAGGTTTATCACACTTTTGGCCTCACATTTAAACACTCCATATTACTTTTCAACCTTTTATCCATTCCTGCATGGATCTTCTGGATTAAATTACCCCTGTTCATCAATCAAGTATTCTAATTCCCTTTGTGACGAGGTTGCCAGTACGGATAATACTTGTTTGATCATTGAACAATGTTACTTGTATATCAAAATATACCACGTTAAACCACTAGATGTCACTGTATGACACCAGAAAGCTGCTATAGTACCACAGAACAACCTCCATTACTGCTGCCTTTAACTGGCAGGAGTAAAAAATAAAAATGTCTTCGAAAGGAAAAAGGCTACAGAGCAGAATTTAAACTGAAACTTCTGAAATGATGCATTAGTAGAAAACAGAAACATAGAAGCAGAAAGCGAGTTCAGAATGACTGCGTTTATATGGCGGCTGTCAGTGTACAAAGCTCAACGCAACAGACGTTAGACACAGAGTTGAATTCTACAAGGTGGAATGCGTTTGCGGTCCCCAAACCTTCTCTGAGGCGTCTTGTCTGGATTCGTCCAGCTGGTCTCGTTTGTGAGCGGGGCAGTTCGAGGGGCAGGTGCTGCAGGTGTTGCAGATCCCCCACCCCCCCCCCACCCCTCGCTCACTCGGCCTCCCTCAATACGGGCACCGTTAAGTGAGTGCGTGATATTAGCTGCTTCCCATGAGCCGTTTTGCCAGCAGGGTTTACTTAAGGATGGGAGCGTGAAAGCAGCTGGAGAGCCTCTGCTCAGCCCACAGGGAGCGCGACGCGGGTCACACCAACACTGCAGCTCCACGCAGGCCCAGGCAGCACAAATACCTTTCACTTTTATCCTGGTATAGCTGAGCTATCGGAAATAACCCGAAATGACAATGTGACGAATAAACTGAAGATTTCATGTTTCAAAGACATCTGTGTCTTAAAGTCATATCTATTAGTAAGTTAACTGCCAACGTGTACCCGTGGCTCTAAAGTCAGGGCAATAAAATCCAAAATTATGAACAAATCTCTCTGCAGAAGTCTAACTAAGACGCGTCAGTAAAAATCCAAGCAGGTCTGTATACAGCAAAAAGCCCACAGTGTTTATTTGAGTCCGTCGTCAGACCTGCATATATAACAAGCAAACGTCCATATCCAAAACATGTGGCACGTATTTCTTCCCCAAGTCCAAAGAAGCATCAATCTGACTTGGTGAAATGAATGCGACTCCCCCGTCCACTGTGATGGCTGCATTGTCCAGCTCCTTCATCTGATGGAGAGATTGAAGCATATTGTGAGACTAAAAGAGGACCTGTTGTGTAAATTCCATCGCTCCTGTGTTCAAGGAATATTTATTGTGCGAAAATATGTTATTTTCTTGTGGAATCTATAATAATATAAAGCTACAACCAGAAGAGCAGATCTTTTGTTTTCTCATTATGCAACAACTTATAGAAACTTTTCAGTGAGCAAATAAACATAGGCTATGAGCTTCTGGCCAGACATATGATGGCATTCATGCTCACTTTTATTTCATATATCACAGAATGAAAGGATAGATTTAAAAAGAAAACAAAAAAGAAAGTAAAGGAAAATAGATGAGATTCTTCAAGTTTATTAAAACTTATTAAATATTTTCCCTCTACCACATTTTGCATTTTTTTTTTTTAACATTTACTGATAGTTCATATTTGATGACATAAACTCTGTGCTGAGATTAATTTACCAGTCCAGCCCCTTCACTGTTTGACTGGAATACACTTTAGTTTTTGACTGATAGTGAACATTGCTTGTTAAAAAAAAAAAAAAGACCATTTCTTCAGGAATGGTTTTCATCTTTTGAAATTATAAATAAATAGTTTATACATGGGGGGAGAAACTATAATGAAAAATAGCAAATTGCATTATGAGTATTGGATTTTAGAGGGCTGTGTTTTAAACCCTTGCTTTATGTAATAACCTTTGGTAATGTCAATAGTTTGCGCTTGTTTTGTATATGAAGAAAATTAAGGTTCAAGTAACACACGCATGCACAAGTGATTGTGGGTGCAAAACTGAAATTTAAATATTGCCTTTTTCCTGCATTTCAGGTCGGAGAAGCCTTCGAGTGGCTGACGGCTCCTTGTGGATCTGCTGGAGCTTCAGCCGGGTCCAAACACAAGAGAAAGGTGTGTGTGTGTCCATGCTCCTCTCCAGCTGGATTTATTTCCTGGACGGGAGCTCCGCGGTGGTGGACTGTGGTTCATGTTAGTCACGGCCGAGTTACTTTGGCCCGACTTCAGTCTGGGCGCAGAGACATGATTGGATGGTCGGTACGGCCACCGGATATCAAGTCTTTGGACACGCTCTCACAGATCTGACGACTCTGCTCGTCTTTGTACGTCACTTAAGCGCAAGAAGGAATACGTGAAATTGTTTGCTGACGAGTTCATTACAGATCCAAATCTGACATTACGACCATGACTTGCTGTGCAGGTTTGTGCCGACTGTCTGGTTCTTCCCAACAGGTGACAACAACGTGAAAACAACGTAGTTAGTGTGTAGGGCCACCAGTGGGTGCCGTTTGTTGTTTTTGTAATTAAATCACACACACATGCCTGCAGACAACAATACACTGTAAACATTTGCAATGGGAGAGATGTCATGCAGTTTGTACAGTTAGAAGAGCTCACTTAGATGTTCTTGGGATAAGTTCTCCATATGTGACACGGTGTTGACATGATGGACTCAAAGTTCTGCCAAATATAACCTAGCAGCAACTCCTGCACATTTTTTTTTTTTTTTTTTCATATTTTGGACTTTTATTTATTTGTTTTTTAAAAGTTTTTATTTTCTTTCTCTTCGTGCAAGCACACTATGTCTGCATAATAACAACTCTGGGTATATATATATATATATATATATATATATATATATATATATATATATATATATATATATATATATATATATATATATATAATTCAGTACTTATTTTCCCACATTCAAGGACTTTATGTTTGTTTGATATGTAGGTTCAAATATTCTCTATCTTTGCTAGTCTATGCGAATGTCATTTTCTTAATGAGGTGGAATGAGGGGGCAGTTAAGTTGATTGCAGGTCAGAATTTGTACCATGCCAGTCAACATTTCTGAATAAGAAGGAACAGTAAAGAAAAACACAATGGGAGTACAAAGAAAAGTTTAATTGCTATTACAATCAACTATAAAACTACCAAGTCCCAGGAGAATCTGGACTGGGAGTCATGAAATTCTGGAGGAAACGTTCTCATTGTCCACCTACTGAGCATGTGCAGAACAACTATTAACTATAGCTGTGATGTGCATTCAAAGTAGCAGTGTTTCCGACCATCTACACAGAGATGATGAAGCATTTTCGATCAAATCGTATTTGTCTCTTGTTTCTACGGTGACGGAATGTTTTCCAAAAGTTCCACCTTGGGTTGCCATTTTCAAAAGGTTGTATTTTCTAGTGGCTCTGTGCACCGACGTCGTGTAAATCGACACCCAGAATGCCACCAAAGTTTCCACTTGACAAACGTGTAAGTGGGGCCTTGAGTGTCAACCTGCCACTCGGACAAGCTTGGAGCAACACCAGTCTGCAACCTCACAAACACACACTCATACCTTGGCATGAATCTGTGCCCCCAGCTCTCAGTGCCATGCTCCAGCTCCCGCACAGATAAGAGCGCTCACATCTCAGAAGATGTTGGAAATCATGCGTTCATGCAGCTGGGAACTGGGAGAGTTACCAGTTGGGAGGCTCCAATTTCCCCCGTAAAGCGTTGGCATGAGAATAACAACGCCCCTCAACTGACATGTTAGAGAATATGTTGTGTTTTATAGAAGAGTTCAAACTGTGTAATGCAACAAGAAAAAGTCGGTCTTATTAACTTTCATCTTTTACAAATGCAATGTAAGCTACGGTTTTGATAAATGCACCAAAGTTCAGAAGTCTTTTTAGCTTTTAATTGTAAAAGTGAAACATGTTTTGTGGTTAAAACATTTTACATTTTGTAGTAAGTTGGAAAAAAAAATGGCTGTTTTTGCCTTGAGGGCTGCAGATCTGGACAAACAAACAGTTTTCACGTTTTGTTTGTTCTATCTAGTAAGACGTTGGTGTAAAGTAGTAATGCTTTTAGCGAAGGTTTGCAGTAATGATGTTTTATTGTGAGAAAAAGCGAGTGGGGGGGGGGGACCGGTGATGGAACAGCCAAAGCCCGCGAGGAGTGAACAGGAAGCTGTGCAAATTAAGGCCAAAACAGGCAGGAGACAATAAATAAGCATTAGCTGGACTGGAAACAACAACTTATGGAAAGAACAACATCCCCTAAACGTATGGAGGAAATGCTCGGTAACACAGACGACAAGACGCCTCGGCGGGAGAGCCACACGGCCGTCCTGCTCTTGGAAACAATAATAGTGATAATAGTGAACAGGTATTAAAATTGATGAGATTTCGCTCCGCGAGCTTGTCTGCAGGGTCGTCCCTGCTGCTGGCAGAGCGGCAGCATCAGATAAGGAAAGTGCTGGACCGTGCATACACACAGGTGAGGTGTATGTGTGTGTGTCAGGTGCAGTGGAGCATGACGACAGCCGAGCAGCATGGCAGATGGCCCAGATAAGAGGATTTAAAGTTTGTAAAACATCTTCCGTCCACAGCTGGATGAGGAAGCGTCAGTGACGTTGGCTCCGTGATTGATGATTCGTCCCGCTTCATTCGTACGTCATCTCAATATACCGTTTAAATCTTCTTCTGCCATACGGCCAGTGATTCGAATCTACCTATTAATTGCTGTTTAAATTATCAATGATTATTGATTATTGTCCATCGACTGAGCATGTGCAGCAGAACTGTTTACTACTATGACTATTGCAACAACACATCAGTTGTCAGTTGGGTGAAACTAACCTGTCACATGACGGTCTGATCCCAGCTCACGTTGTCTGTTAGTGGGTGAACGATCAATCACTTGGTGAATTCTGCTTCACAATGACACGAAGAGCCGACATCAAACGATTGAAAAACGACTTTTAGACATAGTAAATACTATGGAAGCACTAAAAGGACATGATTAACTGCTTTTTAACCCCCCTCTGTTTTAATGGTTGCCTCAAGATTTTGAGTTATTTATGTCATTATTTTGAGAAAACATCATCTTTCGCCAGAGGAAATTGCGCGGCGTCTCCACGGCATTTCATTCTGTACATGGCCTGCACTTTATGGCGTCGAAGGTCAAAAGACACATACACAGCCTGGTTATGTGTCAGTCGTTACATAGTCATTAATGTCATTTGTTTTCTCGATAACAAGATAATTTATTCTATAATGTTGAGAAAACAAAACTTTGTTTTCTTTGTTATCAACTCGTGACTGTCGGATGCCTTCTCATGCTACTGCAGAAAGACTCCACATATTACTCCACAATTATATTTATGACTCTAATGGGAAATTCTTACCTACAGTATGTGACCAAAGTAACAAGTGGAGCTCACAGGAAAGGAAAAATACGAGCATGTGCGTGAAACACTCACACATGTTGGTGATTAGCAACTGTGGGACTGCTGCATGGATTTCCATACAAATAACTTGGATTAAACTTGTGTGTGTGTGGGGGCTGGTGTGTCTGTGTGAGCCATCACGCCATTACGAGTGTTTGCAGTCGTCTGGGATTATTTATCCTCACTGTGGCTTCTCGTCATCAGTGAAGGCAGCAGAGAGCCCAGATGAAAAACAAATTAAATTGACCGAATGGCAGCGCTCGTGCAAACGGGAGGAAAACGATCCCAGGGAGGTTTTCGTCCATCTCACGCCACCATGCTGAGAGCGATCCCGTAGGCCATGTTTTGCTAATGGTCTCCTTAAGGGCTTCCTGGTTTTCATTCAATTATAAAGCTCCATATACAGTGACAGCCAGTTATGCATTTATGCCTAATGAGCCTCGAATGGGACACACATGCACAGACATAGACTGACAATACAGACATAAACACAGACATCGATCATGTCTCTGTGCCAATCAAAAGGTCATTTGCTGGATTTAAACATGCCGCATTTATAGTCTTGCAGGTAAGTTAGTGTTTAACTCCTCAATATCAACTCTCACATGTGAACAGTGGTTTGTTTTGTCCCCCCTCCAATGTCTTGATGTCTTTTTTTACAACATCTGGGCCTGGTGGTTGAAGTAAAGCCAGAGTCAGGGTTTCCCTGCTGCGTTACATCATTCATGCTTTGAGACTGTCACACGCAAACACCGTCTTTCTTGATGTTCATCCTGTTTGTACTTGTTTTAGTGTTTTTGTCTCATCGTATTTATCGCTACTGTCTTTACAGTTGTTTATTACTTTAGTACTTTAGTACTTGGACATCAGAGCATCGCCCCCACTTTTCAAGTCAATCTGCATTGTACAGTTTTGCCCCCCCCCCCCCCCCCCCCCCCCCCACCTGAAACCTACATGGCGGAGTCACCACTAATGTTATGAAGTCCATGGAGGCTCCACTCAAGAGTGTTTGGTTGACTTCTTTGGATCGAGGCTGCATCGCGTAATAATGGTGCAATAATGTTTTCATTTTCAAGTTAGTTATTATGTAATAATCTACAGCATTTTGGAATAAACTTTGCCACATTTTGTAATAACTTTTTACATGTTACAAAAGTTATTTCAAAATATGGATGTTCCACTTTTTTTTTTAAAGAAAACATAATAATTTGGTGCATTATACAATATTTTTTTTTGCTTTATCCACATACATGGTTCTATGTTTAATAATGACACAAAAATTAAGATTTAGTTGCATAAGAATAATATGCTACTCTTTGTTTGAGCTCATGTCCTGCCTACATAGCAATGGTAGAACGCAGCTCTAAGTCAGGTTAAACTTTTTAGGTCACCTTCCATTGTGGCTGGTAGATTTTTCCTAGTATTTCCCGTAGCCATTTATTTTTTCTTGAAGAAATGAAACCAGATTGTCAGTGCCACTAAGTGCATTTAATCATTTAACCCATGTTTTGTCGTGACTGTTGCAATATGTAACAAGTTATTACGAAATGAGGTGTTATTACATAATGAGGTGAAAATGTGTGACATTATGACATGTTGCACCATTATTGCATATTGTGGTTAGACAAACCCTGTTGTGAAAAGTCAGATTAGTTTTTATCAGTGGCTCCTAACCTGAGGTCAAAACAGATCAGCTGCGACTGAAGTTGTTGAATTGGATCTATACCTGTCTTAGAAATCCAAAAACTGTCTATTGCTCATTTAGGTGTTCATCAGGTCGGGTGTGTCTGCCATGATGTGGCTTCACTGTGGTATTTTTGGCAGATCTTAAAGGGGTCCAAGGGAAAAGAGATTGAACAACCTCTGCCTCTTATTACTTTTTTTTTTTATTACCTGGCACAGTACTTGAAGTTTTATAATATCATGTCACTCTCAGCAGAGCAATGCTTTCAAGATTTCATATTTGGTGTTGTGGGAGAGCCAGGCTCTTGAGTATCACTCATACCAGAGGTTCACGGATGAGATGAGGAAAATGTTTGACCATCCAGTACGGTGAAGGAAGTGATCTCTTCGTTGGGTCCCCTCTGCTTTCCCCAGACGGTCTCAGATGGATTCCTCAGTTCCTGCCTCTGAGCCTGGTACCATGCAGATTGGACACACCCAGCTCACCCCGCAGGAGAAGCAGCTTCGTCGGCCCATGCCTCTAATTTTGAAAACCTGGACACTACATTGCCCGCTGCCCTATGCGGTGGTTACTGGTGAGCCAAACCCTCTCTGATGCCCCCCAACAACTCCAATTATCTCGAACGCTCTGTGTCAGACCCAAACCCTTTTCGTTTTTGCATTGGTGGACTCTGGAGCGGAGGAACTTCATGGATTACCAGTAAGCCCAGGAGCTGAACATCCCGTCTGTTCTGTTAGCATCCGAGTTAGGAGCCCGGTCTCTTGACATTCTCCATCTCGCTTGTGTCAGCCACAAGACTATCCCGGTCACTCTGGTCCTCTGGTCCCATGGCGCCACCATTTTCACTGAACTGGACCTTCCGAATGTCTACACCTGGTACACATTGATGAGGGGGATGAATGGAAGACAGCGTTCAACACACCACTGGGATATTTTGAGTAGGGTTGGAGTGGTGTTCTCACAGCATTCAGCATCAGATAACAAGCTCCATCCCTGTGTTCTTCTCCCGACGTCTCTCACCAGCGGAGTGTAGCTATGACATCGGTAATTGGCAACTACTTGAAGTCAAGATGGCCCTGGAAGAATGGAGGTATTGGGCAGAGGAAGCTGAAAAGCCGTTTATTGTATGGGCGGACCACTAGAATCTGGAATGCATATGTTCTGCCAAGAGACTCAATTCTCGACAGGCCAGTTGGACTCTGTCTTTTGGACGTTTCCGGTTCTCACTGACCTATTGCCCCGGATCCCGCAATGTCAATGCCTTGACCAGTTCTCCATCGAGGAACCCTCTTCCGAACCCATCTCGATCCTGCCAAAAGTCCTGCACCATGGCTTTACTCAGCTGGGAGTTTGAGGCCTTGGTTCAAAAGGCCCTTCTGCAACAACTGGACCCTGGTGATGGCCCCGCTCAAACTTTGTTTGTCCCTGTCTCTGTGCGTTCCCAGGTCCTGCAGTGGGTCCACTCCTCGCCAATCTTCTGCCATCCTGGTGTCACCTGCACGCTTGGAGTCCTCTGGCAGAAGTTCTTGTGGCCCACCATGGACAAAGACACCCGGAGCTTGTGCCTGAAGCAAGACCTCCAATAAGCCCAGTTCCGGTCTGCTCCAACCTCTTCCTGTCCCTAGTCACCCCTGGTCTCACATTGCTGTCAATTATCACCGGTCTCCCACCATACAATGGTAACACCACTATCCTGACCATTGTGGTCTGGTTTTTGATCTCTGCACATTTTGTGGCTCTTCCAAAACTTCCTTTATAGTGTTCTCTACCACCCTTTGATGCCTCTTTTCATGTAATTATCATCTAAGTGACTGTTCTCCACACGTTCTTTACCACTATTTTATCCGTGTTTCTTTCCTTTTTTATCCATCCTTCCACTTTCTCTTTTCCAATGTTCATCTTTTCAATACCTTCTCTTTGTTTTCATGTTTTGTGCTCTGATGACCCGTCTTCTCATGAGTCCTCTCATCTTTTATCTACCTCCACTTGTATCCTGCCCTGTTGTTATCGCTTGTTTGTATTCTCCTCGGTTTTACCTCATTTAATTCCCCCCCCCAACATCTCCTGTTCTCTCCCCTCACCCTTCTGTCCTGTTGCTATCTTCTCTTCCTCTCCCCTGCTCTTGTCTTCCTCCCTTTCTTCTGGAATGTTGCATTGTTTTGTTCCGACTTGTTCGCCAGTGTGATGGATGGATGGAATCACATTCCCCAGTCATGGACCAACTCGCGCTGTCGCACCTCTTCTCCTGTTGCTTCATTGTGGCCAGCAGTTGCCAGCGAAGTGGTCAGGCAAAGTGCACACACGAAAACACGTCACTTTTGAGTTTTTGTTCCAGAAATCTTTTTGCAAAGATTTGAACATGATGTCCATTTACACAGATATGCTGAAAACTATGTAGTTTACATGCCAGGCCACTAGTAGGTGCTGTTGTTTGTTTTGTAATGAAACTATAAACACATAGGTGCAAAAAACAATACGCTATAAACATTAACAATGGGTATACACAGACATTCGTATGGACAGACAACCTTATGGACAGATCTCTTTATTTATTATTATTATTATTATTATTGTTATTGTTATTATTATTATTTTTTTACTCTTGTTTTGTTCGGCAGCTTGGGCAGACAATATGATGTGATTGAGAGCCTTCCGATGTCAGAACAACCTTTTCTGCATGTTGTCATTTGTCAGCAACGTCAGCAGCAGATAGACAAGAGAGGACAAGCGATGTCAGGAGTTTGAAGATTCTTTAAAAATTACGACAATGATACGAATAAACTCTGATCTGCCAAAACATCAAGAGAGGTGAAAGATACTTAGTCTTAGCCTGATGTCGCTAATTAGTTGAACTGCTCAGTGGATCAGGAGGATTTTACTCCGAGCCATGCTAAATGCTACATGTTTAAATGCCAAAGAGTTTCAAGGCATACACACCAGCGATACTACTGTGTGAAACACAATCAAAATATGTCACATTAACAGCCAACTGGAGTGTGTGGCGGCACACAATGTGCTCGGTCCCTCGGTCTACAGTACACATAGGACAGTGCATAGATAGTGCACGGTTCAATGTGTACTCTAGACTATGACTGTTGGAAATGTCCGTAGTGTCGATGCAGAGGATGTGCAGAGGTGGTTTCCGGAAATACGTAGCCTTCATGTAATGTTTGCGTATGGAGTATAAATTAGGCTTAATAGCATTTAATAAGTTCTTGAATCAGTACTCGATATCTACAAGTAGCGAAAAGTTAATAATCATACTTATACAAGTCATACCCTTAAAAAATACATTTTTCCCGGTCACTTTGCAGTGACGCACTCGCACGCACGCACGCACGCACACACACACACACACACACACACACACACACACAATTGAAAGATTATAGAAATCTTGGCTTTTATGACAGTCGAGGTAATATGTTCTTGCTGTTTATCTCAGCCATGTGTGGAAACTTGTCTGCTGCTGCAGTTGTGCACGCAGTGCATGCTGTGTGCGCGCACGGTCAGTGCTGTACCCTGACAAATGCCTGTGTGTCTCAGTGCGTGTATGTGAGACATTGCTGAGGACATTTGTGTTCAATTTAGGCAGGGAGGAGAGCGGGGACCCAGACTGAGAAGCCTGTCATCACTGGGAGAGGACTGTTCCACTCTGCACCCTCATCTCCATAATGGCTTCCATTCGCTCGTAAAAAACACTGAGCCATGGACAGGCCAGCAGCCATCAGAACCTGCTCCCATCGCCCGGGACTTAAGGGCTGAGCGGCTAATGCTGGTGTGTTTGTGTGAGGGTCATCAAGGCCAGTAAGCACTGTGGATATTACAGATGAAATGTGCAGTTATTATGTGCAGCAGTGCTGCCACCGCTACAAAAACAAAGTTGTCAAAATAACGAGACACTTTTCTTAGTTTTAGGGTCATGTCATACATTTTTTTTTCAGTAAACAAGGCAGGAAGTTATACCAGATCGGAATTACCAATTCACTTCAAGTGGCCAATCCTTTCGCTGATTTTTTTAAATGGATTTTTCATCAAAAACATAAAGATTATTGTGGACATACAGTGAAAATGTCATGAAAATGTTCAATATTTATTGTCACTCATTTCAGAAAGTCAAACCTATAGATAGTGAAAACCTAAATTTCAGTTTCCCAGAAAATTGTAATATTGTGGAAACGTTTAGTTTTGGAAAGTTATGGTGTCACACCCTAATCAGCTAATTAACTCAAAACACCTGCACAGGTTTCCTGACCCTTTAGATGGTCTCAGTCTGGGTCAGGAGGCTACACAGTCCTGGGGAAGACTGCTGACTTGACAGATGTCCAGAAGACAGTCATTGACACCCTCCACAAGGAGGGTAAGCCACAAAAGGTCATTGCTAAAGAAACTGCTTGTTCACAGAGTGCTGAATCCAAGCATCTTCATAGAAAGTTGAGTGGAAGGAAAAAGTAGGGTAGGAAAGGGTGCAGCAGCAAAAGAGACGATTGCAGCCTCGAGAGGATTGTCGAGCAAAATGCATTCAAGAATTTGGAGGAGCTTCACAGGGAGTGGACTGGGGCTGGAATCAGCACATCAAGAGCCGCTACGCAGTGACTAATCTTAGACACGGGATACAAATGTAGCGTTCATCATGTCAAAACACTCCTGAACAAGAGACATCAGAAGCATCTTACCTGGGCTGTGGAGAAAAACAACTGGACTGTTGCTTGGTGGTCCAAAGTCCTTTTTTTCTTGAGATGAAAGTAAATGTTGCATATCATTTGTAAATCCAGGTCCCAGAGTCTGGAGGAAGAGGAAGAGGAAGAGGCTCAGAATCCACATTGCTTGAAGTCCAGTGTGAACTTTGTGCAGTCTGTGATGATTTGAGCTGCCATGTCTTCTGCTGGTGTCTCTCCACTGTGTTTTCTGAAGTCCACAGTCAATGCTGCTGACAAGCTTTAGGGAAATGGCCATTTCATTTTCCAGCAAGACTTGACACCTGCCCACACTGCCAAAGGTACCAAAAGCTGGTTCAATGGCCGTGGTGTCATTAAACTGGCCTGACCTGAACTCCAGAGAGAATCTGTGCTCTTGTCCAGAGGAAGGTGAGAGAAGCAAGACCAACACTGCAGATGACCCGAAGGCTGCTATCAAAGCAACCTGGGCTTCCATTACGCCTGAGCAGTGCCACAGGTTGATGGCCTCCATACCACGCTGCTAAGACGCAGTCATTCATGCTAAAGGAGACCCAACCAAGTATTGAGTGCATACAAATTAACGTACTTTTCAGAAGCCTTGTATTTTTGTTTAAAATCTCCTTTTTTTTCTGAGACACTGAATTTTGGCTTTTCATAATCTGCAAGCCAGAAATAAAGGCTTGAAATATTTCACCCTGTGTGTCATGAGCCTATATCATATATGGGTTTGTCTTTCTGTAATGAGTGACAAAAAATATTGAACATTTTCACGATATTCTCATTTTTTGAGATGTACGTGTACAAGCTCACCATAAACAACAGAAAAGCCAACAATCTAATATAGACGTTGTGCAATAAATCCCAAACTGCTTTTAAAAATGTAGCTGAAAATGACTGTATTGATATTACAGGACCTAAAGGAACGTTCCAAGGTGGTCTAAGAAAGCTGTTCATGTTTTTGTCATTTTCTGTGATGTTGGGCTGGGAGTCATGACAATATATAGCTGCCTTTGTTATTATTGTACATCTACTCCTGCATGTGAACTATTCAAGGTTCAAGGTTACTAGACGAAGCCGAAGCGCCACAAAGATGTTCAAAAAGTTCCAGGTGAGCTGTTTTCAAACTTGTATGTCTTCGGTGACTCCGAGCAACCAAAATCCTATGAAAGTTATGTGTTTCCCCTTGAAATTGTAGTTGTGTAAAATGGGGCTTAGTATGAAAAATAAAGATGGAAAAAAAAAAAAGAATGTTAAATGTTTTTGTGACCCATGACTTTTGTAGTGTAATTGCCACCTATACATTGGATAACACACTGAAGACTTGTATAAATCGCAAACTAATCTGTACAGTTGAGCTTATAATAACAGAAATGGAGAAATGTGTAAAACAGCCATATTCAATTTGTGTTTATTCCTCTTCTGACGAAAGTCAAAACGTAGAAATCCTTCAACAGAACCTGCTCTAAGAGCTGCATGTGAAAACGCTGTATGTAGGAGTTCTATACATTCTGTTCAGGCACTTAAGTCCTGATCCTTGTCAACAGATTTGTGTTTTATTGGGTGGAGAAACGGCAGCAAGGGCCTGCGGCTCTGCGGGTATCAATTATGCCAGCATAAACACCTCTGACGTGAAAAAGGCACTCAGTTTTCTGGAAGTTGAAAGCTTGTGTGTGTGTGTGTGTGTGTGTGTGTGTGTGTGTGTGTGTGTGTGTGTGTGTGTGTGTGTGTGTGTGTGTGTGTGTGTGTGTGTGTGTGTGTGTGTGTTGGCACCTAATTGGGCAATCATGGGGACTCTGAACAAGATAAGGTGCTTTTCTATACTGAAGGTGCACATGTGTGTTAAATGATCATGGCTTTTTCAGACTGATGTCTCAGCTCCAGTAGCAGTGTTCGGTTCTGTCCACTGCTCTGTAGAAACTTGTTTTAAAAATGTATGTTTTCATTGAAATTGTTTACTTGGTGCTTGGTGTTCTGGCGACCGGATTGGAGCCTCTCGCAGAACAGATTTAACATTAAGTTTCATTCCTCTGATTGAGGAAATAGTTCTCAGTCGAGTCAACATTACCATAAATAAATATATATATACCATATATGGAATGAATGTAACCTCATTTAAATGTACTTCATATAAAATAAAATACCTGCATTTACTACAATGAAGGCAGATGATGAAGGTTATGATGCATTTCTTTGCATGTGTGATCGTTCTGCAAGGTGGAAATCAGACATTACTATAAAACAAAAATAGCATGAAAGATAAAAGAGAATTCTGTTGGATGCTAAGAAATTTGCTCATTCAATAAGTCCAAGACTTTTGTTATAACATCTATTTTTTGGATAGGACTGCAGGACAGATTATCAGTATTGCACTCAACAGAATTCAAATTGTCCCTCAAATTGGTTCAGAAAGAATTGTAGCAGTTTGTTTGTTTGTTTGTTTGTTTGTGTCATTGTGCACGTGGGTCAAGAATATACTGGCGGCTGATGTGCAGTCCAGAGACAAATATTTTATTACAGTGACAAACATGGCAGCCAAACAAGAAAGACACGTACTTCTGAGGCCCCGTTCACATGAAAAAGTATTTCAAGTGAAAATGTGAACCTTTTGTCGTCTTTTGAGTTTCTGTTTCACTGAAAACCATTTGAAAACGGCTCCCAAGTTAGAAATATTTGAAAATGTGCAACTTTTCTGATACGTTGCTACCGCACATGTACACCATGGTCATAGTGAATATTTCTTCTGCACATGCTCAGTAGATGGACAATGTCCATGGTCTCCTGGGACTTGGTGGTTTTATAGTTGACAGTCGGCATAATAACAATCCAACTTGGTCGTCTGTCCACTACAATGTTTGTGTGCTCCCATTGTTAATGTTCATGATGTATTGTTCTCTGTATACACGTATTTTCATTACAAATACAACCAACAGCACCCACTAGTGACCCAACATGACAACTACATCATTTTCAGGATTTCTTAAAACAGTATATCTACGAGGAGCCACACTGGGGACGCAAACGCTCAGCGAGAAAATGGTCCCTGCAGCAAATAGGCTTTTGGGCAAATGGAAACAGTTTGCTCTAACGTGTACGAGTTATTTGTGCTGCTGCTCATCACCACTATTCCTTTGATGGCCTTGTGACTGAAGCGAAGATGGCGTGATTTCAGTCTTCAGAAATGAAGAAGAAAAGCAACAAGTGAGTAGATGACGTGGAAATAAGTGCAGAGGGTTGATCAATTCCAGTACTTTCACCAGCAGGGTTTTAACGTAGATCATCATCAGCAGACACAAGTTCGCCATGAAGCTCTGTTTCCATGTTACAGCATCCACAGCAGGCCCAGAAAGTACCGCCAGAGACTCTTCGTTCTCTTTGTTCACATGGTCAGTGTCAGCAGCTGTTTGTTGTTTCACTGATTTTGTGAGTCACTTTGAGGTTGAAGAATTTTGGGGGGATTTATTTCCTCTTAGAACATCTATTGCAAAGACATTCTGCATGCAAGCCAAAGAAGAAGAAGAGGGCGACGTTGAAAGGAAGACACCAGCTGAGGCCATTTTAACACGGGGTGTTCAGTCGAACTGTGAGAGTCACTGATCAGCAGCGCCACATGTACAAAGTGCAATGTTCATCATGTGGACATTCTCTGTTCATGTTACAATCAGAACTTGGTAAATAATGTTGTGGCATCAGTGAAATCTACACACTGTACATGATAAAGTATATGTTTTCTCATAAAGTGTTTTTGTTGTCGCTAATTTGCAACATATCTATTTTCATATCCATCCTAAATTGACAATTTCCAGCATCTCACTGAAAGCAAAATCAAGCAATTCATTGTTTTCTGTTGTCATTTCATTGACTGTCACTAATTCAGACGTCGGTGGGTCAATTTCTGCAAAATAGCCAACATTTCATGCCTCGTCGACATGACAATTTTTAAAGTGAAAACAAATCGTTTTTGCATTTTCAGTTCAGAAAAATTTTGCATTTACAACTGAAATGTTTTGAAATTTTTGTCGATTTACCCGGAAATGGCAGAAGAGGTGAAAATAATGTCATAATGAGGCTACTGGTTGGCCTTGTTGGTTAACGTTTTCGCCCTGGCCATAGTAAGGTGGGATCCGCTCCAGGGCCCTGCGACCCTGCGACCCTGCACAGGACCAAACAGTATAGAAGACTGATGGATGGGTGGATGGAAATGAATTCTAAAGGCGTGTGTTGCAGTGAGCAACCTTGAGGTATGATGAATGCACTTATGTGTTCTCGTGTGGGAGCCAGTAGAAAGATTGCTGGACTGGTGTGATGTGGTTGTGCTTCTGGGATTTTGCGAGTCGTCTGGTGGCGCTCTTCTGAATGTGATGGGGTTTTTTTTGTTTGTGATGCCAAAGAGAAGTGAATTGCAGTAGTCCAACATGGAGGAGACAGGAGAGGTGGGAGTCAAACCGTGAACAAAGGTCAGTGACAACAGAGGAGAGTGGAGTGCCCTAAACAGAAATGGCTATGGCCGTAATGGAAGATGACCGACACTGACAGGGTGTCCCAACTAATATGGCCTCTGCCTTGCAGCTGTTCAGTCGGAGGGAATTCTTGTTTATCCTCCTCCAGACGGAGGCCGAGTGTGGCGGTCGATGGCGGGAGAGAGGTGGATGGCAAAGACGGATGTCATCAGCGTGGAGACACATTTTATGATGTATGTATTATTTGACTCTGGCAAATGGCAAATAATGAGGGAGAGTGGAAATCCCTGCTTGGTGCCCCTACATTATTTTTGAAAGTAGAAATAAATTTTTTTTAAAAAAAAAACACGTTTCACTCAATCGGCCTCACATCGCGTGTAACTGAAGCAACCCTTTGTCATGCAATAAAGACCAGGGAGCAGACTTACATTAAAATTTCAGACACTTATGAAGAGGGGAAAAAAGAAAAAGCAAAGTGTAACCCATAATATAATGGAGACATTAGATAATGTTGCTGGCTGGGTAAGTGTTTCAGGCTCACATGTATTTCCCTGGGATATTGTCACATTCCTCAGAGTCTCTGGCCAGAAGAATCTGTGGTCAGCCACATATCCACTTTTATTGTGGGAGAGCATGTTATGGGGTACGAATGCCAATGAAGTGATTGATAACATCTATGCGTAGGATAAGATCTACGCCTGTGTGTGTGTGTGTGTGTGTGTGTGTGTGTGTGTGTGTGTGTGTGTGTGTGTGTGTGTGTGTGTGTGCGCGTGTGCATGAGGTACCTAATTCTCTGCTGTACTTTGTGTAAAGGACACATGTTTGATACATTACTTGATTTGGACCACAGACGTTTGCGTGTGGCAGACACTGATCAGAACTCAGTCAAATAACATCACCAGTGCCTTTGCCAGCAGTGCACTTATTTTTTGTGAGTGTGTGCGTGTGTGTGTGTGTGTGAGAGAGAGTGAGTGTGGGTGGGTGGGTTGATGGGTGGGATGGGACAAAAGTGGCTGATACATGACAGAATAATAGAGACAGAGACAGGGTTATGAGGAATTTTTGATCCTGTGTGTGTGTGTGTGTGTGTGTGTGTGTGTGTGTGTGTGTGTGTGTGTGTGTGTGTGTGTGTGTGTGTGTGTGTGTGTGTGTGTGTGTGTGTGAGGGAGAACATTCTCCAGCAATCTCATCATTGACACCATAAAGATGGATCTCCCCTGAATAAAAACACTGCGTCTGTGCTGCGTTCAGGTCGTCTAATTGGCTCCAGACAGAACAGCGAGGGATGAAAATAGACCGGAGCGCTCTCCCACAGACATGACGCGCGGACATGCGCCATCAGACATGCCATGTTATACGAAGGTAAGCACATGTGAACACTTCAGTACCGGTACACATGCACGGACAAGGAATCCCTCTGATGAGCGAGAGCTTGCACAGTGTTGTAGTGTTTGCACAGCGACCAAAAAAAAAATCTGGTTCAAGATTTAGGTCTTGTTTATGTGGAACTTCCTTCTTCTTCCTGTTTTTAGTTTACCTTTCAGTGTCCTGACGTGTTAATTCTATGGTGTCTGAAATGTTATTGATCATCTCAGCTGTGTCACTGTTTTTGTGCGTGTCTTTTGTTGGGTGTAATAATAAAACATTAATCATTTAAAGCAGGGGTCTCACACTCAAGCTGAGGCCAACGATCTCAAGATCAGCTCATTGGAGTTCCACTTCGACTAGTATTAAAAAAAAAATAAAAATGCATATCTATTTCCACAAATGTCTTGTGTACAAAATTAAAACAATAGATGCAATGCTTGCTTTCATTCTTATATATAAACAAATTGGTAATCAAGAATGAGCGAGAAATGAACGACTCACCGAGTACTGACAAGATCTGCTATACTGACATAGGGATGTCGTTGGGGTTACACAAGTGTATTTGGATGGTATCAAGGTGAGACAGGCTGAACAGAACTGAAGGGGTCGACCCAGCAGAGGGCAACATTAGGGATATCCATGATAGCTACAAGTACCGTTGGTGATCCTGCAGGCTAATAGAAACCAGGAGGAGGCTACCACGACACCAACCACAACCAAATACAACCGGTTGAGAGTGAGACAAGTACTTAGAAGTCAGTTGAATGGAAAGAACAAGGTCAGAAGCATCAAATCATCAGACGCCAAGCTGGGATCATAAGGGGGATGGTGAAGCCACAGACATCAATACAAGAAAGCTCGGTACAATGCATGGAGGATTTCACCCAAAGTCCAGCTTCCTGAGACTGTACAGGAAGACAAAAGAGGGAGCTCGACTGTTGGAGCCACTATTGAAGATGAAACACTCAAAATCCAAGTCTACATCAGGAAGGTGGCCCTCGAGCAGGGGTTGGCAACCTTCATCCCTCAAAGAGCCATTTGGACCCGTTTGCCTCTGGACAGAACACAAGCCACATTTATCAACGAGTCAGATGGAGCAAAATCGTGCGTCTGCGTCAAACTGCGCCTCCTCGTGTCTAAAGTTTGCATCTAACTGCTTCCAAACCCACACAGACTGAAAGATGACAAATTTGCCTCTCATGAAATGACAATTTTATGTAAATATTTGCCCCCAAACTGTGGATTCTGAGGACTTGTTTCCAAAATATGTGGATAAAATCTGTCCTCTCCCACTCGGATGATATCACGAACTGCAGGTGGTCAGAACACTTGCATCATTCACACCCAGGGTTGCGCAATTCCATGAAAGTTGTTGTTTATGAGCTCACCTGCTATCATGTGCTACATAATCAAGCTACCATGCTAATGTATGCTTTGTGGACTAGCTAATATGCTAATATGCGGTTCATGGACGAGCTGGCATGCAGTGTGTGGACTAGCTAACATGCTAATATGCAGTTTATGGACTAGCTAACATGCTAATGTGCACTTTGTGGACTAGATTACATGCTAATGTGCTTTGTGACAAACAATCAGGAATGCTAATGTGTGACTTGTAGACTAGTGAACTAGCTAACCATGCTATCACATGCTACATAAACTGGCTAACATGCTAATCTGAGCTTTGTGAACTAGTGAACTTGCCAGTATGCACTTTGTGGCCTTGCCTACGTGCGGTTAGTGGACGAGCAAACATGCAGTAAGTGGAAGAGCTAACATGCTCAAATGTCAAAGCCCCAAACTCCTTCAAAATAAAAGTCCCTATTTTTAATAATGACAATGTAAACCTTCAAATTTGATATTAAGTGTTTAGCTAGGCTAGGGGTGAGCTGGATTTCAAAATAGAAGCCCAATTTTTGCTAAATAAAAGTCCTTGTTTTTTTTTCAAATAACATCAAAACCCTAAAAATGTTATATTTAGGGATTAGCTAGATTAGAGGTCAGTTGATTTTTAAAGTAAAAGCCCCCACATTTGTCAAAATTTGGTTCTACCTGTTCCATTCATGAATAGAAGCTGTGATAACAGAATTTCAAGGTCGCACACGTTTTGAATGCAAGTTGAGAAATCGATGTAAGTGTGCTTTTTCAAAATCTGAGGATCTTGAATTTGTTTTTAAAATGGATGTATGTAGTCAGAAACATGAAAGAATTGCAGCTTGCTATGAGTCTTTCTGCAATATATCTTATATATCTAAAGAATCTTTCTATGACAGTTCTGTTTTTGCTCTTCCTCACTGACACTTCCAACCAGGTCGGCAGGTCACACGAAGCTCATCTTATTTTATAGTCTGTCGATGATCTCCCATTCCTTCCCATGAAAGCTGGGCAGAGACGTAGAAAGCCAAAGCTCCCTTCGCCTTTCAGAGCCCTTCCATGTTTCGTCTCCAGTTGCTCTCCAGCTGAACTGGTTGAGCGCACGCATGTTCGAGGCTTCCCCTGACCGAACTGATTCGATTTTTCATTGTCTCACGGCAGGAAGAAAAAAATAATTGCACGGCTCCTCAAGACTTTCCAAATGTCACTGGACAAAAGTCATTTTGGCATGTTTGAATGATTTTAAAATAATAAAAAAAAAAAAAAGAAACGGGATGTAAAGCCAAAATTCCCAAAACTCAGCCCAGCCCATTGATACACGCAATCTGTGGTGACGAGTCTCACGAGCTGCGGACCGAGACTTCGTGAGTCGAGCCTCATGTGCTCCGCCAACCTCAGAGCAGGATGAAGACAAATGCCATCTCCTGGGAGAAGTAAAAATAATGTGCATACCGAGGCAGGATTAAATACCACGGGCAATGTCCAACAGCCTGTTGGATAGCAACAACAAGAGGTGTTGGCACAGCAGTGGTACACTGGGACCACGGTTTTAAAAGGGAATAAATCAAGTGGGATTCATTACTGGAGGATGTGTGCGGCTCATCAATCATCTCCAATCAAATCAGCCAATCTCATTTGGTTTAAAGCAGTGGATTCATGACTGTAGATTACTGGCTTCTTTATATATCCTGAATCTGGTGCCATGACACTGCAGAGAAGGTAGGAAGAAAAAACTTCAGAAGCTCTCTTTGCTGTAGCTTATCAATAGATAGTTTGGAAAACATAAACAACTCTAGCTTAAAGTGAGCAAAAAGGTGATTTATTTATATGTTCATGACTCATTACATGCTCTCCCAGTGATTAAGGCCCAGTTAACATGATGTTTTAAGTGAAAACGCTTAGTTCTGCAGGAGCAGCGCTTCCATTGTCTCGTTGGGACTGAGCCCAAGTGTCGTTCTCACCTGACTACACTTCAACGCAGTTGAATCTTTTTGAAAACAGCCTCCGAGATGGAACTTTTCAAAAATGTATATATAAATGTATGTATTTATAAATGTATATATATGTATTCACACGATGCGATCTTTGGTCCCATCGTGTGAATATTCAGACATATTCATATTCAGACATAGTGTGAATACTCAGGCCCAGCTGTGAGGCTGTGAGGAGGCCCAGCCTGAACCTGAACATTGTGAGGACTCCGAGCCTGAACACTGCGAGGAGGCCGAACCCGAACACTGCGAGGAGGCCCAGCCTGAACATCACGAGGAGGCCGAACCCTAAAACCACGGGGAAGCCGAACCTGAACACCAAGCCAAACAGCGTCAGAATTGTAAGAAGCGTCGGCAGAACAAGAAGAGTCGTCAGAACAAAATTTGTCAGGATGACCTGGGTGAGGAGGCCAAACCGCTTCAGCAGACCGACCCCGGACCGCATGAGGAGGCCAAATCGCTGGAGAGGGCCAAGAAGTCTCAAAGGGCCCAACGGCATCGGCGAGCTGAGAGGCATCAGGAGGCTGAACAGGACTTGGAGGACATCGAGTGCTTTCAGGGCACTGAGTGGTTTGAGGAGGACAAGCAGCGCCTGGAGACCAAGAAGTGTACGAAGTCCAAGCTGACGATGCCGACTCAGCGGAATTGCGAGTCCAGGAGGCGTCGGCAGAGTTCTCCAATCTTCTTTGGCTCTGACAAATAAAGAATGAAGGAAATAAAATTAAATGATAAGGTTCTCAAGTGTTTCTTCATTACAAGTACAGCAGAGCATGAAAAAAACCCAAAACAAGAACATTTGAAAACCACAAGCCATCAGAGTTGTGAGGACGAAAAGCCTGTCAGGAGTATTGTAGTCATGTCATACGGCAGGAAAATTCCCCCACACCCCCATCAACCAGCCCACCAACCATGGCCAGTAGTGAAACACAAGCTCTCTGGCAGGTTGAAATAAAAAGAAAACACAAAACTTAAAAACAAAAACACATAAGACAGACAAACATAAGGACATACTCCTAAAATACAAAAAAAAAACAAATCATCGCCACAACAAACACTTTTATATGAAAAACGTCTATAATCAAAATTGTCTAAGTTGACTGATTTCTAATTGGGAAAATACAAGTGTGTACTCATGAACTGAAGTTATTAAAGTTATAAGCATAACACATTATCATATGCTAATCAGGAGACATTGTCCAAAATGTAATAATATGCCAAATGTCCAGTCGCACCTGGGATTTTCCGTTCAGAGAACGATATTTAAAAAACCAAAAATGAGTTATTATTTGATTTTCAATTTAAAATTCAAAAATCTAAATTGAAATTCAGTGCATTTTTCTTTATCAGGATCAAGAAGGGACGAACAAAACTTAAAAAAAAACGGTTGATTTTCATTTTCTGTTTCTCAAAACAAATAATAAAATCACTGGAGAACAGAAATAAAAGAACTGACTTAAAAAAAAAAAAAAAAAAAATATATATATATATATATATAGAGCCCGGAAGTTACTAATTTCAAAATAAGAGCACATATGCAACGCTCATTGCATTGTGGATAGAGATGGGATTTATGACTCAGTCGACCTGCATAATCTAAATGATGCTTATACATGGTGGAGAACCAGACCCACAGACTTCCTGCTCTCTGATTACCTCCATTTGGAATGAATCACCACACACACACACACACACACACACACACACACACACACACACACACACACACACACACACACACACACACACACACACACACACACACACACACACACACACACCAAGCTGTATATAAGTAGTTAGAATCTGTGTTTTATTTGTTTTCATTGTAAATAAATATATTTTTTGGAATCATACATGTTGTTTTGTTAATGAGCACAAAACTAAATGAAATGTCGACCTCTTCTGTGTCAAGAACTCCAAAATCCTTCAAGCTTTACTGCTACGTAATTCTGGTTATTGTAATTAATTTAACTATTAATTCAAATTCCTAATTAACTGTTTAGTATATCTTATGACACTGATATAACTGAATTGGCTATCATTTCCTGTTAAGACAGGTGGTGCTCCGAGGTATCTGATACAGATCATATTAAAATTTCAATAACACAATTAACAACCATCTTTGATAATTATTAATCATTATCAACAGTCAAACACAACATAGATGATACCTTGTGATCCTTAGGAGGTAAGAAATCCCTGCACATACATACATACATACATACATACATACATACATACATACAAACCAATGACTAAATAAATACACACAGATAAAAACCTGGCCATCTCACCCAACTTTGGTTGGTGAAGGTAAAAATACTATTTTCATTAGAATTTATTTTACATTCCAACATGGCAGCACATAGCGAACTCGCTTGACAGTCCGCAGAACATGTAACGCAGTGCATTGATAGATGCTGAGCACTGCACTATGGTAAAGTTGCGTGTAAAGCGGGTTCAGATCACAGCAGACGACCACGATTACGAGGCTCAGCGGACATCTGATAAGAGACGATCAATGTTTGAGGCACACGTGTGCATGTGTGGTGGGAGGGGGCTCCCGCTCTCTTTATGGTGGAGTTCACTGCTTCCAACCACCAAATGACATGTTGCCGTGACAACTCCAGCCCCCTCCATCCAGTGGACGGCGCTGGGGAAGTCCGAACGGGTGTCTGGAACTGATCGAGACGATCGTGGCTCAGTGGTGGAGTCGGTCATCCCATAACCATCTATCCAAGTCATTGTCGTTGTGTCCTTGGGCAAGGCAGTTGATGGTATGAATGGTGCATGGTTGGAGGGGCTGTTGGCACGAAATAGCAGCCGTGCCTCTGCCAGCATGGCCCAGGGCAGCTGTGGCTACAACGGAGTTTACCACCACCAGTGAGACTGGTGTGAATGAATCATGGTTCTGTAGATGCTTTGAGTCAGCTTGAAAAGAGTGCTAAATAAATCCAAGCCATTATTATTAGAGACATGGCACCGCACATACACACGCAAGCGTGCACGTACACACTCACACGCCCACACACACTGTACGTCTCTGGAGCTGGAGAGTGAAGTGGATTTATTGTTATTGTGATAACCTGGGAGTCCAGCGGCGGTCCAACGTGGCTGAAATAAGGCTGTTTTAATAAGCTCTGATTTAAAGTGGGACTCCTGGAGGAGTTGCGTGTGTGCTCACACACACACACACACACACACACACACACACACACACACACACACACACACACACACACACACACACACACACACACACACACACACACACACACACACACACACACACACACACACACACACACACACACACACACACACAGTTCTCTGCGTATTATTTTCCATTCTCCTTCATTTTCAATAAACTTCACTTCACGAGTGTTTGTGTGTGCAGTGAAGAGCTCATTGGTATTTACAAGGATAGTTTTAAATCATCCCAGAGCTATTTCTGCTAAGTTATGAATGCGTGTGTGCCGTTACTGTTACGTCCTGCAGGAATCCGGTCCCTCTATAGCTAGACCAAGCGGGAAGCCATGAAAAACATTAGGCTACTGAATCATGACCTGTGCTGGCTGCTGAGTGGGTGTCTGATGTACGCGGGCATGCGTGTGGTTGTGTCTCAAAGCTTTGCAGTCGGTGTCCAATGCGCAGCAATAACCACCAAAACAAGATTCAGTTTCATTTCAATTTTAATTTTTCAAGTAAAACTGTTTAAAGGCAGTCCTGGCAGGGATGTAGCGAGAAATTATGAGCTGTTTGCAGGTGGTGACTCAGTCACCACTTTTCCAGCTATCCAATGTATGGCCCAAATATAATCCCAATTTCCATCTAAGAAAACAACCTGTAGCATATACTGAAAATTCATTAGTAGAAATCAAATGGGGAAACTGTAAAAATTTAAAGACCTTGTTAATTTAAACATTTTACTGACCATGTGGAAAATTAAGCACAAGTTGGTACCGGAACATCTTTACATGAAATTGACCTCGATCACAGATGACACAAGACGAAAAGGACATTTTTGTGTACCTTTCTCCCGAACCTCCATAAGACAGAGGGGTTTCTTAGTTGCTGGGGTCAGATTATGGAATTCATTAAAGAACACATTAAAATGTTCTCAAACAATAAATACATTAAAAAATATGTTTAAGGAGATGCAGATGGAGGAATATAAAAAATTGTAACTTGCATGTTGCAATGGGGAACTTTGTTTTGTTTTCTAAATTGTTCAAATGATTGATTTTTAAACACAGTAAAGTGTGTTACAATTTTGTTGAATGGATCACTGCTGTTTATGGTCCTCGATTTTTCTGTACATATTCAAAGGGGCATGAACAATAAGACGATGTCTTCATCGTGCTCCTTTTCACCATGTTCACATTAATGTATGACCCTGTTAAGTGAAATGTGAACATGGTTGAATAAATACATAAATTAAAAATAAATAAATAAATAAAGGAAACGTGTAAAGCCAGACCATGATGATTTTTTTGCTTCAATGCTACACTCAGCATTATCACATTTAAGACCCGTTTACACGAGATTTTCAAGACCCGTAGACTTGGTCCTCTAGTAGCACCACTAAACTGGTCAATTAGATGATTGTAAATTTGACCTGCCAGGTGTGAATGACAACCTAGCAATGGCCATTGACAAAGTAACCTATTGTCTTTTGAGGTTATCTTAGCTAGTCGGTCCCTAAACTTTAAGTATCTGCACCTCATTATTGGTCAAATGTTCTCAGGATGTTTTAACAGTGTACACATCCAATATGCTGGATCCCCTTAAGATGCCAATTCTCTCCAAATGAACACTTTCCCCTCCTATTTTCACATCTGGATTATTCTATATTGAAGGTGATTCTTTCAGGAAGTGAGATGATCCTTCTCTCTCATGTATATGATCCCATATTTATTTATTTCACAGTTAAAATAATGACCAAAAAACCCCCAAAACTATATTCTTAGTATGAAATATTACTGATGGGGCCTCACTCTTGAAATTGTGTCATTCTTTGTCAGTATTCCCAAACCAACCATCAATAATTTGTTTCATACGTCCTCTAATATCATGTACAGGAATACAGGAAGAAAAACATTTGTGTTGTTTGTTGTTTGTGGTAAAAGAAGACCTTAAATAAATGTATTGGTGGAAGTAACTACAAATTAGCGAATAACTACAGTTAGTAAACACTTATTTCTAATATAGTTGGGTTTGCAAGTAACTAAGTGTTTCCCTTGGAGAGGCCTGTCATGATAATATGAGCTTTATTTCCTGACTTGATTCAGTTATTTTCTGTGTTTTATCCCTTCGTAGAAATGTTTTCTGAAAATCATTTGTAATTGTCTCTGATGTTGTGACTGATCACCTCTTATATACTGTAGGACTTACAAATCAATTTTTGTATAGCCATAATGCTGCACTATTGCTACGGGGATCTTTCATGAATAGGCTGTGCACCGAATAAATGATACTGGTGTCTGCATTGGTGCATCCCCATCAATACATGATACTGGACATAAAAAAAACAACACAGTGACACAATGAAATGAAATGAAAGTGAAATTTCTGGACCGAGTCTAATTTAAAGTCACATTATTCTTGTTCAAAACACTAAATAATTTGGTTAACTTACAATAAATGTTTCAATTTGTGGAATAAGTTTGCAGATATGCTTAAAGAGCAAATAATTCAAGTTAATAAAAAGAAAAAGGTAGATATCCTGAAGCTTCACTTCTATCCAATACCTTTTTGAACATTTCTATCAATAATGTGATATTATACTTATATTGTCAACACTAAGCTAATGCATACATTAAGAAATCACATGACCTTTATTGCAACACTATTGAGATGAAAAGTAGTATCTGATTTTACTCTCACTCTCCCACCTTGGAATGCACTTTGGGTTGAGTCAGCCCATTCTGACTCCCATGCTGTGATTTAGAGGCAGCATGACAAAATGGTAATCACAGCCTTGTTAATGGTGATAACCTGACATGCTACAGGCCAGCGCACCACACGGACTTCATCCAAAGTTATAAAAGAGTCACAGTTATCTCCTCTGTTTTCCGATGAGATACACAGTGCCTGAGTTTTTATAGCATCGGGAATCTTGACTCCTGTAAAAGTAATTAAAGTCTGAGTGAGTCAGACGGTGTGTCACGTACTTTTACAGTCGGGGGAACGCAAAGTTTGCAGGGTTTAAAATGGAACAATACAACAGTATGATGATAATGCCTTTTGATGAGTGCTTTTTCTTGGCACCCGAAAGTCAGAAGAGTTCAGAAGCAGGATGACGCTGAGGAAAAGGTGGTTTTCTTCCTCTGTGTCCTGCGGGATGGAGATTGAAGTCCTGAGAGGAGCAGCTCAAACAGAGCATGTGAACGGTCTTTGAGAATCCTCCAGGTGGAATTAACAAGATAAACAGGCTCTCTGATGATTTTGGAGACTCTTGACACTCAGCGGGGGATTTCTGGTCTGGAGGCTAATGGAGTAGAATCAGCTGGTGGAAGAAAATGTTGATATTCTCCTAATGAAGGAGCTGTACAGAGAAATACACCACTTACATGCACACCCATGGGGAAAATGTCACTAAAATATTGTATGAGAAGCATCTTGAATGAACAGAGAAAACCCACATGGGGAAAACATTTGAATTACAATAGCAATGCTAATTGGCTCTTAATATTTTTGATTTATTGATATTTTCTCAAATGTGACATGGGATTTGAAGGCATTTGAAATATTATTCCATTTTTGAGTCTTAGGCCCCATTTACACAACATTTCAAGTGAAATTTCATTTAGTTTTGGTTGTCTGTTTACACAACAAAGACAGTCAGAGCCACACAACTTTTTGAAGATGGCTCCCAAGGTGGGACTTTTCGAAAACTTTCAGTCTCCATGAAAACGGAGTAAAAAGCAACATTTTGAACCTGTTCAGGCTCCATCTAGATGACTGAAATGCTGCTACTCCACATGTTCACCATGGCCACAGTCAACAGTTCTTCTGCACATGCTCAGTGGATGTACAATAACAACAATGGAGGCCCAATATCATTTTTAAAAACACAAAGCTTTTCTGACACAAAAACGCAAAGACAATGTGCTTTAACAAAAATGTTGTGTAAGCTGGGCTCACTCTCTCTCTCTCTCTCTCTCTCTCTCTCTCTCTCTCTCTCTCTCTCTCTCTCTCTCTCTCTCTCTCTCTCTCTCTCTCTCTCTCTCTCTCTCTCTCTCTCGATATGTTGAGAGCCTTGATTGATGGGTGGTATGTATGAATGACTGTCTCTATTTATTGAGAGTGGAGGACACAGGCACTGTGTTGTTAGGACAGGACTCAGACCATGACCCCTTGACCCTGCATGTGCGCACAGTCGCGCAGGACCTCAGGTGGCTTGGTAATGAACGCGTCCCGGTCACAGCAGCCTCTTTCACCTGACTGCTCGCAGAGCGACGCAGACACAAACACAGGCTGATCAGTCATCATGTCTCTGGTCGCTCTAATGAGTCGCAGTGACTTTGATAAGTTTGCTGCAATGACTGCAGGCTGCACTGTGTTGAAGAAAGAAATAGATTCTTACTGTTGAGACAGCAACTGAAGGATACCAACTAAATAATGAGCTTGCGCTTCCTTATTTTTACATTACAACAAAGTTTCTTTCAGTTCAGATTACAACAAAGTTTCTACAGCATTAGTTGCGATACTAAACTGATAGCAAGGCTATAGATTAACCTAAAACTCCCCCTCAAGTCTAAGGCCCCGTTTCCATGACAACATGTAAAAAAGCTAGTGTGCATATGCATCAAGGCCGTAGTAAATAGTTCTTCTGCACATGCCCAGTAGATGGACAATGATCACAGTGTTCTCCTCCGCCGTGTCATGACTCCCAGTCCATGTTCTCCTGGGTCTCGGTAGTTTATAGTTGACATTTACTGTAACAACAATACAACTTCATCTGTCCACTACAATGTGTGTGTACTCCCATTGTGCATGTTTATAGAGTTTTGTTCTCTGCATGCATGTGTGTCTGTGTGTGTGTGGGGGTAGTTTCATTACAAAAGGGAACGACACCTTACATACAAACTAGATCATTTTCACCGTTTCTGACATTTCTGTATTAACAGACATTGTTTTCAAAATACTACCGTGTAAATGGCAAACTTTTCAGAAACTAAAATGCAAATATGATGCATCATCGCTCCAAACGTTATTTAAACAGGTTCTTCACCTAGATTTTGGAGTGTTTGAAACACCTGGAGCTTTTAAAACAGACCTGGACTGTTTGCATTTTGACTTGACATCTTTAAAGTGCCTATGACACCAAAACAGTTTTGAAAAAAATCTATACAAAATAAAACAATTTTTATTATAAAACATTTTTGTCATACTGCCACCATCCGCAAGTAAAAAACTATGAAAAACAAGTGGAATTAAATGGTGATTCTCGATCTCTTCCTATTGAGCTTCCTCAGCCGCCTCCATCTTGCTGTGACGACACAGCAGTACGAGGCTCCAGCCACCAGTCTCAAAACAGCGGCGGCCGCACAGAAAAGTGAAGATTATTCTGACATTTCACACTGTTCAGCAGTAGTTGAAGACTTCTTTAAAGAAGAAGAGAATGAGACGGTGTTAGCGGGAGGGTTGGAGGTCAGACAGAACAGCTTTGGGGGAATATCAAACGAGCAAGTACGGCACAGATTCAGATCATCTGAAGACGAGAAGCCAACAACGATCGTCAAGGCGACGTGATTGAGTCCATATCAGTTACCGTGGAGACGACAGAATAAAGACTGTAGATCTGATGTGATCATATATGTTCCACTCACCACGTCCTGAATCCACAGAGAGCCTCTGGCCTCACAGCCAGAAGGTCCCAGTTAAAAATATATTTTTTTTAAAGTGTCCCAGTGTGAATCCCAGCAGGAGCCTTTCTGTGTGAAGTTTTCATGTTCTCTCTGTGTGTGTGTGGCTTTCCTTCAGGACTCTTGTTTACTCTGACAGTCTAAAAATAGATAATACCTGTTTGTTTTTGATAATTGTGGCTGTTTTAACTGTTTTGCATTATTTAGCAGATTTTAGCAAGGAGATTGGACTATTTTTGAAAATCAGTGTGGTATATAAAATAAAATAAAAGCAAACACCAATTTCTTTTCTCCAGAAATAATTTTCTGAAAATGTCAATGAGCTGGAGAGCCTCGTGTGGAGAGCTGCAGGTTGCAGACCCCCGCTGTAAACAAATGGTTTTCTCAAATAATTTGGTAAAAACAGCAACGGTCTATCGGTTTGACCAAATACTTGGACTGCATGGTAAAGTGTGATTTTTGAATATATAGAAATGAAGAAGGGATTTTACAGCACAGTGTGCTTCGCAGGACTGAGGTTCATGATGATGTTATCTGACCTCAAAAGGTTATTGAACCGGTGTACTGTCTCTTTAAGATGGAAGGAAAACAAGAAAAAGCCTTAGCTTTAAATTTAAACATGTCATACAAGGAGTTCATACAAGGAAACAAGATCAATTTCAGCAGCAGCGGAGCTGAAGGGACTCAGTGAAATGTGTTGGTGAACATGAGGCGCTGTGATGGAATCTCATTCCCACCGATTAGCGTAAATACCACAGCATACCACTGGTGATGGAGGTTGTTTGTTTGGAAGGGGGCGGCGGGTGTTTATGTGTGTGTGTGTGTGTGTGTGTGAGTGTGTGTGTGTGTGTGTGTGTGTGTGTGTGTGTGTGTGTGTGTGTGTGTGTGTGTGTGTGTGTGTGTGTGTACATGTGTGCCTGTGTGTTACCCATATGAGCAAAGTAACAGGGATTGTGATGGGATGCTTTGTTCATATCCAGGTCCATATGAAGGATTCACGAGCCACATGTGAAACCGGTTGTTCAGACTGCATTTAGGAACTTAATCTAGTATGAAATTCCCCCCTCATGCACACTTCCTCGCACACACAAGACCAGAGCTGAGTGGTTCATTCATGAGGAGGTCCTGAGGGAGAGAGGTTGTGCCCCGTTACCTTATAAAGGAGGGTTTATAGAGTGATCGGCAGCCCCTCTCACTCTCTTCACACTACATAACCCATCTCAGGTCTTAACTTCGTCAGAAAGAAGAATCTTTGCTTAAAGGGTTATTCTTTCATCAGATCAGCATGCCTTACTTTAAAATCTGTACTTCCTAAGAATTTGAGTGACTTCTCTTACAGAACAACAGTTTTACTGCAGAAAAAGCTAAAGGTGTTGTGAAAAAAAAAATCAACTCTTGTTCCAAAAACATAAAATGTATTTATTTATTTTGACAAATCACTGTAACACAGGACTGTGTTGACCAGTTAGAAAAGTACACCGACGTTAGTATTCTGCATACAGGTACAATGAGGTCCTGTAATTCTGATCGTCACGAAAAGGCTCTGCAGAGACGTAGCCAACTCCATGTTTGCGTCTCTGCTGCCAACATTTTGACAGCCAAATGTGCTGCAGTAACTTTTCAAAGTGTTTGCAGAAAGAGCCTCAGAGACATTGAAACTGTTAGGTCACTCTGACTGATAAAACTTTCTCATTTAGAAATGTGTGAATGCAGCTACTCATGTCGATGTGAATCCGCACGACACTTTTGCCTGAAGATATTGTCGGGTGAAAACCAGAACACTGAAGTTCAGCATGTTAACGTATGAAGAGTTGACCGGGACAGGTGGGTCAGGAGGGGGAATTGGCTGTCCTATATTGTCTGACTCCTGGTTCTGTGGGGAGGGTGGTGTCAGCCGAGTATGGAGGGGGAACCCCACGGTTAGCGATTATTGAACCTGGGTTATTGTGATGAGGACCAATTGGATCAGATAAATGTGAGCCGGACATGAAATTGATTGTCAATTGCAGTGATTGTAAGAAAGTTTTGTCTGAATATGGATGCACAATTATGTTTTTCTCAACATTTACCGATCACAGCGGTGTAGTTAATGCAAATATGCTGGATTTTTTGCCTTTTTTAAAAATCTGCCCAGGAGCACAATTTTTTAGCGCCACTGGCACGTAAGACAACTTCTTTTAGTGAAAATCCCTCCATAGCATTTGCTTATTGGCACATGATTTCAGCCTATTTTATCAGTGAGCAATATTTGCCCCCTAATGACCGGCATTACTCTGCCTCTGATTGGCTCGTCAGCTCTCATGCTGCACGTAAACATAGACATTAACCAATCCCAGTGCACCGAGTATGAGGGAGAGTTGGCAGCAAAATAGACAACCTGGCCTGTCGATACTGTTGAGTGCTGCATTAGGGCAGTGGGTTGTGGAAGTGTGTGTATGTAATGCTCACATAAGCGGGTAAATACTAGTGTTGTGTGATACTGTACTCCAAGATGTGGTATTGATCCGATACCAAGTAAATAAAGGGTCAGTATTGACGATACTGATCCAATACAGACTCAATACTGATCTAATACAGATACTTTTTAATATTCGAGATTAATGCGTTATCAAAGTGCTAAATCTGGATGAATTTCCATGACTTTTAAGCATTTTTATGATTTTTTTCCCCTTTGGTTTATTAATTAGTTAAACATTGAACAGAATTTTGGAAAAGTTCACAAGTAAACAGAAAATACTTGATATTAATATAAAAAAATTATTCAGCCAATTCTGATGTGGAATTGGATGGAGGGAGAAGGGAAGTCGCTGTTTATTCCTCTTTTTAACACCCGTCAATTTAAAAAAGTGCCCCAAGCCTCAGCCTTCAAATGATACTGATTGGTTTAATTTTAAGTCAGTCACTCGTAGTGTTAATCAGTAATTGTTGAAATCGCTACGAAGCACCACGTCCTTGGGCGCCTTGCTGTCGTAGATTGAAGTCTGGGCCTTTCTGCATTAAGTTTGCATGTTCTCCCTGTGTATGTTAGGGTTTTCTCCAGGTACTCCAGTTTCCTTCCACGGTGGCGGCAAGGAAAGTCTGTTTAAAGTGGACAAATGTCTTCCCTTTTTAATATATTTGAAAAAAACAAAAAGAAATAACTCACACAAAAAAAACCTGATGTACGATACTTTCTCCAGTGGTACACAAACCCATTGTAACTGCTGCAACAGGTCAGACAACATTATTATTCTTTTTTTTTTGGTTCCTCCAACATTGTTTCCATTTTCACTTTGCAAAAGATGAGCATGAACCCGACTTTCAGGCCCCATTACGTGTTCAGTGAGGCTGATGCCAGGTTGTATATCTTTGCGGGGCAGGGAATAATAAAGCCTGGTTCAAAACCCATGCACACGTACACAAGCACTCTGAGGACAAATAGCAATCCTGAAATGAGCTGAATAAATCAAACCTGTGTGTCACTTTGCAACAACAAGAGACCTTCCATCCATCACCAGACGTAGAAAGGACGTGTGCTGAGCAGCCAGCATAACACAATGCATCCATAATGTTAGAGCAGCTAATGTAATAAAGTGTGAATGCAGAAGCAACAGGTGGCTGTCTGGAATGTCGAGAATGAATGTGCAATGAATTTTGATAGGTCACTTCCTATTGGACCTCTCAACCAAGTATATGAAGTGATATAATGTGACCGTGAAACTGAGGAGTAACAGGTTGTAAAGAGGATACGTGCTTTAGCTTCAGTTATGTCACTTTACAAGTGAATGGAATGCTGTGAGCACGTGGATAAATGATTCTAATGCTGGTATAGAAACCTGTGAATCTTACGTGCACTAAAAACGATGTCAGATTCATTATGTCTTCAGTTCATTTATTCATTTTTCTTTTCAGAAACATAGTCTTTTTTCAAGATACCTTTTTGACGTTTCGTCTGGATTCTCCCGTCTTCGTCAGGAGTGTAATTCAGTGGTGGTGGATGGTGTGTCTTTATATCGACTAGAGTTACGGAGATGTTGAGAGATCTCACTTTCAACAGATTGCCCACACCCCCTGCTGTCCGTCTGCTCCATCAGGTGTGGGACAGCATGTAGGCTGCCTCGTCCTCGTCCTTGGGCCTCAGTTCCTTTTCTCCACTGCCTCCACCGTCCAGCACTTGTGGCGGTCCCCTTCAGTGGAGATGACTCCGAATTTGCCAAAGGATGACATTTCTGATGAGAGAATCTAGTCGAATAAAAGGTATGTTGAATAAAACCCTACTTGTCTGAAGAGAAGAACATATTTTTTGCATTTCATCACCAGTTAGGTTTGTCACTCAGACATTTGAGCCTCACACACTCATGGTCTTCTGCTCACAGTCAATGCTGTAAGAAAAATAACTTTCTCTCCCGTACCGTTGGCTTCCATGACGTAACTAAAGTCAGAATACATTACACGGGAATGCTGACCAACAGTGTCTTGACTTTCTCAAAGTCACTCTCCAGACACACCGCACAAACTAAACTTTGGGAATGAGCTATTTGAAGAAGTAGCAATTATGGTGAGAGATTTTTTATTTTTTTTTTCATACTGAAAATGCATTACAGGCGTGCTTGGTCTTGAAAGGTGTGCAAATTTACTGGCGCAGTCACCAACCAGAGGTCAACAAACTTACCATGTTAGAGACTTGAGCTTTGGAGGCGAGTCACATTTCTGAAAGTGTGTTCAACCTCGACAGAGATCTTGCATAAAGAACATGTAGAAGAGTATTAAAAACGTTTATCCTGACCCCACAACCCCGATGGGATGTACTGATACCAACACCAATATGGGGTATTGGGTCAATACTCCATGGAGTACTCATACTTGTATATGATCCCCAATACGACCCAGAGAGTATTATGGAATGTCATCCATCAACAGCGTCGCAGCAGGTAGACAATAGACTATAGATTATGTTCTACCAAAATATCAAAAGGCACATTCACAGCAGCCCTGATCTGAACCAGAGTTTCAGTTTCTGCTTCCCGGAACCCCCCTTTCCAAAGATGTGGAGCACGTGAAGAAAGAACAAACCTCACTAACTGGGGGCGTCTCCTTGAAAGAAAATTACAAAAAAATAGAACTCAAATGGTCAATTCTAATATAGTCTGGACAACAAGTCCTACATTGTAACATGATAAATTGTACGACCAGTTGATATTGAATGAATCAAACCCCAAATATGTTATGGAAGGAATAATATGTTTGAATTTACACTTAAAAGTTTTGCTTTGCTGTGGTGCACAGTGTACATGATGAAAATGTTTATAATTTTGCAAGCTCAAACAATTACCTCTGAAAATGACCACACTCGCAACATAAAGTCAATTTTAATAAAACATTCCTACAAAAAAAAAAAGAAAATCCCTATAAATCCTAATAACCACCTTGCTTGGTGGTTTGTGGGACTGAATCGGAGCCTTTTTGTGGGCTGGTTCTGGCCTTATGTTTGACTCCCCTGGTGTAAAGTGAAACTTCGCGGAGTCCCAACAGCACCGCACTGCGGGCAGGCTGTCCACTCATCAAGGTGTGTTAACAGTTAAAACCTCTCGGCGCACAATGATTTGTCTGCTCAGTACAGGATCTTTTCTGGTCCCCTCGAAGTTCAACCAATATAAATATTTTAGACGGCTTTAAGCAAACTGTGCGCTATTTTTTTTTGGCAATCTTTTTTTGAAAATCAATACCTGGACGGATAAATAAATGCACACCCCCTGCTTGCACTCATGCACTGCGCATCTATTGGTAACTATGCGGTATCTAGTGGCTCGACGTGGAGGAGGGAGCGTGGGGTATGATGAGCCACTTTTCACTTATGTGAACTTACTTATTGTGCTAAGAAACTGTTTTAACAGTTTTGAACTTGTGAGGACAAACTACTAGTCAGTTTAAAAAACATATATTCAAAACAATTATTCAATATTTCAACTGTCAAGGTTGCAAGGGAATATAAACTGTTGTCCCTCCTTCAGTTCCTTCAGCCTTTTAAGGTTGAGAAAGCTTCTTCAGCACATCTCTCCATGGGAAATATGTCCTTTTCCTTGAAAGCAAAAAGAGGTTGAAACCATGACACGGTCTTCTGGTACTTTGGGGCCGGGCATTGCAGAGAAGGAATCCCCCCTCTTTTCTGATTGTGATTCACTGTTTCCCAGTCAGAGCCAATCAGAGGTAAAGTCGGGCAAGTCATCGTCATTGGTGGCAGAATTGCAAAATTTGTGGAGTGACAAGTATGGATCAGACAATGTCAGACAAACAAGAGGTAAGTTGAGGAACATACAGTTATTTACATTATTAATTTATTAGGACAAGCTCAAGCGTGTGATTAAGATAATGAGTGGGTTCATTCAACTTCTGTGAAAATCCAATTGTGCAATTGTGTCCAGCAATGAGCTAAATGACATGTTAAGGCTGTCATTGTCAACATCTACATGAATATTAAAGTCACCCACTATGATGACTTTATTTGAGCTCAGTACTAAAGTAGAGAGAAAGTCTGAGAATTCAGACAGAACAGTTGGTTGGTGCTGGCCTGAGGAGTCCACGAGGAAGGACACTGGGGGGGGGGGTGTCCGTGGGATGTAAACAGTCAGTCTCAAGAGGACGGGTGTACTTTATGTAGGATATTAGCAGCTAATATCTGGCTCCCCAGCATGCTGGGATGAAGTCCGTCAGGACGGAAGAAAGAGGGACGGTTAAGTTGAAGTTACGTTATCAATGAAATCTACATTGTGGCTTCTGCAGGCGGAAGTAAGAAACGTGTTCCGGCTTAAAATTCTGCTGAAGCGAGCTGCGCCTCGGCCAAGTGTGGAAATGGGACCGGAGGTAAAGACAGACTTTCCACAGTTACTTAAAAACTTAAAAAGTTCATTAAAGTCCTTCTTCGTTACTTCGGATTGCCGACGGGCTGTATCATTAGTACCTACATGGACTATAACTCGGTGGAAGTGCGCGTAAAAGCTCCGGAATCTTACCGAGGATCACCGGGACCATTGCTCCAGGAAGACAATGTGTGATCGCGTTGAAGAAGCGGATGTTTCTGGTGATGGAATCTCCTATTATTAATGTTATTGGAGAGGAGAGAGGATGAGGAGCAGGTGGTGGATGAAGATGAGGAGATGACGGGGCAGGCTGGTTCTGTGGTGAAGCTGAACCAAACAAAACTGGGAAAATGTTCTGCAGTCAGACAATGAAGTGGAGTTTGAGTTCCCATAATGTGTTGATTTTATAACACTTCTGAATAGAAAAAGCCTGTGTCGGCTGTTTTTTTCTTTTTACTTGTTACGGTGCCAGTATGTTTTGGTATCCATCATTGCTCTACAAGCTATCAGGGTCTATCCTGAGTGGCTTATACTAATGCTTTATTACAGTATTAAAATGATTACATTATGAGGAGAGTGGTTATGATGCCCCGGCCAGGTTTTACTGCCAGTGATGGACAGCGAGGTCAGTGATCAACCAGAAATCTATTACAAAAACTGGCTGCAAGGCTTAAGTGCTTTGTGGAATGGGCACACACACACACACACACACACACACACACTCACACACTTGCACAGAATTTTTTCTCGAGTGCCTATTTATTTATTTATTTACATTTTTCAGGCACTATGTACAAAAATCTTGAAGAAAATATGCTTTAGTACCAGATTTCAGCTGTAGCTAGTTTCCAGCGGCAGGCACGCAACATAATAATAAATATTTAGAAATATAGAGTAAGAATGTATAACATTAGAAGCAACCATGAAAGTGTAACACCTGCTTTCATGGTTAAATGAAAAGTCCTACAGATATTCAAAATCTTATGGAACACATTATACTGAAAATGCAACGAGTCGGAACACATTATATATTCAAACTGCAGTAAAATCAGTAACATTATTATTAACATAAACATTAACCATTTCCAAAACCTGAATTGCTAAAATTCATACAAAATACTAAAATACATTCTATATCAATACAGTAGACTAATGCTGACACAGCTGGTTTTTCCGAATGTCAATTTTTAGGTTTTGAGAACAGGTGTTCCAGTCCACAGACAGTTTCAGACTGTCTGGAAGCTGATTCCAGAGTCTGACAGCTTTAAATGAAAAGGCTGTTTGTGCAAAAGTGGAGGATCTTTTAGGGTTGGCACAGTTTCTGTGAGCCGGGATGTTCTGATTGTTTGTTCAAAGTAAAGTTTGATTAATTTTTTCAGTGGAGCAGTATTGTTAACAATTATGAAGATGGCTTTTAAATTAGTATGTACAATTCGATTGTCAAAACTGAGTATTTTGTATCTGCTAAGAATATTACAGTGATGGTAATGAAGGGGTTTTCTGTCCAGGAGCTTCAGTGCTTGATTATAGAGAGATCTGAGTGTCTCCTTGGCCTGAGACCAACAGGACAAACAACAAGTGATGTGTGGAGTAATTATGGCATTAAAGTACGTGAAAGATGTCTCGATAGACAGACTATTCCTGATGTGTCTAAATGAAGAGATATTACTGAATTACATAGTTTTTTAATGTGCTTTTTCCACCTCTGGGTTTGGTCCAATTGTACTCCTAGATATTTCAATTCTGTCACAACGTTTAGTTTGGTTCCATTAAAAGACATTTTAGGCATTTCTATATGTTTATTTGACATTGTAAAATACATTCCAACAGTTATATTGATTTTTAGTGTTCAACAATTTATTTTGTCCATTACTGAGGACAATTTAGACGCTACAAGCTCTATATCCCTCCGGATGACAGCGTCGTCTGCATACATGATGACGTCTTCATGTTTGCGCACAGCCGGGAGATCATTGATGTAGATGCAGAACAACAGGGGCTCCAGGCTTGACCCTTGGGGGACCCCAACCCCACATTTGCAGGTCGTCATGGAGGACAGAGCATTATTTGTACGTTACACCCGATCTGAGAGCGGTGACTTCATCCACTGCAGCGTCTCCATAGACGTCTTCTATCAGGGAGCACCGGGCTGCGTCAGTGGAGGGGTTTGCGCTGAAAACCAAATTGCATTGGATCCAACAAATTATTACTGTTTAAATGTTGAGTCAGTTGTTCTGCAATGGCTTTCTCAATAATCTTTGACACGACCGGCAATATACTGATAGGCCTATAATTGCTCGTTTAATTTTTGCTTCCACATTTGTGAATCGGGTTATGATTGCGGATGTGAAGACACTGGGGAACACACATTCATCAATAGATTTATTAATCATCTGTGTAATAGCTGGTGTAAGAATCCTCCCTGTGGTTTATAATCAGGGAGTGATCAAGTACCCAATCTATGGCCTTTGAGTTGGATAAAGTTTGTATTATTTTATCTGTTTAAGAAATATCAATGTGTTCAAAGTTCAGAGTCTCACTATTATGAGTGGAAGGTGCAGATGCTGAGTAAAGATATGGAGCTCAACAGCTGTGTTGAGTAATTTCACTCACTGAGTCTATAAAATAATTATTTTTGAAATAATGTGCAACTAATTACATAATTGTAAGGAGGCTTTTAAAGCAGATTTTAATGATTAATCCAGGTTGAAATGCTTTATCGCCATTCACCTAATCATGACCACACCAGCCAAGGCTACTTGGAGCAACATGGGGTTAAGCGTCTTGCCTTTGGATTATTTGACACATATTCAAGGCAAAATGGAAATTGAACCACCAACCTCAGAATTGGATGATGGGGAAGCACTAGCACTTTACCATAACCTTTTTTTTAACAGAGATTAAATAACCATAAATATGTAAAAAAACAGAAATAAATATTCGCTCATTAAGTGGGTCCACATCCAAGATGGCTGATGGACTTAACATGCTTCTGAAGACAATGGAGTCACTTATCTGGTATGGAACCCCGTATCTGGATCAAAATAACATGAACGCACTTGCAATTACATATTTACATCCAACAACTGAGTGTATTCTCGTGTACTGGACTCCAAAATGTAAGTAAAACACACACATACAACCAACAAGCCTGATGTTGAGCAATTGTAACCTCAGTCCCAAAGCCACCCCAAAAACATGTCATGTCTTATATGGAAGTATTTTGGTCCCATCAAGGTAGCTCTGATCGAATAAAGGGTTTATTCCAGGTTTTGAGCCCCACAAAGAAAGCAAAACACACGAGCACTCACTCAACGAGAAGGTGATTACAGAAAAAGCTATGTGCTGACGTTTTGTGTTTCCACTCAGAATTATTCAGGAATGGAGATTGACAGCCGAGGATTAAAACCGACATGAAATTAAGGTTAACCCGCAGTGGAACAAGTTGGCTACACACACCCATACACACACTGGTGTTACAAAACTAGATTTCAAATGCAAAGCCAGATCTTGACAGTACAAGAATATAGTGTGTGTGTGTGTGTGTGTGTGTGTGTGTGTGTGTGTGTGTGTGTGTGTGTGTGTGTGTGTGTGTGTGTGTGTGTGTGTGTGTGTGTGTGTGTGTGTGTGTGTGTGTGTGTGCGTGCGTGCTTATGCGACTGTGTGTGTTATTTTAGTGTTACTCACAAACCAAAATGATGATTTAAGAGCATGTAAGTAGATTTCCAATGGGAGCTGTTCTTTGCACATGGAACTGAGGCTGTGCACTGCCACCACACACACACACACACACACACACACACACACACACACACACACACACACACACACACACACACACACACACACACACACACACACACACACACACTGACCACAAGTCCCACATTGTCAGGGCAGCATCAGTCAAATTAACGCTGAGCTACTGAAAAGCAGTATGTGTTTTCTTACACCGCCTGCTTTTCTCTCCCATATATTTACACCCACATGGCGTATGGTAAACTGCTGTATGATTCACACTGCTCTCGTCTGAGCCCGGCCAGAACTTTCCCATTATTTTTACGGTTTTTCACCTCAGAATCATGGCGGTCATTCTGGGTGATTTTGGTCGCCGTGGACGTCAGCAGGACAGATCTGGTAAAGGTTTCCCTTCAGGCTTGCTGCATCACACATGGATTGCCTCTCTCTCTTCTGTTGTCTGTAAACGGCAGGGACAGCCAAATATAAGCGAGCCCTGGTGCGGCTGACTACGACACAAAGCCAATAAAAAGACTAAATATATGATATGAAATATGTAGTTTGGACCCGATGACTTGGAAATTGCTGTGGAATCTGCTTCCTGTTCCAATCCCCCTGACTGTGCACACAGAGAGAGAAAAATTACGTTTGATTTATTCATCAATAAAGCTCTCCGAAGTCAGTTTCCATTCAGCTGCTTTCATTCACTTTATCAGTGTGGAAGTAAAAAAAAAAAAAAGCAAACCCCAAAACAAACCATCAAAACATCCAAATCAACTTGTGACTAAGTTGGGGAGTTGAGATGGAATGTGATGAAGCTGGAAAGACTTTGGAAACATTATTACGATAAGAAAGAGAGGCAGAATGTTAGAAAACACCCGTCGACGTCACCCCAGGTCAGTGTTTCCCTACCTGGTGTCTCGTACCACTTTATGGGTGCCCAGTATGATGAATGCCGACATGACAAGTTGTTGATGTTTGGCACCATTTACACAATAACGGTGCTCGAACATACAAACAACTCAACTTTTTGAAAACGGCTCCAAAGGTAATACTTTTGGAATACGCTTGGCCTCTGTCATGTAGGCAGGGGAAAACGCAACTTTTCTGAAATGCTGCTACTGCGCATGCTCACTACGGCAGTACATAATAAATAATCCATGGATGCACAGTAACAACAATGTTTGCCTCCAGAGTGTCATGACTCCGAGTCGCTATTATATACTTCATTACAAAAGAAAACAACAGCACCCACTAGTGGCCCAACATGAAAAGTACATTGTTTGAAGGGTTTCAGCAGCTTCTGTGTAAACAGACATCGTTTTCAAAACGTTGCAGTGTAAACGTGAAACTTTTCGGAAGTAAAAATGTGCAAACAAAATTAAATGAAGTTTGAAAGAGGGTCTAAGGCCAATGTGACGACACCGAATCTGTTAAAAAAAAAAAAAAGTGTTGCGCTTGTGCTGCAGCAGTGGACACACTGACAGCGATGTCGTTAGTATGCCGGGCCATGGGAGGGCGCTGTTGCTTGTTTTGTAATTAAATCACACAGACCTGTGTGCAGAGAACAATACGCTCTAAAAGTGAACAAAATGGAGAGAACCTGACATTCATATGGACTGATGACCTATCAGATGCTATTGGGAATGCGTCTCAACGATGAAACTATCAATATGGAGCGAAGAGACTAGAATGAGCAGAATGAACTGTTTACCACGGTAACAGTGCTCCACAGTCTCCGGCAGTAGCTGCAGTGGTTAATCGCACTTGTAAAAAAAGGAGTTCCACCTTCGGCCGGTATAAAAAAGTCACGGATGCAGTGGATCGAAAAAGCCAGTGTCGTGCCCTATTCATTGTCTTGTAAACCAGCTGGTTTTATAAGACCTGAAGACTCCAATTGGACCAAAACCACGACAGTTCAAGTAAACGATCCTACAATGGTACGCATCAATATCTTTCTCATAAATGGTTACGGTTTGCTGCTATAAGGTATTTCTGTATAATATTAAACACATATTAGATTCTGCCAGTGGATGTAGTGTTGCAGGTTCGTTATCCTCGGTTAACCAGCGGTTCTCAATCAGCCATAAACTCGTCATGTCTCAACTTTTGCTGCTGACGCAAATTTCACATTAAAGCACGATTTCAAAACGACTGCGGGTTCCCCATCACTGAGCTGCTGATCGACCCCAACAGCACCAGTCTCTCCCTGTGTGTGTGTGTGTGTGTGTGTGTGTGTGTGTGTGTGTGTGTGTGTGTGTGTGTGTGTGTGTGTGTGTGTGTGTGTGTGTGTGTGTGTGTGTGTGTGTGTTCCGAGGGTTAACAGCCTGTGGTTTCTCTTGCCTTCACTTGCCTACGGGGCCAAATCCTCTGCAGTTCGCCTCCGACGTCGTGAAACAGACAATGTGCGGCGCAGAGTTGCTGCGTAATGTGTGTATGCATGCGGTCGGCTCCATAGCCGTACAAAGTAAACAGCAGCTATGCTAATATCATCCATACGAGCATCCGACTGAGCTACACATGAGCAGTGTTTTCTCAGCTGCTGCGGGCTGCCGCAGTCCCGAACGCTGCCCACAATGCGGCCACTGAATTTGTCCTCCGGCTGCACAACAAATGGCGGCTTCAGGGCAAAGCCACTTCTCCGCAGCTGCTCTTGTTCTTGACAAGACTGAAATGTTCTCATGCAGCATTTGTTTGGAGACAGGGAAGTACAAACTTTTATATGATGGCGCTCAATCAAAGAGCACTCACTGATGTTTGCCTTCCACATTCCACTTATCACTTGCCTTCTGGTGTGCGCGCCGTGTGATCCTGCGTTCAGGCCCAGATGTTTTGAATTCAGGCGGATTGCACACGGGAGCCTAAGGCTAGGTGCACTCGGTGAGTCTGTGGTCACAGTTCCACCTGGAAGGCTTTGGCAGTGAACCAGTGTTTGCTTTGAAAAGCTGAGCAAACACTGTGCAAACTCTACTCAACATTAATGATGTGTTAACTCACACTTCAGGTTTCAGAATGAGCCATCGTGGATATAAGTGACCTCGCTGTTCACTTTCTACAGGCTCTTTGAATTCACTTACTTTTTTTATTTTTTAAAAGATAAAAACATAGTAAACAACATGCAATGTGGAATTTGCCTTGAAGGTCGTTACTCGCATAGAAGGTTGGTGATTCAACACTTCCACCGCCATCTATCGGAGGTCGGCACGATGTTTTGGCTCTTCAGTTAGGAGAAGGAGGTAACAACAGACATGCTGAGGTAAATCCATGCCTGGAAGGAGAAGAAACATGATCTAAAGGTGGACTTTCACAGGAATAACATGAAACTGTTACCCAAGTTTATAACCGGCCACAAGACTTAAGTAATACGGTTTGTTGTCCGTCCATCCATCCATCCATCCATCCATCCATCCATCCATCCATCCATCCATCCATCCATCCATCCATCCATCCATCCATCCATCCATCCGTTGTTAGAAACAGTCAGTGGAACCTTGCAGATTGTGTACATACAAGACACATTTCAAGGCGGCCATTGCTGGCATCTCTTCAGCCATTCAGTTTAAATGAACTCTGTGTGCTGCTCATTTCCAACGCTTTCATGAAATCACTTCTATCCCTTCTTTGAGTGCCAACATGTTATATTTCTACATATTTAATCCAACAGTTTTCCCACGTGAGACCGGTCTCTCCCAGAGCAAATCCCTCGAATGAACTTGACCGTTGCGGAGCGAAAATGTTTTGGTCTGTGTCGTGTCCACCACATGAGGTGAACACGGTATGAGCTCAATTTATCCGATTCCAGCCCACACGTCTGCAGTGAGTGCTGCACGCCAGCCAAACGTCATAACCGCCCTGCTGAACATGCATGGACATGTGCACGGGGTCTATTTCCAACGGCCTCTCTGCTCGGAACGGTTTTGTGGGTTTCGTCAGTCCGGTTCTCAGTAAAAAGCACATTAATTGAGCAGCTATTTGCCTGATTTTTCAGAAGAAATATGAAACGTAGAAGAAATCATTTCCCGACGTACCAAATGATAATTTCTTGGAGAGGTCGGTTGAACACCAGGTGCTTGGAACAGCAATCACATCATGAATCAGACAAAGAGTTAATCACTGTTATTCTTTTTATGTCCAAAATTTATAGACTTAAACTTTGGAAATTGAGCACTAATACACCTGAGCCAAAGCTTCCCATCACAGCTCTTCATGACTCCCACGGAACCACCGTCGACCCCGTAACACGAGTCAGTGAGATGGAGGGAAATTCCACGTCACAGTGTTTCTTGAAGATTGGGCCTTGTCTACGACTTGCCCGAGTAATTGAATTAGGAAGTGGTGGGAATCGTAAGAGCTGCAGAGAGGGTTGTAAGTAAACAGACATGGCCTTTTAATCCCCGCCTGTGTTTGAAGTTCATAAACCCCTCGGGCCTTTTATGAGGTGTAGTTTTCTCCATGTTGTGCTGCAGAAGATTGAGTTTCACAAGCAGGGTTAGTTGGTTTATTTTACAAGGAGGCATTGAAGGTGGAGGCTGATGAGAAGAGGAGGAAAAAAAAAACAGTTACGAGGGGTGGACGCACGGGGAGAGAAAAGAGAAGAGGAACAGAGTGTTACGGAGGGAAAACTAGAGATAGGGAGAAGTCAACCAAGGTTTAAGTCTGAGTGGGTAGTCACAGTTTGTTTAGGTGGTGGAAGGCTCTCTGGGTCAGGGTCAGACGTGTGATGCTGGGAAAACACTGCAAATGACGTTTTACTCACAAAACAGACAAGAACTAAATGGTCATTTCGGACCGCGGGTTAATGTTTTCCCATAAAGCAACAACTTTGTTTTGGGACGATGAGCGGATTGATAGCATGGTCTGTGTTTTAAACCGTGTGAAATGTACTCTAGATTTTTGTCTATTCTTCTGGCTTTAATAAACAGATATTAAGGGCCTGGTTTACTGACATCCCATATGAATTGCACTGCATTTAAAGGGTGATCCACTTAGACCCCATTTACATGACAATGTTTTAAGTAAAAATGGTTCATTTTTGCATTTGTGTTTGAGAGAGGTTTTGCATTTACAGTGCAATGTTTTCCAATCGATGTCCATTTATACCCAGAAAACAACATAATTCTCTTATGGGGCCACATGTTTGCCCTTTTGCTTGTTTCTGTCAAACAACCACACACGAACACATCGAACTATACGAACATTAATGATAAGAACACAGACATTCGTACAGATAGACATCTACATCTAGTTTCACATGTGCAGAAGAACTATTTACCACGCCTGAGCACCATTGTTTTGGAAACAGATACTAGAAAGTCAACAAAAGTTTTCATTTTTTTGCCTGAAAATGTAGTGTAAGCCGGGCCTCAGATGATGTTCTTTTATTTAACAACTGAGGCTGAAATCCAGCTGTTCACATTGTATAATATGTGCGGAAACATCCAAAAGAGGGAGGAGGATGAAATGTAAAGAGAGAGAACTCACAGCAATGTGCTGGCGATGACAGGGGGATGTCACAGTGAAAGGAAACACCATTGAAGCATTGATTCATCATCCTATTTTTTTCCTTGGAACAAATAAGAGGTAAATGACCAGGTTGCTTTTGTTCCCACAAATTCTTGCGTAAATGAGTATTTCTTGAAAATTGCTCTGGACCGACTTTGATTTGTGGCTTGAGATTTGATGGCGGGCGTTGCAGGAACGCCGGGGCGAGTTGGGTTAACCTCAACAATTCAGGCTAACTCGGGCTGGGGTTTTCACTTTCACTTCAATAATTTATCTCTAGATTAGTGTTTGGCGAAATACACCGTGTCTATTTGTGGAATATCCCCATCGTTTTCTCTCTGGTTGTCTCCCTCAGTGTGAGGTCCTGTTGCTCACTGAGCCACATGGAGGATTTACGACAGAGGACTTGAGCCGCATACCTTAGATTTCTCTTCAAACAGTTCCGTCTCTACTCCAGTGCAAGCCTTCTATAAATCACCTTGATGAGGGGTAGAAACACTGTTTTTGCTTTATTTTTTCTTTTATTTCTAAAACTTCCATTTTCGTTTTGCTGGAATCACCCATGTCCACACATTTACCCACCACTGCAATTTCACCGCATGAAGGTAGATGGCGTGATGCATTCGAGAGCAAATTGAACCCTGCGGGGCAAATAACTGATGAGATGTCTCAATGTCTCCGAGTGGCAATGACATAATTCAAAAATTAGCTTGTCGTGTGTGTGTATGTGTGTGTGTGTGTGTGTGTGTGTGTCTTGTTTCCCAATTGTCTTTTTGACCAAACTGTTTTTTTGTTTGTTTTTTTTATTGATGTAGAAATACTCTTATGAAACTGCAACACTTTCACCAAATGCAATCGAGATTACACAGAGCGACATTTGCCCAATACAACATTGTATTATTTGTTCTGTCTCATCTTTCCCCATGATTTATAGAGAAGGTCCTGCCACACTGCAGATATTCTACAGACACAAAGACGACGTTACATTTTCTTCAACCCCTGACACAGCCCGATGGACACACTGAGTTCACCGCATTCTAGCCTCTCGTGAAGGATCGTACTCTTGCTGATATGAACTTTGTGAGTTTGGTTTTCTCCAATGGAATTTGAGTAATTGTGATAATATCTTTGATCAAATGTTTGGTCTACGGACAGCTGATCTCATGGTCGTGCAACAAGCTGCCTCAGATTATTTTATTTTATTTCTTGGTCAAGTGTAATCTTTTTTTTGAACTATTACTCACATTTTTTATTTGGTTGGTCATGCAAGTTTATAATAGGAAGCGGCTTGTATCTCAAGACATAGTCGGTACATCTGGGACCACTAGGTGTCATTTGGTTAGTGCAAGACTGCAAATAACTCCACCTTGACGCTTATGGCTGCGTTTAAAGTCTTCACACATATTTGATGTCGGGCGGCAGGTTGCTGCTGAGCCTGAGAGCTGGTTGGAGACGAGTTTCGTCCTCCAGGCTGGTTTGTTTTGGTCACTCAAGTGCGAGTGGCGAGTGGGCGTGGCAACTGTCGCTACAGGCCCAACTGATAGCTTCGCTTTTAGCTCATTTATTCCTGATGGCCTGGACGCTGTATGTAGATGACACACACAGAAATGATGTACAGGATATTAGGAGACCTATATTCTTGTGTATTATCGTTCCTCTCATCTGATTCAGTGGGCAGCAACATCGTGCTCTCAAATGTAATGGGGCATGGCAGTGTTTTGAAACAACCCCAACTGTAAGCTTTAGTAAATAGAAAAGTCTTGAGTCTGGCCTTAATTCTAAGCCTTTCTGTGAGCTTTGCCATGAGGAGATGAGCCATCGCCTGCAAGTTTACTTAATTTACACTGTAGAATCAACAGTCTTGTGTTTGTCAGATTATTGTGATTTCTGTTAATCACCCCAAACTTGTTATTATGTCTCCACAGTACTTGATAATATATATAAAAGAAACAATTATAGTAAGTCCTCTAACAGCAGTTGTTTCTTGTTAAACCTTATTAGACAATGAAAAGCCCGAGAATAATGTAAGACTTTCAAACACACGTCTGTGCCTTTTTAAAAACATATATAATAAAGTTATGAAGCAGAAATAAAGTGAACGTTTACATTTATACCTTTCAAAATGATCAAATGTGAAATGATCTGAAATGTATTGATGGATTGGGGTGGATGGTTGGCTTTTCTATCCTTGTATCATTTGGGCAAAAAGAGTTCAGAATAGCAACATTTTGAAAACAATGACTCCCAGTCCATATTCTCCTGGGACTTTTTTTAGTTGACAGTCACCAAAATAACAATCCAACTTCACCACCTGTTCAGACGAATGTCCATGTCGTCCCAATTCTTCATTGTTTATAGTGCATTGTTCTCTGCACTGTACTTTGTTGTAATTTGCAGGGAATATAAGGTGCTGTTACTTCATCATTAATTTTTAATCATCTAACAATACCAATGATGCTGCTGATCAAAAATACATGCCAAAGAAATTTCTGGTCTAAATTAAAGACAACAAAAATGCAAAAATGACTAAAATCAAAGTGCGACATATAAAGAGAGGCCCTTACTGACACACACAGCCACTGCAAGGACCCTGGGAATGGGTCTGAAGGCCGGTATAAACAGCCCCCCCCCCCCCCCCCCCACACACACACACACACACATACACACACACACACACACACATACACACATGCGTGCGCGCAAACACAAACAGGGCTTCTATGGGAAACTATTAAAATTTAGTGCGTACTGTAAAAATGTCAACACTATTATTAGGGTGGAAATCAGTCAGTCAGAGTTTGAGAAAGTTTTTGGACAGGGTGTGTGTGTGTGTGTGTGTGTGTGTGTGTGTGTGTGTGTGTGTGTGTGTGTGTGTGTGTGTGTGTGTGTGTGTGTGTGTGTGTTCGATCTGAAGTGACTTCCGCTGAAGGAAGTGTGTGAACTGTAAGGGATTTCCATCTCTGTGTGTGTGTGTGTGTGTGTGTGTGTGTGTGTGTGTGTGTGTGTGTGTGTGTGTGTGTGTGTGTGTGTGTGTGTGTGTGTGTGTGTGTGTGTGTGTGTGTGTGTGTCTTTGCTGTCAGGGTCCGAGGACAACCCAAAAGCAGACTCACACAAAACTGGCGTTTGCAGGTTTTATTAAATAGTCAGGGCAAACAGGTTTGCAATGAGTGTTCAAGGAGGCCGTCCAAGTCCAGGCAAAGTTTGTTACACGACAAAATCCATAACGCAAAGAGGTCCACATGGGAAAACACGAGGAAAGGGCTGGGGTCATGAAGACGAAACAACAATGACGATCGAGCACAGACATGAAGGAGCGGGGTAAACACAGTAAAACCTCTAATGTAGGGACGCCCTAAAATCCAAAGGCAAGTGTCTCCTGAAGACAGGTGTCCTCTCTTTGGAGATTTAATGTAGTTCAGGGACCACCTACAGTCCAGTTTCATCCTGAGTGACCAGACTGGTAAAATATTGCTGTAATGACCTTTAAATTTACACTTCAAAGTTTTTCTTTGTTGTGGTCACAGTGTGTGGAATGAAATTGTCTATATTTTTACAAGATCAAACAGCTAGTACTGAAAATGATTACATTCTTAACATAAAGTCAATTTTAATGAAACATTCTGGTGCAAAATACAATGAAATGTAAAAAAAAACCCACCTAAAAAACAACTTGATTTTTGTGGTCAGTTTTGGCCCACGGGCCTGATGTTCTCTGCTGTAAAGTGAAACGTTAGTACACGTGACGTCAAAATCGTCAACCACCCTGTGCGCGAGGCTCCGACCCTCTGCGGGGATTTTCGGAATCGTTACGGAACGAGCATGGAAGTGAACCAGGAGTGTAGTATGGATTCAATCGTGTAGCACCAGTGGCCTGAATATTCCAATAATCCGGTCCTGCCCAGGTATTTTGGTCATTTCAGTGTCCGTTCAGATAGAAATTTGCCAGGAAAACCTGTCTGTTGTCCACGTTTGGTAGGTTGTCGCTCATCACGGTGTGTTAACAGTTAAATATGTGTCCGTGCACAGTGACGTCCCCCCCAGTACAGATGGAGGATTACACAACAAAACAGGAAGTGAACACAGAGTACGAGACGTGGACTTGACGAACACACAGAAAGACACAGATACAGACCCTTACATTTGTGTACTTTGCATGGTGAGTTACTGACAACTGAAACTCTCCTTAAATCAGTGTAAAAGTTAGATAACAGCAAAACACAGTGCAGGATATCGTCACTGGCAGTGAGTGAGACTTGACGCACCTAGAACTCACCGAAGCCGTCAAATTTTCAGCTTTCAAAGCAGCTTTCGTTCAAACAATGTGTTTTTTTTTTTTTTTTACCGGGGTGTGTGTTGTTAGAATACTCTGTGGGTTAGAGATATTTCTCAACATGCACAAGACTGCAATTATGAAAAAGAAAGACGTGAAAGAGTTAAAGAAGGGGGCGGGCTGGAAAAATGGCAGGTAGAATGAACTCGGTCCAAAATTCCTTTTATACTGTCAATAGTTTGGAGCGTGTATAAACTAGAAAAGTGAGGCAAGACTCCATTCCACTACAGATTATGATATAGAAAAATTCACAGGAAGACAGGGAGACACAGTCAAGGGAATGAGTCAGGCTATCAGAGTTCATGCTGAGTCACATGAAGACAAACTTAACATTTATCATAATTTATTTTAAGAAACACAGGAAAAACAGAATATGTGGAAAGTTGATGCAACTTATGTCTTTATAATCAAGATTCGCAATGTCCACTTTCTCTGAACATCTCTGAACATTCACAGGAAAAAGGCACTCCGGTACAAATAGAGGTTCAACTCCCTGAATAAACCCGGCACTCTCCCATACATATTGATATACAGCCAATCAAATGCACACAATATAAAAGACCATCCCAAAGCATATTACAATGTTAAATCCATATACGTTATTAAAGGATTCCACCTCTTTTGAACAAACTTTTTAACTTTGCTGTTATTTTCTCCAATGTATAAACCTTCATTGTTCTTTCTTTCCATTGGTTTACTGTAGGAGGTAGAAGTTTATACCATAATGCCGTTATCACATTTTTTGGCCCCCAGCACCAAAACCCTAAAAAGAAATGTTTTCTTTATTTAGCAAATGAATCCGGAGAATTCCGAGGCAAGTGGCTTGAACTTAAACCAAATTGTTCCTGAATCTGACTAAATGATTTAAAAGGTTTCCCATCAAATAAGTCATTTATATAACTTAGACCCATATTTTCTCATTTTCGAAATCCCGAATCCAATTGCCCTGGCAGAAAGTCTATAATGTCCTTAATTTCCATAGCCCTGGAAAAGGACTGAGGAGCGTTGTTCTTTTTACCAATAGTACATAAAACCTTCTTAGTGCATTTCATCCAAGAATTTGTGATTTTGTGCTTTTTCGATATATCATGTGAACAAAATGCTAAAGCCTGTAGTGGTAATGGAGGGCATGAGTTTTGTTTTAAAGTAAACCATGTCTTTCCTTCATTCTGTTTTAGCCACTCCACCACCCCACGTCGTTGTGTTGTCGAACCCACAGCCAGCCTGGGTGGCTGTGTCTCTCTGCAACGTCTGCAATGCATTTGTCACATCCTGTTTGTCACTTCCTGTATCGTTTTGTTCCTCACCTGTTTTATTCGTGTCTCCATTTGCTTCTTGGCTCCTCCTCTGATTCTGATTGTTGCAATACGTCACTGCCTTCCTGTGCATTTAAACCCGTTTTCCTCAAGGGTCAATTGCCAGATTGTCTCTGTGCATTCAGACATCCTGCAACTTCCTTGTGTTCCCTGTGCACTCCTTCATGTTTTTGGATTCTTGTGTTTCAGACTTCTGCTTGTGTTTTAGAGGACTCTGTCTGGCTTCACCTGCTATAGATGCACCTGCCTCCTGAGTGAACAAACTGAACTCTGCTCCTGCATCTGCTTTTGGGTCCCATCATCCGTGTGACACTCGGTTTGGTAGAGCGGTCGTCTCTCAATCAGAAGGGTGCAGGCTTGATTGTCCATCTCACCTGGTCCACATGTCGACGTGAAAGACACTGAGTTCCGGTTCACTTTATTCTGACATCACACGCAGGTCAGGTCCTGATCAGTTATGTCAGAACACTGTTTGTGAGCTCCCATGTGCTCAGAGCATCACCGACTATGACGTGTCCACTATTCATTTCAACGCTCGGTAATGCTGGTCCACAGTCTCGCACTTTCATCTCATGATGATAAGACGTTGGAAGTTGGAATTTAACATTCACCCTGTGTGGGTTTTCTCTGCATAATCTGGTTTTATTCCAAAATACAAATTAAAATAGCTATATGAAACTGATGGCCTCACTTACAGAAATCTTCTATTAAGTTTACCACTTCTATATTACATGTTTATGCACTTAAAATACTTTCTGTTTCTGGGTGATCATAAATTAAAGTGAGCCAGCTGAAGAAGATAACAGCAGCATCTCTGCTGAAGTCTGAGCCAATAGGCACCTCCTTTTGAAATGCATTAAAAACAGGAGAGATCATAAAGAAGGTAAACATCAAATACGTCAAGCTCGATTTGTAAAATTGTCATCCCACGTTAGCCTCTCTTTCCGAGCCACGGCCTTGTCCAGATTCTCTTCCTTCTTCTATTTTTTGGATTTCTCTCAAAACACATAAACAACATAGACAACTACGAGGGCTTCGTTTATATATAGGACGTGTTATTATTGAGCAATGACATAGAGTCTTGTCATTGTAGGCTGGGATTCCATCCTGCAATGTGCACACAGCACACTTCATGTCAAGGCGTAAAGTTTGTTAAATCTGTGTCCTGCAATGGGGCTTACTGAGAACTCATAAGATTGCTAAACTCTTATCAGTCTGATGGAGCCTTTAAACACGAAAACCTTGAGGAGATTCAGACCAAAAGTATGTGATTGTCTCATTTTCCCAATGCGAGCAGGGAAAGGTTCCAGCGCCCTCTGACCCTTGGATCAGGTCGGTATAGATGATTAAAGGAGGTTTGAAGCTGACTGCCGTCTTTTATGTCTTTAGCCTTACAATATTCACTGTTTTGACTGCGATAGATTAAAACTCTGACACCCTTTACAGTATTAGAGCACGACCCTGAAGCGAACGGCATGCATTGCCACGTACATCTTAAAAAGAGAGGAAAAAAAGAACTCAAATGGAGAACAAGCAGATGGTTTTGCTAAGATTCAAACAATAAAATATCTGTTGTTTATCACAGGTCAACATATGTGTGAAATTCCTCTCATAATTCAGCTTCATCGCCCGATCAGACCGAAACTTCCAAAACCACGCTTGCAGCCTGGTATGTGCCTGTCCAAGGATACTGAGAAGCTTTAAGTGCTTTCACTCTTCCCTACTCCATTCACACCTCCTCCGTCTCTGTCCAGCCGCCTTTCATGGACAATAGGATCCAGCTGTGAGCTTGTAAAGCCCTCCGGAACGTCACTAAAGAGGCAGCACGGCTGGCAAATGGCTTCAATTAGCCTGTCACATGCTAATAAAGCTAGTTACAATGAGGGACCGCGAGCCAAGTCGCACACATTGACACACACAAGTGGAAACGCCAAGAGAAAAGCACGAAGTCGGCAGTCGGAGGATACACACAGCAATATGCAGGCCTTCTGGGAGTCTCCCTCTAATCACACACTCCAAACAAACACACGCACTCCACATGATATACATGCTAACGCACGCAGACGGTACACACGTAAAAATGCAACACGCATCTGCAGGCAATTATTGTGGAGCAGTGACAGCGCCAAGTGCGTCCTGTCAGTGGGATGTCCCGGTTCCTGCTTTCACTCGCTAACACTCATTGTGACTGAAATCATTCGCTAGCCACACACACACACACACACACACACACACACACACACACGTGCGCATACACCTCTGGCGCTTCATTCATGGGACCTTCCCATTAACAGAGAGCAATTCTAAGCGCCTTCACCACTAATCATCAAACCCAGTGATTCCCAACCAGCAACATGCTCCCATCATGATGTTTCTCTATTCCTGTTGTTATCTGTGTGAAATACCACCTAAATTGGTCTTCTTATCTCCTAAATTCCTGGCAATAATTGTAATAACATTACCTTGAACATTAATCTATACCTTGATCCTCACCCCAACCCAATAGTAATCCTGAGCCGCAGCTTCAGTCTTTGAACTGTCTATTAATCAGTTTGAAAGGTTTACATGGATTTTCAACCCAATTACATGTTTTCATAGCTTTTGGGGACACTACATTGTATTGAATTCAATTTCTCAAGGCTCATTGCAGAGATAGGTGACATGTCCGGGTACTCACTATTGTTAATGTTTATAGTATATTGTTCTATTCACGCGCGTGCATGTGCATGTGTGTGTGTGTGTCTGTGTGTGTGTGTGTGTGTGTGTGTGTGTGTGTGTGTGTGTGTGTGTGTGTGTGTGTGTGTGTGTGTGTGTGTGTGTGTGTGTGTGTGTGTGTGTGTGTGTGTGTGGTTTCATTACAAAAACGAACAAGAGCGTGGCCTGGCTACATGGGCTTCTGTGTTTCTGCAATTGCCATGCCTTTCCGTCAACATTTTCATAAGGTTGCTGTGTAAACGTGAAAACGTTGTTCCTTTTTCATCCCATTTGGTTCACAGACTACGGTTCGTCCAGAACAATTGGTGAATTGTTAGAATCAGTCATACATGTGTTGACTGAAGAACTGAACAATTCTTTATTGGTTAACGTTGACCTTTGCACATAGACATTTTTCCAGAGTTTCTGGTGCTCTTACTTGATCAATGTGACCTTCTGTAATGACTGCTTGGCCACATTTTAAAGAAGGGGTCATTTCTTTTTAATGTGACTTCTAAAGGCTGATTTATACTACTCACTACAGTACGCATCCGGCACAATGCTTTGCACACCTCCGATGATATGGATGACTCTGTGCAGGATAGAATTTCATACGGTGTGTGCTTTTCACTGAAAATTGAACGGCTTCTCCAAAAAACTGCAGCTTTAAGACACCAACATCTGGGTGACATGTGGAATTTCTTAACACTCCCCATAACGTAGAAGAGCAGAACTATCACAGCCCCCATGGTCGCATACTTCCTCTTGCGTTTCGTGTCAAATACGTAGCTATAGGGGTGTTGGAGGTGCTTCACGGCAATGCAGAGCCTTCACCAACTAGATTATAAATGAAGCTTCATGAAGTTGACCCCTTTCAAACACCACCATGTTCGTGACTTTTCTTTGCGAACCTCGCTAATTTTTTCAAGCGTCACATGATCACATTCCAAGTGTTGGTGGGCACTGATCGATTCAATTCAACTTTATTCATGTAGCACCAAATACAACAGATTTATTTCAGGGCACTTTTACAGAGAAAATGCAAGACTCCTCCTGAAGTTGACATTACTGATATTGTAATCAGTTTTGAGAAGTAATTGTTTTCGTTACTTCAACTGTAGAAGCTTTAGTGTATCATGTACAGCACATGTGTCAAACCAAACGTGGCCCGCCAAGTTATTTTATGTGACTCGCGAGGGCTTGAAGGTATGATTGACTTTAAATAAATACCACATTGTTTCCAATAGACATGCAGTGCTCGACATGGGCTGCTCGTCTGTTGGGAACATGTGATCACAAGTTCAAACATTCTATAAAATACGGTAATTGCATGTACCTTTGTTGACATGGAAGTAGTTCTGCACTTGTGTATATCCAGATTAAGATGTTCACCACGCCGTTCCACCTGACTGTGGAACCCAGTTCAATCTGGCACACTTACAATTTGTGTACAATTGTTCATTAATGTGTGTTGTCCCGATCAAATGGATAAATGAATAAATATTATATTACCCGTGAAGATTGCAGTGTATAAACATCAATGCAAATTTCAACAAGTAGAATTGAGAAATACAAATGATCCATTTATTTTACATTATATTCGTTTATATTTAGTTACATTTATACTGACTTACAGTTACATTTGGCCCTTTGAGGGCAAACATTATGCTGACGTGGCCCCCGGTGGAAATGAGTTTGACCCCCCGATGTACAGAGTGAAGCAAAATAAATTAAACCTGAGCCTAAACCCTTTGGTCACAAATTATGATGTCAATATTGACAAAATAACTTGACATAAATGGTTTCTTTTTCAGTTTGTTTGTTGTTGCACTCTGTATCTGTTTGACCAAATAAACATACTAATACTACTAAAACCCAACAATTCCATTCAATTCAACTTTATTTATACAGAACCAAATACAACACAGGCATTTCTAGGTGCTTTTATCTGAGAAAAGACAAAAACCCAACAAAATCCACATGAGCAAGCAGGTTTATTTGGGACTGTGGAAAGGAAAAACTCCCTCGAACAGGAAGAAACCTTTGCTGAAACCAGACTCAGAGGTGGCGGATTTTCTGCATGTTGGTAGGGGTGACAGGATAGAGGAGAGGAAAGAATAAGATAGACAGAGAGATAGATTGGGGGAGATAAAAAAACCAACTTGTTTTGGGTAGAAATAAACAAATGCACATGAGCAACCATCAGCAAGCATGGAAAGAAAATAAACTCTTTCCTGCAGAACCATGTTCAGATGTGATGGCTTTCCTACCAGTGTCCTAAATGATACTTCAACATTTCTTTGTCTTTTTAATAGTTGTAACTTAACAGTTTTACACGGTTTTAAATCACGGCATGCTTTAATGGAATTGCAATTGTAAATATTTAAATATTAAATACTGAATTTTAAAGCACAGTCGCAGCCAGAAAAATATCCTCTTTCAAGGAGTAAGATTAAATGATCCCATCTTTTTTTCTCTTCTGTTTTCTGTTCTGTTTCATGGCCCGTCTGTCAGGAAACAGGAAGTAGGGAGTATCCCGATGTCTTTCCACCACCGATTGGTTCCCATTGTCCAGACTGGTGACAGCGCCTGATGAAATGTGGTTGGCAGTGATGAAATAAGAAAGCACCTCTTCTGTTTTGCTTCAGGAGGAACATTTATCAGGGGTGGACAAAGAGGATTTCTGGGACGAGGGCACAAAGGAGTACCAATAGTTAAATAGGAGGCGCACCCAAAAGTGACTGCCACTAAAATCTCTGTTGATTGAGACTTAAAAGTGGAATCAAACTCTTTATTCGTTCAAAGTGTATTTTTAGAACATCTAAGACATTGTTTTGTCACGTAGCACTGCAGCACTCCGTTTGCTCCACCCAGCCACCCCAACCTTGTCCAAACCGTTTCTTTCTCCTTTTCGCCGCTGCGCTGTATCTTATTGTCGTGTTATACTTTGTATGAGCACTAGAGGTCACAGGACACAATATAGAGGAGCTTCCTGTCAGGTCAAGTGAGTACAATTATAATAAAATATCTTATAATCCATGAACAATATGTGTTCCTCCTGATGTTTGAACACAATATCCCTAATTTAACTCATACAGCAAGTGTTCTTGTCATCTTTACTTAGTGCCTTAATAGGCAGAGCAGGATTATATGAAAAGCACAATTATGGATTAAAAGTAAGAAAACCACAAAACAAAAGCTGGGACACCAAAAAGTGAGATTTCATGAGTTGAGTTGAAGATGAGTCAATCTGGCCGAGCAGCTCCACAAATACAGCAAATGTCCAGTTACATCCTCTGCTATCATCATACTGAAGAATGCTGCTGAAATAAATCAAGAGATTTGAAGACTGTTTTTTTAAAATATGTTTGAAATAAGCAATTTTCAGCAACTCTAACTGTTAATATATCAGACTTTAGCTGCTTTTCTATACATTTAAGCTGCCGATGTCAGATTTTTGTCAAAATCTTAATTTCTTGTTGCTCTGTATTTGTTCTCCACCAAGTGAGAGTCTGTTGTTGATATTCAATGCACTCAGTGTCAATATTTGTTCATTACGGCCTTGCTGACGGCTGATGGGCAATGAGCTTCAACTGGAATTTAGTATTAAAACGTATGTTTCTGAAGAAAACAATTGCCGTGTTGAGTTGAGAGTGCAAGGAATGAAGCAAAACAGTGAAACGATTTTGCTCGACCTGTCAAATAGTGGCAGGATTCGTTTACACTTTTGTACAGCATGTGGAGATCCTCCGTGGTGGTTTGACACTGAGCATGTATGCATTCCATTTCAACCTATGTTACTGTACTTTCAGTGTCTACTGGACGTGCTCTTCTGCACTAGAACATGACACTGTTGCCCTCCATCTGCACGGCGTCCACGCACAGACGCTGCTCTGTAACAGGAGGACGTGGGGAAGGTGAGTGGAATGTTTCCGTTGGCAGTAAACTCACAAATAACTTATTTTTTGTTGCCTGTCAGATGCAATGAGATACAGGCACCTCGGACTGGGTGCATGTGAAGCCTACACACACACACACACACACACACACACACACACACACACACACACACACACACACACACACACACACACACACACACACACACACACACACACACACACACACACATACACGCACGCTGCAGTGACCTGTAAAGATGCAGGGGAGGACGTGCATTTTATCCCGGCCAGGAAGGAAGACACAGTCCCTAAGAGGCAATAAGACATCATCATGAGCAGACGAAGGTTGGAATCCTGCGGCTCCTCTCACTCGCTCACGCTGACACTCTCCCCCTCTCAAGACTCGACTCGCCTGTGGATGTGTTGCTTGGCGAGTGCTGCCGTGCAGAGAGACTGATTGCAGAATCCGAGTGATGATAAATAACGCTAATGAACTGAGAGGTTATGGAGTATACAACCCGAGGAAGGCAGAAGGCGACAAGAAGAGCGGGGAAATGAAGTGGACACACACACACACACACACACACACACACACACGGACTGCAACTTTTCAAACAAATACATCTGTGCGACTCCGATCCAGGCAGATGGGATCAGTTATTATACCTGATGACTTTTAAGCTATTAATTTCATGAAAAGTAAATGCTCAGCGTTAAGGTTCAGTACTATTTAGATAAGTCAGTTCAGTTGAAGTGAATTCGATTTCTGAAACACTGAATGCAAGTCATTTAAAGGCACTTTGATAGATAAAGATTCAACATGAGAAAGCAGAGGAGGCGGTGGAAAAGAAAAAAATTATTTAACAGGAAGAAACCTGCAGGACTCGACTCAGAGATACAGACTTTCTGGTTCATAGTGTTACAAAACTGTTCTGAAAGCTCTTTCTTCAGTAACCCCCCATGGTAACCTGTCCCAAAAGAAAAGCAAGTTCAATAATAACCAACAAAGTTTTTAATCATCTCTGGCAGAGAGGTGATTAAGCCCCTGATGTGAATCAGATGTACGGCCTCACATCTCTGCCCATGAAGGAGGAGCCGCATGGACACACGGTGTGACGGGGGGGGGGGGGGGGGG